>NC_041049.1:46853684-47172434 GCF_900634775.1 Gouania willdenowi
GGCAATCTCTGCAGGAAACGCCAGTTGTTGGCCAATATCGACCAGCATTGCCCAGTCACGTGCTAAGCACAGCTGGCCTCTCTCTGATGGTGCAGAGCTGCTCCTGGTTTTTTTCACCCCTTCACCGACAAAGGCAGTTGTCCATGTGGGGTTGGATATTGGCAGGGGTAGGGAATTGACGGCAGATCTTTTGCCCTCCAAGGCGGCCGCAAAGCCCTTTAGGACTTGGGTTAAACGCCAAGTGTACCGTCTTTGGGTGAAATTGGCTTTACATCCTGTTAGAATATGTCGGAGAGAGGCTGGGCTGGAGCATAGTGTACAAGCTGGGTTCTCCCTAAACCACTGATGGAGATTGGCAAGTGTTGGAAGGACATCATAAGCAGCCCTGATGGTAAAGCGCAGACTCTGTGCTTCCATGGCCCACACCTCTCTCCAGCTGAGCCTCCTCCTCTCCACATTGTCCCACTGTGTCCACTGTCCCTGTTTGCCATGGGAGACTGCCTTGGCCCACCTTGCAGCCTCCTCCTGACGGCGTACTTCTTCCACCACCATCTTCCTCCGTGTAGGCGCAGTTGCCTTGCTCCATGTTGGTTGGCTGGTATTTAGGCCAAGGCCTCCTCTTCCGCACTGAACATTCCCCATAATGTCAGCATGTTTGAGAGCTGATGTTGCCTCCTCCACTGCTGTTGCTGGAGTCCATTTGCGCCCAGTAGCTAAGGTTGGTGCGTTCTCTCTCACCACTTTGTCTTTGGATTCATTCCGTGTCATTTGTAGTTGTGTTTTAGCACACTTGAACTCCTCCGTGAGACTGGTGAGGGGCAACTTGAGCACATCATCTCCATACAGGCCTATGTTAGAGAGGCATCGCGGCAATCCAAGCCACTTTTTGATGTACGCTGTGACTCCTCTTTCCAGCTTCTCTACTGTTGAGATAGGGACTTCATACACTGCAAGGGGCCACAGCACCCGGGGTAGGAGACCAAACTGAAGGCACCAAATCTTTAACTTCCCAGGTAGCTGAGTATTATCGATGGACTGTAAGCCAGTGCTGATGTCCTTGCGCAGCTGTTGCACCTGGTACCTGTCCTTCAGGCTTGCATCGTAGCACCTTCCGAGGCTTTTGATTGCCTGTTCAGATACCGTGGAGATTGGAACATCACCAATGAACTTCAAGTCAGCAAGCACTCCTTTCACCACTGAGATGCTGCGTGACATACAGTAGATGGCTTGATCTTCATATGGGCCCAACTGATGTTCTCCTCCAGTTTCCTGAGCAGCATCTTGGTGCATGGGATGGTGGTGGTCAGGGTGGCGATGTCATCTATGTAGGCTCTGAGGGGAGGAAGGCGCAGACAAGAGCCGACCCGCTGTCCACCTACAACCAATTTTGAGGCTCGAATGATGATCTCCATCGCCATGGTGAAAGCCAGAGGAGAGACAGTGCATCCGGCCATGATGCCTACTTCCAGGCACTGCCATGAGGTGGTGAACTCAGAGGTTGAGAAGCAGAACTGTAAGTCTTGAAAGTAGGCTTTAACTATAGTTAAGATGGTGATAGGGATATGGAAGAACCTGAAAGCAGTCCAAAGGAGTTCATGGGGCACAGAGCCAAAGGCGTTAGCAAGATCCAGGAAGATGGCATAGAGATCCTTTTTCTCCAGCTTTGCCACTTGGATCTGATGCCAGATCATGCTAGAGTGTTCCAGTCAGCCAGAGAAGCCTGATACCCCTGCCTTCTGTACAGTTGTATCAATGTACTAATTTCTTTGTAGGTACATGGTCATCCTTTGTGCAATGACGCTGAAGAACACTTTACCCTCCACATTAAATAGGGAGATTGGGCGGAACTGGCTGATGTTCTTTGCATCTTTCTCCTTCGGGATCAAAACTCCACCTGCTCTACGCCCACACTTTGGGTATCATTTTCTCCTGCCATACTGTCTTCATGAGCTTCCAGAGAAATCTCAAGACATCTGGAGCTTTCTTGTATACTTTGTATGGTATTCCATTGGGCCCAGGGGCTGATGCTGATCTTGCCCGATGGACTATGCTTTCCACGTCCTTCCAGGTTGGAGGGCCAATTTCAAATTGATGTTCTGGGGGGGCGATTGGTGGGATTTCTGAAGGGATGGCCAGATGTTCGTAGCGCCTTGGATCAGAGTGCGTTGTTCTCAAGTGCTCCTCCAGTTCGTCGCTTGTTGTTTGTAGGGCACCGCTTTTTTCCTTGGTGAACAGAGTTTTAAGGAATTTGAAGGGATCCTTGTAGAACTGTGTCCGTGTATGTTCTTTCTTTCTCCTTCGGTTTCTTAAGCACATTGAATTGCCTTGTATAGGAATTATGCTATACATATACATTTACCTTGCCTACAGTAAATAACTTTATTGTCCTCCGAGACTTGTCCCTTGGTAAGTTCACTTTTTTCTTCTACTCACTTGCCTCGCACAGCGCATTCTCTGTTGCGTCCCATATGTAAAGAGTGCAGCCGACTGCCAGCTGTGGCAGCTCCGATGCGCAACAAGAGCTCAGGATAACAACTCCTAAAGGAGCTCCAATACACATCCTTGTGTTTTCCAAAATAATAAATGAATTGATATTCAAGAAAATGTGGAGAAAAGCACAACAAAAACAGAATTGAAAAAGGAACATCCAACTGATCATTGCTGCTTCCCATGGATTGTAACAGATATAAAATGTGCTTGATGTATTGCCAATAAGTAGTTTTTTTTGCATGATATCATACATAACAACATACCCATGTTGTAGGCTACACTTTATTTCATTTTTTTTTTTTTTTTTTTTTTACGAAACCCTATATATTATACAATTAGAATTATTTAGTTTATATAACTGAAATAACAACAAACAAAAAACAGCCTCCAACTCTCAGCCCTGGGCATGCAAACTGAAAATGATAAGGCTCATATATTCCCAGGGTGAAGTATTCACTCTTTCAGTCATTTGATGTAAAGATAGTCTTACACAGAAGCCGCCAATATTTCTATGAAGGAAAGTACAAAATAAGATTATACTTGGGTCAACATCTTGATAAGATGTCTTTGCTGCTTATTGATGCTCCCAAACACTCAAGTCAACCATTCAATATTGGAAAATAATTTGATATTTGTTTTGTTTTTTAACACAAAGAACTGAAACATCTGTTTGGTGTCCCTTGTTCTGTTGAAAAGCTGTGGCGGGTAGATAGAGAAGCACAACCTGCAAACCCTTTAAGTCACTGTGCTTTTTGGATAGAGCACAGCGGCTTCTCATTGCCCAGCAGATATTACCTAAAAGAAGGGTAATAACAAAGTAAAGCACAGAAGTCACCATTAAAAAAAAGTATCTCAAAACCTTTTAGTTTGTGTTGTAAATAGTTTTAGATTTAGTTTCTCCCTATGCTATCCTTATTAGTGGGACACATGTGTTTTCCCTTAAGTGGTTGATACATCACCCACACACAATCCCATGCATTTCTAAATTAATTACATCAGAGGTTCAAAGAAATTGCGAAGATGCAAATGTGGCCCACTAACACCGCTGCTGCAGAAAAAAGAGAATTAGGTCAGATTAGATTGTTTGTTGAGGTACATATAGAGTTTCTCTGTCAGGAGAGGGAACCACAGCTTAATGCATGAGCTTTAGATGAGCAGGATGTTTCAAGATCATTATTAGCACAATGTTTTAATCCCTGACAAGGTCTTCAAATGTAGACTGATTTCTGCCCTTATTTCAGTACGTACTGTATTTCAGTACTTTTAAACATATTGAAAAGAGGATTAAAAAGAATAAAAGTTGGTTAAGAATTGTACGATTAGAATGTTCTTTACTTATATTGTATGTTTGCTATAATTAGTGAAAAACTGAAAAATATCTTAGAATAACATCTTGCAGTTGCTGTTGGAGACCATATATACTTTCTATTTTGTTTTTCTAGTCAAAAAACCTCCTACATTGGCTTGATTCTCTCTCTCTCTCTCTCTCTCTCTCTCTCTCTCTCTCTCTCTCTCTCTCTCTCTCTCTCTCTCTGTGTGTGTGTGTGTGTGTGTGTGTGTGTGTGTGTGTGTGTGTGTGTGTGTGTGTGTGTGTGTGTGTGTGTGTGTGTGTGTGTGTGTGTGTGTGTGTGTGTGTTGGCATGCATCTGTCCCGGATGACAAGGCATGGCTTCTTCACTTTCATCTGTGCTGTTTAAGGCGCCTTTCTCTGAGTTAGTTTTATGAGGTTTCTGTTTACGTCATTGAGTCGACCACCATGGAATTTTGCTCTCTAGTTATTGTGATCTTTGGATAGGGTGGTCCAGGATTCCGGTTCAATGTCAAAGTCTTTCAGATCTCGCTTTAGAACAAGTTTAAACCTTGGTTTACCAGTAAGATCGGTTCCTTCTTGTAATTCTCCATGAAGGAATTTGACATGGGATGGGGTGATTTCGCATTCGATTGACACGGCCAGCCCAGCGCAGACAAACTTTATTCTTGAGCAAAGCAGACCAGAGCCGTTAATTTGAAAGACATCTTAATTGGTCACTTTGTCCCTCCAGGTTGTCTAATTCACCTGACAAGTAAACATCTGATTTTCAGATATCTTAAATAATTCTGGGGTTTTTAAAAACATCCAAGGAATTTAGATGAACATAATTTAACAGGGTTTTGCCAGTTGTGCTTTGAAAAAGTCGCAGACATCTTGTCTGTCTTCAGTTTAAAAGAAAACTCAAATTAAAAAGACAATTATCTTCTGTACCGGTTTGTCTCGGTCTTGGTGTTGACTCCTCTTCAAATCCACAAAGTCTTAGTCTTGTATTGTCTCGGAGAATGTGGTCTTGAGTAATCCTTTACCCTTTCCTTAATTTACAGTCTTTTACTTAATTATGTACGTTTTTCTTTCCCTTTCTTTATTTAGTGTTTATTATTTTTATTGTAATGTTTCTTGATTCTCTGAAACAAAAATAATTTCCCCCTGGGATAAAAACATTACTTCTGATTCTGATTCTGAGTACAACAATAAAAACTTTACTTGAAGTTTTATACTTAAAGGCTGACATTATGCTGTCATTATTATGACCTGTCAATAGCATGAATAAGGTGTCACGAAGGCTGTCATTAAGTGTTGTTTGTTACCCTAACCCTAACGCTTCATTACCCTAGCCTGAACCTAAACCCTACCTAACCCCACTAGATGCATCCACCAAACCCAACAAATGCCAAGATAGCTCCAAAGGTGTCCTAATTTAACGAAAGGTGTCATAATTTAGGGAAAGGTGTCATATTTTAGTGAACAACGCTTATTGACAGCTTAATGACAACCTTCAAGACACCTCATTCATGCTAATGACAGATAATGACAGTGGAATGTCAGTCTTATGTAAAACTTTAAGTGTTACCAAAATTACTTTGTGGGTTATTAGCCATCATCAGACCAAAATTAGTTTAGAGGAGTGCAAAAGTCTACAGAAAAGTATAAAAACTAAAATGTAATAAGCAAAAAAATAACTCGCATACACATTTTTGACAGATATTGCAGATATTTCAGAAATTTAACTGCACAGACACTATGATGAATCTTTGGCAGATAATGGTGGTTCTCTTTTGCATTATTATTATATCAAAAGCTAGAAAAATAAAATAAATGACAAAAGCCTGGTATATGGTTCTGCGTCAGGACCTACGCTGTCAACATGAAGCAGAGGTTGACGATTTATTTTTCAATATAAACCATATGCAACATACAAATATGGTATAAAAAACGCTCTGGTCAACGAGGTCACCTGGTCCACTGCCCCAGAAAGCAGCGAGTTGAGAGCGGGACAGTGATGTAAAACTCACTTTAAACATAACGTCATGTCTGCTCCTCTGGCAGCCTCCATGGCATGTTGATTATTGTTTGTTGTTAATGAAACACACACACACTGTAGGTACAGAGAGGAGGCAGTAGTAGCAGTAATAACAGCAAACACACACCTTTTGTCTGTGATTGACTCCGTTTGGCGTTGCTTCGCGTGCTGCAGCCACGAAAGGAAATATTAAAACCCTGGCACTTTTTGTCCGTCTCGGTTTTCTCTTCAACTCAGTCCACTGTAGAAACAATTCTTGTATTGCTCCACAAAAAGTTGAACCATGCCGGCGTTGACTGGAAAAGGCCGATATTTGGGAGGCACACGTCAGGTTATGCCGAGGGGGTCTATGCATTAAGCGCTACATACGGCTACGGCGTCGATTTGATGCTGCACCATATCAGGCTTAAAGATTCTTGGGACATCTCCTAACAAGCAACAAACCACTTTTTGAAGGACTGATCAACAGATGTAGTTGCACCTTTGAAATGTTTTTCAAAAACATCTGTTTTCTACCTGACAGTGGCCTCGGTTATACAATGTTTTTTAAATTATGAATTAGTGATTCCAAACTAAATTCTTCGAAATTAAAATGTTCTGCTTCGTGTTTACATGGAAATAGTAATTCCCGAATTGAGGTTTACATGGAAAACCAGTTTATTCTGCTTCATTTAATTCTGCTTTTGGTCTGGGGGTTGGGAAGGGCTCTAATTAGCCCCGGGGGAGAACGAGACGTGTCACGTCTATCTGGATAAAACACACAACAAACCTCCGACATAGAAGACCACAGGACAGCTTTTACTCTTTTATTTTAATTGTAGTTTTGGAGCCGCAGCTCAACATTAACATACAGTTTTACTTTGCTGCATGGGGCAGAAGAGAGAGACAGCAGCGGAAAAGGGAGATAGAAATCCGTACTTTGGTCAACCAAAGCCAGCAGTTAATGCTACAGCTGTTCAACCTCCACTATACTGTATGTAGAGTGAAAAAAATAAAATAACTTTATAATGATCCTGGCATCATTAGTGAAGTGCTGGTGCTTCATGCCCTGCAGCACCAATGAAACCGTTCTATTTGCCTCCGTCCATGTGTGTATAAGTCTGCATGTGCGTGTGTGTGTGTAATAACACACTCGGTGTGAATGTCCGCATGTTAATTCTTCCGTCCATCCACTCTTTACATTATATCCATGTCTTCTAATGCTGCGCTCACACCGGACGCTTCTCAGGCTTCAAAATCGCACCTAACGCCCCTAGTTGGACGCTTGTGCTCATTGAATCTGACGCTTGTCACCGAGGGTCGAAGAAACGACCTTTCTATTCCTGTATCGATAGTAATAGTACGCTGGGTTATACAGCTCGAAGCGAGCACAGCATAGTTGTGTTGGCTTCCTGTTGTCATCTGGGTCCTACAGTTCTGTCACGAAATGTTTCCCTTCATCACTACGTCACAGTTGGAGAAAGCTCCTGATTGGTCGACTCGCCACGATTTCAGCCAAAAGTTCAACAATCCCAACTCTCGCACTGGCGGCGTTGAAGGCACGGGACGGGCATAAAAAGCTTGAAATCTCCAAAAGTGCAGTGTCTGTCGCGCAAAAAGCTTCAAAATTTGTTGCACAGGAGGTGCGGGAGGCACTGCAGGATCCCTCGACGCTCCTAGAAGCGCATCCACCATATATAGTATTGTGTATGTAAACCTGAGGCCTTTGACGCGTTTGGTGTGAACGTGCCATAAGGCTCTTATTAGAAAACAACTGTCGGCTGGAGTCCGGGCGGCCCTCTTGGACTATGTCGTCATCAGCGCGTCATTGCAACAAGTAGCGCATGTGCAGAGCGACCAGAATTTGTTTAAAGTCTTAACAATTCTGAATTAAAATCGGAATAAATCTAATTCGGATTTAAGTTTAATTTGGAATAAAATTTGCATTAGGAATTACAGGTAAGTGTTTACAAGGTCAGTTTAAAGAGGAATCAACTTTTATTTTGCTTTAAAGTGGAATTAAAGCTCCCAACGTGTAAACGTGGCCACTGTTAAGTAAATTCAAACATGAAGATGGTAGGTGTAAAGACGTCAACAGCGTCACTACGACTACTACTGCTCGACAATGTAATCACACACTGTGTCCTGCAAGTGACAAAGAAGGAGAGGCTGCATTTAGTTAGACAACAGCCATCGCTAGAGATTTACCAGTGAGCTTATCCTTTTACATGGCATGTGTTGATAACCTTCTTGTCTCCAGCTTTGAGATTAACAATCAGCCATGCTGTATGGATGAATACCCTCTGCCTGTATCCTTGGAGTTTAAAGGAGCCGGTCAAAGTCTATAAACAGCAGATGGTTTGCAGAGCTGCTCAAAATGAATTAAATCAACAAAGTCATTACCTAAAATAAAAAGAAGATTAACAAATCAATGCCTAAAACCATTTAAATTGAAAGTGTCTATTTTTAGACGTTTTAATATATTTTGTTTCATTCTGTTCACAAATCCTCTTGAATATTGATGGAAAACAGTCCCTCACTCTGGATATATGAAACATTTTTAAACTCTAGTGTAGTGCTCAAATTTAAAGGACATCTGTTTCATTACTTTTTACTTGTGTGCGAGTAAATATCACTAATATAGTAGCAGTGTTGGGAAGGTTACTTTCAAAATGTAATCAGTTACAGACTACAAACCCAAAAATGTAAATTGTAACACAATCCCTTATATTACTCAATCTAAATATTGTAATCTGATTACTTGGATTACTTCCACTTTAAATGAGATTTTTTAGTATAGGAATGAAGCCAATGAAAAGAATAAAGATAACTATTGTAAATACTACCTCTATAGGTGCTGAAGGTGATATTACACTTCACAGTAATAACACATACTCAGAATAATCATCTGTAGAGCTGCAACTAATGATTATTTTCATAATCGATTAATCAGTCAATAAATTAATTGATTCATCAGATTAAAAAAAACAAAAAAACATACTGTTTATCTATAAAGCACATTTAAACCCTGCTTAAGTTGATTAAACTGAAATAAGGGTCTCTCATGCAAACACTTGTGCGCGCACACAAATCTCTGCAGGTGAAGCAAACAGCTCTGCATTACCGTCTGTGACATAAATCGCACAATGCAAGGAATCAATGATGAAATTTGTTGCTAACGCTTTTAATAGTTGATTTTTATTGATTTCATTGATTTGTTATTGCAGCCGTAATCATTCGTTTTAAAAGTAATGTGTGAAATCCACTCGTCTATTCAACAAACCATGTTACAACATCATGGAGGACTTTGTTGGAAATAGACAGTAGCCTAGCGCTATCTGTAGACAGTAGACTATCTGTAACTGCACATTAATAAGCAGATAGAGATTAGGGACGTTGCTATCTGACTATAATCCTTGTTGACGACGCTGATGTTTCTTTATCCACTAGTGATTAGTCTATTACACAAGGTTTTTCGAGAACAGTTCAATTTAAACACAAAAATAATCTACAAGGTCAAAACATCGTCTTTAAAAATATTGTATGTATTTGATATTTATCTCAAAAAAAATCTCAGTGTAACTAGATATTAGTGTAAATACTAGTGAGATGTTCACACAGTGAGAGACGAGCAGCTGAACTCTGCTGAACATCAAAGTATTTCCTCAGGATGAATCAAAGGAAGCAAATCACACTGAAAACAAACCAATGAGCTCTGGAATCAATGTGTGGCATTTTCAAGTATTTTTTTAGTTTAAAGTGTACAAATATTTGGACAATAAACACTCCAACAGGCAGAAGCAATAATATTGATCAATAATCAAAGTGATCAACAACTGCATTAAAATGGCAACTATAGAAAAGACAACAAACAATGAATAAATCAGTTATCAGAATTACTGTTCAGCTCTCAATAATAACATGTTCAGTGTTATTAACAATCAATAGCAGGTAGTAAAACATCACATTAAAAACACCTGCAATTAAATACACCTTTTCACCCACGCACACTCAAGGCCGGACACACACAGACAGACAATGAAACCATGCTCTGGTGGGTGGTATTTCGCTTTCTTTCTTCTACTAAACGTTTTACTTTTTATATAGCATTTATCCTTAGCTTAGTGAGTGTAGCGCTAATTTAGTTTATTGTGTAAATAGCTTTACTTTGTTTGATTAATAAATGCTCATATTTTTACTATTTGTCTGTGGTTCATGCAACATAATATGGTTTGATAGTGGAAAGTAGACAGTTTGACAATAATTCACACCCTGAATGACAAGATTTTAATAACTACTTAAGTGATCTAAGACACCATAAACTCTACCTTAGATGGCACCCTCAGGCAGATTAATGTAATATTAATATTAATTAACTCACTCAGTGCAATTGACAAGATAACTTGTCATTTCAAATCCAATAGCAATAGCAAAATAATAGGTGACATGTAGGAGGTATCAGCGTACCTTTGGATGAGAGATCATCCATGCTCAGCAGAGCTCAGAAGGAGAGAGGAAAGTCGTTTCTGCGACAGAAAATGGTGCTACGTACGAGAGTTGACGTTCCCAGCAGCGCACAGCAGCGAACACTCGACCAGAGCATGTGTGGAACTCATGGATAATGTGGCGATAGTGAGATAAAACCATAAAAAAACAGGGCAAGCAGTGACACTGCATGTCGGGGAGGAAGAGGAAGTTATGTGTGTGCAGAATGACGAGAGAGAAAGTTGGAGGAATGCCAAAACAGTAAGAAATACATTCAACTCTGAACCAGATAGCAAAATAATAATAATTTTGCCACCAAAAGCCTGGTCTCATTTTTTTTTTTTTTTATGTTTTATATAAGAAACAATGTTCAGTCGTTAGAGTTGTTAATAAGTAAAAAAAAAAAAAAAAATTGCTTTAAAGTCACTGACAGAGGTTTTTTTTTTTTTTTTTTTTTTTTACAAAAAGGCTTTTTTTCTCAGCTTTTTGCTCTGAAACTGAAGATTTGTGTAAAACTTGCTCTATTCAACGGCTGATTACAAAAGAACAAAACAAGCCAGAAACAAATGTTTTTTTTTTGTTTTGTTTTTATGAAAGTAGAGGCTTCAATCTTTCAGAATCTGGTGTCAGATTTCAGATAGTCATAGTAGAAAATATTCTGTGGGTCTTTAGAATCAGTCAAAATGCTCAAAAACGGCTGGCACTGAGGGGTGTAGAAAATCTGAAAATGGCTGGCACTGAATGAGTTAATAATAACACTTAAGAGCAGAGAGGATACTAAACATGCCGGAAAGCATTATTAAATACTCAAAACTAGCACTAGCAACTAGCGCTAGCACCTTACTTAGCAGCACTAGCAGTCAAAATTGTCTACTAGTTGACACATTTTTCCAGATTGTTTTTAGTATAGTAATACTAAGCCTGATTTCACTTTCCCATTATTAGCATATAGGTCTTACAAGTACTACTTACACTTCCTACTTCACTGGTAAAGTGTAATTGGGCACTAGGAAAGCCAAACTGAGTACATGTACTCTAAATTTGATAACTTGTAGAGCTGAACTCAAATGTATCCTCAAACTATCTCCTATACAGCAGAACATGTTTATTGAAGAGGGAAAATGCAATTACAGTTTTTTTTTTTCAAATGCTAACAAGCATTGGTTGAAACTGAAGTCACATGTTCAAAACTCGTAACACAGCTTGCATATCCATCAGGCATCTCAGCTCAACGGTTGCTCTCAACCCCAAAAGTGTGTCTTACAAACAAAACACGTCATACACGCTTCAAAAGAAGCTCAATCAACCACAACACAAGCAAATACACGCACTTTAGAAACACGCAGTGCCACTGAACTACAACAAAGATCCTTACATGAAATACATCTTATCTTTCAATCTTGAATGATTCCTGTCAGGTAAATCAATATTTAATTGTAAAACAAGATCTTTGCACTTGATGGTTCGAAATGTATGCAGTGGTATATTGCAACAAGATGATTGGAACAATTTACAGTAAGAATGTTCAGGACCTTAGAAAAATATAAATATTTTTCTAAACAGAAAGATGCAGAATCTCAGAATTCAAGGGGCAGAATCCATGTCACATCTTCTCTGACGAGGCATTTTTATAACTTGAATCAATGTATTTCCCAAACTTTCAGCTGATGTAAAAACATAGATTACTTTATTTTTGAAAATCTGTCTCAATATAGTAATTGTAGGATGCATGTCTTACCTATTGTTTTGGAAAATTCTCATAATTGATGCAACTGTTGAATGCTGCAAATTTGGCTGCACCTTTACATCAGCCTCTATGAGAGAGAGTCCATGATTTAGCACACAATCAATCACTGTGGCCAAAATTTCATCAGAGCACAGCTTTTGGTCTTCCTCTTCTTCTTCCTCTCCCTCTCCTGATCGCTCCTCTTTCTCTACCCTCACCCACTGCTCTTATATACAGGTGCTGGTCATATACTGTAATTAGAAAATCTTGAAAAAGTTGATTTATTTCAGTAATCCCATTCAAAAATTGAAACTTGTATATTGTATTCATTAAGTACACACAGACTGCTATATTTCATATGAGAGAGAGATAGTACATACAAACACTCAAACTTTTGACAGGTGTGACGTCACGCCCTTTGTCCCGCCCCCAAACCGGAAGTCCCGCCTTCCCAAACCGGAAGTCCCGCCTTATTGCACCCGCCAAAATGAAAAAAAAAAAAAAAAAAAACCTGACCTACTTTGCTCGTCTCTATGCACTCTATGCACTCTATGCATTAGTGTGGCTTGAACATACAACCTTTGGACACACACACACACACACACACACACACACACACTGGCTTGACCATGTCTAAAGGTAACATTAGTGAAACTGTTATTACAATTCTACAAGAATCAAAACGTATTGCCGGTCAGCATGAAAAGTCTTTGGTGTTTTTGAAAAGAATTCAGACACCACCTCCATTTCCTTTGCATCAAGAGTGGTCACTTGAAAGTTATGATGAACGCGGGAGCTGGGGGTACGTATTCAAGTATGAGACGGGTGAACTCTGTCTGTATCAGAAGAATGTTTATGAAACCACGCAAATGTCTGCGGCTGATTTGTCATCAAATGACTGGGGTGTATTAAAACTAGCTAACCCTAAAAACATCAAAAATAATGAAGAAGAAGAAGAAGCTGCTTCTGATACTACAAAAAAGCAAAAGCTGAATCCTTTTCCCACATCCACCGATTTATGTGAGCTAAAAGAACCATTTGTGAGTATTTGGTTGACAAAAACATCAGGCACAGCCCGTTGGTTCTACCGCGCTAGTTATAAGAAGCAGAAAGACAATACCCCTCAGCAGAGATCAAGACATTACTTTGTTCTGGATCTTTTCAACTCAGAATGTGGGGTTTTTTGCAACATTTTGACTCTGCCAGCAGTAGCATGGTCAGAAAAAATGGAAGAAATCAATGATAAAATTACCCTACTTTTTCACAGTTGCCGCGTCTGGAGCGATACTTTGATGGTACAAAAATAACCATCTTTCAATTTAGACCCTCCCCCCACCCTAGCCCCCCTCCTTTTAAATAGGAGGGGCATACTTTTACAGTCTATAAAATACATCGGTCCAAACCATAAGTTATCCACTACTGAAAGAAAAAAGCTGCTGGAAGAACCATGCCTTCTACCAAGAGAAACACCAGAAGCAACCGTCTGACTCCTAAAGACCTTTCAAAGTTTTGGGGGCCTTACACTAAAACTGACCAGCACTACCAGGATGCAAAGCGTTCGGACGAGCCTCCACCATCCCTGGAGTCATCGGTCTCGCAGGAGCTTCTCTCTGATCCGCAACTCCAGGACGACGCGTGTCTGAGCACACCGCCACCATCTCCGGTGTCGCCGGACACGCAGGAACTCTTTGCCGACAGTCAGTGCCAGGATGCTGTGTTTATGGACACACCTGAGTCTCCCCCCGCCTTGCCTGACACGGAGGATCTCTTCTCCGACATGACTTTAACCACACCGAACCGCAGAGGTCCATCGTCGTACCCTCGGTCCTTATCGCCTATACTGGAAGATTGCTGCGTCGTGGTTGCGCCCTGCACACACATCACCGACTCCTGTCAATCATCCACAACCACCTCCTCCTCCTCCTCTTCTGAATCGACAATGTCAGAAGACAATTATTCAGGAGGTACCGAGCCAGATCAGACTACACCCGGAGAAGGAAGTAGTGCTGAGGATCAGACCCCACCCAGATCAGGCGGTAGCGGCGGGAATGAGATTGACAGTGGGCCCCTCGACTTCGCTAAAACGATAAAAGCGGGTGTGCTTCATCTTCTCAGCTACGTTCTGGACAAGTACAAGAGAGAAACGTGCAACGGATGCAAAATCCAGCATCCCAGCCAGCGCCAGCATGATTGCTTGGATGTCCTCGAGCACGAATTCTACAACGACAACTTTCATGGACTGATGAAAAAACTCTACACCCCCAAGTTAATTCCGGCCATCAAACATCTCTTAAACCTGTACAACATTCCGACGGAGGAACGCAAAGTCAGAGCCGCCGTGCAGATTCTTTTGCTACGTTTGAGGTCAACGTCCAAAATCCACGACACCATATTTGACATGTATGACACGCTGGTCGGCGAAAAAGGGGTTACGATCGAGCACCTGGAAGAGATGGCCGAGTTTTGGAAAAATCCTTGATTCTGTTTTTGAGAAATAAAGCGGAAATGGGGAGCTTCTTTGGAAAGGTCCTCGCCGACATTGAGAGCCAATTGGTAATTTCTCAGTTAATTAAGCTATTGTGTCAGGTTATTGAGAACAATGTCTCAGCGTCTACAAACACCAATGTTTTTGTCAGAGACACGGACATTAAGAGACTGGAAAACTTGTTGGCAATAACAAGATCCCAACCCGCTCCGGTACTTTGGAGTGCGATGATCCGCGACACAGTATTTTTGTGCCAATCTGGTTTGTCCGAATGCTTTAAAGAAATTTTAAAAGACCTGGCTAATCATGTAGTGAGAGCCTCTCATCTGCTTGCATTTTACGCTCTACTCGTTGATGTTACCACCAAACTTGTGCTAAAAAATCATTCGGTAAATATCATGTTTGAGCTTGAAAAAATACACAATGTCATTTACCGTACTGTGGATCATTCTGTACTGGCTCAGATTTTAACAATGATAAAAAGGTAGATTTAGACTTTTGTATGTTGTGTGCTATTGTTTTAATTATTCATTCATGTTAGTTGTTGTCTTTTGGAAAAGCATTGTGTTTGCTAATGTTTTATATCTATATATGTATACTTAAAATGACTGATGCATCGCTAATAAAAATGAATAAATACTGTAAACCCTTTCTTTTCTTCTCATTCTTCCTTATCATGTCTGAGATACGTTTCATGAAAAAAGTATACTACACCCCAGCTCACCACGGTAGCTTTGGCGGTGTAGAGCGACTCCGTAGAGGTGTGCAAGATGAAATGGGAAAGACTATCCCTGTAGAAAATGTTAAGAAATTCCTATCAACGCAAGATGCATATACTCTACACAAACCCGCCAGAATACATTTTCCTAGAAATTGGGTTTTTGTGTCTCGCCCGCTAAATCAATTTCAGGCTGACCTGTGCGATATGCAGGCCCTGTCTGAGCACAATGATGGGTACAATTATTTATTAACGGTCATAGATGTATTTTCCAAGAAAGCTTACGTGAGGGCTCTGAAAAGAAAAACCGCAAAGGAAGTGGTGAATGCCTTTGAATCCATTTTTGCCGAAAGTCAGCCGCCCAAAAAAATTCAAACCGACGCGGGGAAAGAATTTTTTAATAAAAGTTTTGGGGTTTTGATGAAAAAATACGGAATCGTTCATTTTTCCACAGCCAGCGATCTCAAAGCTTCTGTGGTGGAAAGATTCAATCGTACTTTAAAGGGTAGAATGTGGAGATATTTTACAGCAAACAACACTTTGCGATACCTCAATGTCCTACAAGACTTGGTGAAAGGTTATAATCACAGCTATCACACCAGTATTAAAATGAGGCCTGTGCAGGTGACCTCGGACAACACCGATCAAGTGTTTCAAAACTTGTACGGTACACCTCAAACACATCTTCCAAAGATGAATTTTAAGAAGGGTGACATAGTCAGGATCTCAAAGTTGAGGGGAGTGTTTGATAAAAAATATGAACAGAGTTTTACGGATGAAATGTTTACAATATCACACTGTGTACCCCGCAGACCACCTGTGTACAAACTAACAGATTATGACGGAGAAGCCATCCAAGGTTCATTTTACGAGGCAGAGTTGCAAAAAGTAACGATGGACAAAGACAGAGTCTATCATGTAGAGAAGATTCTGAATCGACGCACCTTGAAGGGTGAAAAACAGGTTTTTGTACAGTGGAAAAATTGGCCCGAGAAATTTAACAGTTGGATCAAGGAATCTGATTTGAAAAATGTATAAAAGATCTACGCAAGATGGCAAAAATCATCATTTCACCATGTACGGCCCAAAGGATGAAGGGTTTTTCATCACTCTTCCCTCCAACGCCAGCCTCAACGTTTTTAAAGACAACAAGAGTTCCAGTTACCGGGTGGATTTACCTCAACATATAAATTTAGACGGACGCTGGGAGGTAGCCATGACGCAAATTTCATATCCGCACACCTTCTTTACCATAGCGCAGAGTGACGCCTATTTTTATTGGAGGGAAAAACCCAAAGAACCGGGGAAAGAAAGCGTCGTACATCAGCAGAGATTTAGAGGAGGCTATTACAATACCATAGGAACCTTTCTGAATGAGCTGAATAGTTTTTTTAGAAAAATAAATTCCGATATTTATCTCGTCTATAGCGGTATTCAAAAAAAGATGGAATTCCAAGCCGGAGCTCAAACTCACGTACTCTTTGACGCACCAGCGGCTTACCTGCTGGGACTAAAACCGGGGGAATGGTTTGTGTTTGACCAAAAGTTTGCACACTACCCAGCCGATTTACGCGCAGGTTTTTACCACATGTATTGTTACTGCGACATTGTAAGTCCGCAGATGGTTGGTGACGTATATGCACCGCTTTTGAGAACGTTCGATATTAAAGGAACGTACGGTGACATTATCACGCAATATTTCAATCCCTCTTATTACTTACCGGTAGCCAAACATCACATTGAAAACATTAAAATTGAGATAAAATCAGATCAAAACAAACCGGTGGATTTTACCTACGGTAAGACTATCGTAACGCTTCACTTTAGACCCAAAGCATGAAGCCGTCAGCTTATATAAACCATCCGTCTAAGACAATGTCATTCAGTGTCGAGACGTTGAGCTAAGGTAACTACCCATTAGTCTAAGGGGGGTGTCCTTTTGCGAACATCGTACAATAAGGTACATTGTTTTTTTTTTTGGTACATCCAGAAGAAGAAAAAAAATTAAAAATGGTTAGGGCCACCTTGAGAGAGGACCCTCACCGTTTTGTATCTTATTATGAGAGTCAGGTCGGCGGGAATTTGCCCGGCTTTTACGGAGCCCCGGTAATGTATGGGCGAGGGATAGGATCTTTGTTTTCTAAATTATTTCGTTTTATTAGTCCTCTGGTGAAGAAGGGTTTCGCCATAGCTAAACCGCATCTTAAAGAGGCAGCCAGCAACATTGCCTCGGACGTGTTCGCCCGTGCGATGGCACGAAGCAGTGATTCAAAGCAAGAGGGGAGCGGCGGTATTATGGTCATGTCACGTAGATCGAGAAAGCGACCTCCCGGAGAACGAGCCCCTTCAAACTCTAATAAACGATCACGCGGTAAGAAGAGGAAACCAGTTGCAAAAAGCAGACGCGCGAAGAACAAGTCTACCCGGAGCTCCGATATTTTTTAATTAAATCAAATATGGCACTGCTGCACCAGAAATCTCCAGAGTGCACCCTCGCAGAATTAGATATATTCGCCATTCCGATGACGCAGCTTTCGATTGATGATAAAATCTACACTGAAATCTCTCCCTTGTCGGCCATCGCCGACGGAGGACCTATAGAGTTTTTCATCCCCGGAGATGGGGACAAGTATCTGGACCTGAACGATACATTGTTACATCTCCGTGTGAAAATCACCAATGACGATGGCACGGACCTGGCAAACGACGCATCTGTAGCCCTCATCAATTATCCTCTAAATACAATTTTCAGTCAGTGTGACGTTACTTTGGGGGATAGGTTGATTTCGCAGTCTAGCGCTACACATCCCTACCGCGCTATGATTGAGACTCTTCTCAACTTTTCAGAGAACACTCTGAAAAGTCAGTTTAGCGCAGGCCTTTTTTACAAAGATACAGCCGGTGCAATAAACTCTACAGTGACCGTTAACGGACCGAATAAAGGATTAAATAAGAGAGCGGCTTTCACAAGCACCTCCAGAGAAGTGCACCTGCTCGGCCCTCTTCACGGAGATATATTTTTCTGCGAGAGACTTTTGCTGAATTCGGTTGATTTGAGAATTAAACTGACCAGAGCTAGCGACGCTTTTTGCCTCACCGGAGTCCGCGACTCTACGTTTCGTCTGAAAATATTGGGAGCCTCTCTGTTTGCAAAAAAAGTCTCTGTGTCCCCGGCTGTGCGGTTAGGTCACGCCGCAGCCTTAATGAAAGGTAACGCTCTCTACCCCCTCTCGCGGGTCAACGTAAAAACATACTCCATACCGGAGAACTCTAGGATATGCACCCAGGAGAATCTGTTTCTGGGTTCCATGCCCAAATACGTGGTACTGGCTATGGTACACCACGAAGCCTTTACTGGGAGAAGAGACCTATCACCATTTAATTTCATTCACAACGACGTTGAATACCTGGCTCTCTGTCAGGACGGCAGACAGATCCCCGCAAAGGCTTTCCAGCCGCAATTTAACGCCGGGTTATCCGTCAGAGAATTTTACAACATGTTCCTGGCTACAGGGAGACATCTTAAAGACTTACCTCTGAGCATCACCCGGGAGGATTTTAACGAAGGATACTCTCTGTTTGTGTTTAATCTCAACCCGGGCGATGACAATGACGCCCTCTCCCCCATTTCAAACGGAAATCTAAGACTGGAGATGAGATTTAGAGTTCCCCTACCAAACACCACTACGCTTATCGTCTACGCCTGTTACGATTCTATTTTGGAGATCAACGCTAAGAGGCAGGTTCTGGTGGATTATTATTGAGAAGATGGATAACATTCAACTAGAGACTCTATTGCATAGTCTGTTGGGGGATGCATTCTGCGGTGTGTGGGCATCGGATCAACTTCCCTCGCTGAATCCGTCTTTTAAACCACCCGCCTACTTTATAGTCAACACACACCCCGGTCACATGCCCGGAGAACACTGGTTAGCTCTGACCTTGGAAAAGAACCGCAAAGCCACCTTTTTCGACTCTTATGGATTCCCCCCGGACTTTGCGCATTACCCTACAAGCATCTTACAGTTTTTGAAAGAGCGCTCACAAAACATAGAATACCACGACAAGCAGTTGCAACACCCCCTGTCAGCGGTTTGCGGACATCACTGCGTCTATTATCTCTGCCATCGGGCGTGCGGGTTATCTTACGGACAGACGCTGTCTCTGTACGATGATGATGTGATAAAGAATGATCTTACGGTGTACGAATATGTCAGAAAATATCAGCGATGTGTTAAAAATGAATTCAATCGCAATCCAAAACAGGGGAATTGTTCTTTACAAATGCTTAAAGATTGTCATAAATAAAAAAAATTACTTTTTTTATGCATATGCTATGCCATTACCCACGTGTATTTTGCTTTAAAAATGTACACTCACAAAATATGCTCAATAAACATTTTTATTGATGAAAGACAATAAAATGTGTCATGCCTCACAGTTATTTAAGATGAAATGTTAATCCAAGGCGATGATAAAGTATTTTGTTTTCCAACAGTCCGTTCGGCAGCTAATTCTCTCTCGGGAGTAATCCATTTTGGGGATAGTACACGGAACGCCTTTTTTCTTCTTTTTCCTTCAGGCGTTTCAAATTCTTTATCACGGAAACCACCGGCCTCCCTCTTGAGCAGACGGTATTGATCACGAGCATGCGGGTTATTTATTGTGGATAAGGGGATGTTTAGTTCTGACAGAGTATTTAAAAACTCTGTCCACCCCGCAGGCGACGGCTCCCTGGTTTTTTTCTTAAAAGGGTGGGTGAGATACTTTAACAAATCAATCACGTGAGAACCTTGCACAGCGTCGCCCCTGAAAATGAATTCCCCCTTGGAATTCCAGCCTTCATGATTCTCCGATATTTTTTTTAAGACGTACTCTGCGCTCTTGCGATCTCGCTGGGGGAGGTTTTTCAAAAGATCTTCGTCCGTACGGTCATCGACGGATGTTTGTGGTTTGTGAGAAGACGTTTGAGCTTTGGCGACATACGGAAGATCCAACTGCTCCGGGTGCTGGGTCGTTGCCGCTCTACGATCCTCTCTCTGACCCTGCTTCATAAAGGTGAGATATCTTTGCAGTAGCGCGCTATACTTTTTAATTTTCTCATGAGGACTCACACCCTGCTCGTTCAAGATTGTTCTCATACGGTCGTCCAAATCCAACTCAGCGTTCTCTCTCATGGATGGCGAAGGCTGAGTTAGACTCTTTAACTGGTGAGGTGAAATAAGAAACATTTTTTGGGCCTTCTTTAAAGTCATTATCTCTGGATCAGTCCTCCGATGAGATTGCCGAGCAAAGGCACGACGGTCGAGAGCAGAGGTAGAATAAAACCACCAGTTTGCTTCTTTAGAGCCCGCTGCTTGTGTTTTATACTGGTTTTTTTATCGGCCAACAGCTTGATAATTTTTTTCTGCCTCTTCAGTTTTTTAAACTGAGAAGGATTCAACGGGATGTTTCCTTTCAGAAGATTTAAGGCGATCTCACACAATGCTTGGATAAAATCGGGGGAACTGTGAATAAGAATGTCCTTTCGTTTCTTGGGTGAAGCGTGATACAGAGCCGCCAACAAGGGGGCGTTTCTTTTTATACGTGCCGACATGATGATGATGATGATTTACGTTTTGGGGGTGTAAACGGCCAGACGTTCGTGAGGCAGTACGCCGGTCCTTAGTCTGTATAGCTCTGGGCATATGGGTGTGAGGTCTACTATTAAATACCCGTGAACATCTTTGGTGGCGTCATCAAAGCTCTCTAAAAAAAATGCCTTTTGTGAAGGATAAATTTGATGCGCCAATATGTTAATTTGGAGTTTATCCCTGGGATTTTTAAACATTACCAAATAATTACTGTTCAAACTTATAGTACGACTGTGTTTACCTTGATGAAACATATTTTGGGTTAACATCATGACACTCATATTTCTATGATGTCGAAATTGAGTAAAAATCTTTACAACTTCGGGGTGGTTTGAAGCCTGAAAAATAACATCATCCAGAATAATCAAATGTTTTTGATCCGGAGGAAACAGGTTTTCATCTTCAAAAGAATCAGGTAGACCTTTGACAAATTTTATATTTTTATTCATCTTTTGCATCTCATTGTAGATGGGTTGAAAACATGTATAAATCCACACAATATTTTCAGGTACAATATTCATAACATGATTACAGTTGTTTAATACATTTTTTACAAAATATGTCTTCCCGCAGCCGCTGGGACCAACAATTAAACATGAAAAAGGAAAAATAAATCTAGGTTCAAATTCTATTTCCTCCATAGTGCGTGCGTGTGTGTGTGTGTGTGTGACGAGCTTAATATCCAAAGGGTAGAGTTGATCCGTCTTCAAAAAGCCGCCTTTTATCATAAACCACCCTGAATTTTTTGTTGAATGATAGATTTTTCAACACAAACCCCTTTTTATACCGTCTGATGGTGTGCTGCGGGATTTCGATCTCATCGCGAGAGTTGCGCATGTACCCCTCCACCAGATCTCTGATACTGTCAAAGTTCACCTTTTCAACACACTCTCTGGTCTGGGTAATTCCTTTAACTTTCATGACCACCTTTTTTTTGTTTCTCGTTTGGTACGCGTAACTTTTTGGACCTGCAGACACATATTCCTGAATGCTGTCTCCCGCCAATTCATCGGTCAGATCACCTAAATAGTTACCCAACGCCAGAGGTGAGTCACCCTCTTTTACTACATAGATCAAACTATCTGTGTCAATGTAAAAGACTCTCTCTTGCAATTTTTCCAGATAATCGTACATCTTCAGACGTGCGTGCGCTGTGGTGAATGCTGCGATAAAAACATTACTCTGTTTACCTGGGGGGTGGATGCACTTGTCGGTGTATTTCCATTTGATTAGAGCTCTGTCGTTGTCAAGAACGTCGTAGTACTCTATTTTGTATTGACCTGAAAACAAGTACTTAAAAAATTCATCAGGTGTTGTGACGATGTTGGTTTTAAGTAAATTATCCCTTTGTGCAAATTTACCCCACAAACTGTTAAGACACAGTTTAGCAACTTGTCTTTTTGCAGGATTTACTTCAATTTTGTTTGCATCTAAAAGAATATTCTGCCGTTCGTTATAGTCCCTGATGTAACGTTCCCTACTGTCATTATCTGTAGCCTCTGGAGGGTAACCGGACGCTTCCTGTTTGCCTTTCAAAAATGTGTGCATGTAACCTGTAAAGACGGTATCGCTGCTCTTGTCAAAATGCCACACTTCTGTAATCTTACTCACCCTGTAGCCCATTGCCAGGGCTTTGTTAAATTCGAGCGTGACCCAGACACCCGTTAGAGCTCTCGCGTCATCGTCGTGTTCACAGGACCCCTCTTGATTATTGCTTTCTGTGCATGTGCGGCAAAGTGTGAAAATTAGTTTACCGCATAAACTTTTGTAAGGCAACACAGGGAAGAAAAGACGGCGGGGTGGGTACACTGTAGCCTTGATCAGACCGTAGTAGGTCGAAGGGTCGTCAAAATCTTTGTATATGACTGTAGGATGGCCAACTGGGTAGGAGCATGTACTGTTTACATAAGGATAGAGGGATGTCACGTCTACGTAGTGGACAGTTTCATCAGAACCAGCTGTGTGTCTCAGCTTTAAAGCGCTCGTTCTTCCACCATAAAGTGCTGCGCGGGGGTAAAGAGGCTCGGGAGCATTATACCTTTGGATAAACTCTTTAACTTTGGTGTGTGATTTTTTAATTTCATCCCATTCGTGCTCTCTCATTAATACTACGACGACGCCGTGTTTTGTCTTTAACTCTTCCAGTCGTTCCTCGCTGCGCGCATGTAATTGACCGAATCTAACCCTCCTCATCGGACATGTCTCTGCGGGGTTAAAACATTGCAAACATCCGTGGTAGAAACAACCGTGAAATTCCCATACCTTTTTCACACCGTTGCACTCTGCGTACCCATCCACAAAAAAACTTCCAATCTGTTTCTCTCCAATGTTTAGAGCGTGCTGAATGAAGATTTTTTGATCGTAGCGCACCCACTCTAACCACTGAATTGAGGCGTTAGAGTAGCTTTTGTGATTTTGTTTGTAGTTGGCTGGGTGAGGTATCGCTAGGGTTTTAGGTTGCAGATAATTAGTGCGAAACACCTTCATGCAGGCACCTGCGATAGTGATGGATCCAAAAGGGTCTACGTTTGTATCGTCTAAAAACTGCTCTCTAAATTTAAGACAACCCCTAGCGAGAATGTCAACATCATTTTTACAGTAGTGCACGGCTTCTTCTCTAAAGTTAAAGACCCCGTGACGTACCTCATCATACCAAGCGTCAAATTCTTCCCTCTCGTGAACGGACATGCGCTCTACACCGTAGTCTGAGGGAGGGGGGTAGGGCCCGACGTAGTCGAGATGGTTTTCCGAGCTGAATTTGTGAGGAAAATAGCCCTTGCTCCGGTCGTTAAAACCCAATGCAGATGGCATAGCGCTAAGACGCATGGGAAGAAAGGAGAGTGAATCTATGAATTTGAGACGATACTCGGGGTCCTCGAAGCATAACAGTTTGCAACCTGTCATAAGAATCTGCTGAGGTGAAACACCCGCTGTCAGTATACCTTTGAAAACCAGGTAACTGTCAAAGCCTCTAGCATTGTGTGCTATGAAGACGCAACCCTTGTATCTATTGCTTCTAAAGTGTGAGATGAAGTTTTTTACACAATCAGGACCGTAAAATTCTTTCTCTTCACCTTTCTGTGTTTTTGCAAAAACTAGAAATGGTTTGTGTTCGTTGTTTTCATCTGCAAAAGTTTCAAAATCATAAAAAATCAAATATGATTTATCAATGCGCGGAGCTAAAGGCTCGATGTAGCACAGGTGATCATCGCCAGGTTTTTTCTCTCCGCAAATGTTGCATTTTGAGCTCGGACACTTATGCACATCCCCCTTTGTACCTATTTTGTAAATTAGATGACATTGTCCGCATTTTTTTACCTCACCGCATTTGCTTTTCACCCTCGGTGGATAGACCGTTTTGTGTCTGTTGTAACATGACACTGAACGACACGTCCTGTTACAATCGGGACAAATTAAGGACCTCACTTCTTCAGTCGGACACACTCGATCTTCACACACGCCGCAGTAACCGATGCAACGATGGTTATGGCTATCATCACGAGGTTCGTAACAAAAATCACAAATGAATCTCACACCCACAAAGGCTTTGAGATCCTTTATCCCGTAGTAGTGGTTTTGTAGCAAAAACAGAAACAGTGGCTTGGAACGATCTGAGAATTTTGTCTCAAAATGCGTCCTGGGATCTTTGAAAAATACGATAATTTTCCGACATAGAATTTTCTCAAATTTTTCAACATCGTTCAAAGTGACGGCTGTCTGATCGCTCAAACCGACCATGTGTTGCATATTCTTACCGATACTCTCACACTCTTTATCAGTGAGGTCGGGGTGTATGACATGAGCTAAGCTAATGGCAAAGCATAGCTGATCTGGTCGATTGTCAACAATGTACAAGAAACGTCTCTTTTTGTTTATGATTTCACAGTCTAAAAGTTTCTCAAGTTTGCGCTTCGCACCCCCTCTCGGATTTCTGGTTACCTGAACGCTTAGCTCTATGTCTTCATCCCCGACAATGTTACCGTTTGACTGCATTAAACGATCGAGCAAATCTTCAAAAGCGGGTTGGATGTTATCTCGTTGATCATCCACGGTGAATGTAACATGTTTGTGTACATTTTCACTAGATAATTGAAATTGTACAACATCGCTACGCAAAGCGTGTGATCTCGTCTCATTGGCCAAATCCTGAATAATCCCCATCACATCACGATAAAATGTCGCAATACTTGGGACTTCGCCTAGGTTAGGAATCGTAATTGATCGTCTCAATCTGAGCGTGTTAAAACGTTCGTGCCTAATTTCTGCCGAATTGCCGTCCGTATTAACCCTCTCAATGTGTTCATGTTCGGGGTTAGTTGTGTGGCCACCCCCCACCGATCCTCCTCCTCCTCTCTGCGGCTGCATTTCTACATCTGTGTGTACGCAGCTCTGCAGAAGCTCTGTGGAGCTCTGGAGAGGCGTATCTATGTCTGTGTATGAGGAATAAGGTGATGGAGGGAGATGCGTAGGTGAATTGCTATGCATTGAGTGTGTAGGTGAGTTCCGAATGTTTTGTATTGCTCTGTCTATCCTGCTAAGCATGTCGTGAGCTGGTGAGTTTTGTGGGGAACCCGCTATAGACCCATCGTTGTCAATTTGTAAGAAATCATTTTGGGGAGTAGGGGGTGGAGAGATGGTTTCTAGTAGTTGCATTAATGTCTGTATGTTTGCTGCTGAATGATACGGCAATGTTTCATCGAGGTTTTCTAACGCTATTTGTAGCCGGCTTAATGGATCGCGATTTGGTGACCTAAGCGGGCTCTCCCTAAACGAGTCTTCTGTGTCTTCATTGAGTACGAATTCATTTTGCGGTGAAAGTGGTGGTGGAGAAATGTTCTTCAGAAACTCCAAGACTGCTTCTATGTTGGATGAATGAAACGGTGAACTTTGACCTACACCTGTGGACGTGGTATCTACGACCTCGTCTAAGTGAAACCTATTTTGTAAATCCAACGGATCTGTAATGCTACTTAATTGGTCATCAGAAGCTAAACACTCATTTTCGTTTTCATCCATATCTAAAGAAAAATTCTATACATAGGATGTTGTTAATCGTTTATTTGTACGCTATGAAACAAAAAAACATTCTGCAGCTGGTTAGATAACATTATTGCTGTTTGTCACAGACATTTTTGAAGACTGAAATCAGATCTCCGACGACGGTACAAAGCGTTTGCAGAGGTATGGGGTATTGCACTTGATGTTGTTGTTGTGCGCGATTTCTTACTCTGCGTTGTTGACGCAATCCATTCGTCGCCTGAGACTGGTTTTGATCCACGGCTTCCGTTGTCTGTGGTGGTTTCTGGGGGTTCTCGTTCACCCTTTCGTTGGCTTCTGTAAATATAGAAAAAAAAGAAAGGTCACACGATATTGTCAAATGTATACCATAACACATTACTGTTATTAACACACAATTATTATTATAACATACCGTTAAACAAGCTTTTGACTACGGTTGATCTTTTCTGGCGGATCTTGCGTTGGCGCGGGGGTCTCACAGGTGCTCTTTGGAGCTGAAGCAATGCATCACGTCGCGGTGTAGTATGTCTCGGGCTGGATGGTTGTTCTCTGGGTTTTGGAGTTGATGTCGCAATTGGGTGGATTTCAGCTTGCGTGACGTTGCGTCTTGGTGCGGGCAAAGTTTGTGGCTTCACGTTGATTGCTGTAATAAAAAAAAATTAAAAAATTTAAAAAGAAAAAAAAAATTAAAAAAAAAAAAAAAATTAAAAAAAAAAAATTTAAAAAACTTTAAAAAAAAAATGTAAAAAAAATTAAAAAATGTAAAAAAAAAAAAATTAAAAAAATTGAAAAAAATTATAAATTAAAAAAATAAATAAATAAATAAATTAAAAAAAATGTAAATATTTTCTAGCCACACCAAATTCATAATAAAACAATTTACCATGCATTTCTGCACGTATACCTTTCTTCCTTTTCAAACGGTTCAGAGAAGAACCTGCTTTAGATCGGGGTTGAGATGGATCAATTTGCAGCGAAGGCTCCAAATTTCCGAAGAAAACTGCGGGGTTTTGATTGTTGATAGTAATAGAACGTGTGGCCAATTCAGTTTCCTCAATCTCAGTTATTGCATCGTTTAGACTGTTGTCAGAAACTTCATGTAATATTTCAGCCCGAGCGGCCAAATCTGTGAAAACATATAAACGAATTATAAACAAAAATACGTATCATTCATGCTTACTGAAAACAATTTAAAAAAGAAAAATAACATATATTTACCAATATCCGTCTGCGTTAGTTGAATATTTTGTAACTCTTCTGGTGTGACTTAAAACGAGAAGTGAATAGTTTTAAACATGTTAACAAACAAAAAACATTAATAATAATTACTACTTACCTTTATAGATGTGTTTGTCTCGTGTCTGCGCTCTGGCTTTTTAAAAAGAATGACACTTTGAGAATGTGAAACCGCAGTTTTGTAATGCAAATGTTTAAAATTTTGCAAACACATTACCTGCCATTCTAGTTCTGTTTCAATCTGACCTCGGTGGTTTGCGATGTGATGGTCGTCTCTCTCTCTCTCTCTCTCGTTAGCAGTGGTGCTCCCAATGTCATTTCATGCTTGTATTTATCCTAAAGGCTGACCATAGTGTGTGTGCGTGTGTGTGTGTGTGTGTGTGTGTGTGTGTGTGTGTGCGTGTGTGTGTGTGTGTGTGCGTGCGTGCGTGCGTGCGTGCGTGCGTGCGTGCGTGTGTGTGTGTGTGTGTCCAAAGGTTGTACGTTCAAGGCACACTAATGTGCATAGAGGGACAACGGGTTGGAGTTCACCGTCAAGCCAGTGTGTGTGTGTGTGTGTGTGTGTGTGTGTGTGTGTCCAAAGGTTGTATGTTCAAGCCACACTAATGTGCATAGAGGGACAACGGGTTGTGGCTTTTGCTTTTTTTGTTCTTCATTATTTTTTATGTTTCTAGGGTTAGTTAGTTTTAATACACCCCAGTCATTTGACGACAAATCAGCCGCAGACATTTGCGTGGTTTCATAAACATTCTTCTGATACAGACAGAGTTCACCCGTCTCATACTTGAATACGTACCCCCATCATCATAACTTTCAAGTGACCACTCTTGATGCAAAGGAAATGGAGGTGGTGTCTGAATTCTTTTCAAAAACACCAAAGACTTTTCATGCTGACCGGCAATACGTTTTGATTCTTGTAGAATTGTAATAACAGTTTCACTAATGTTACCTTTAGACATGGTCAAGCCAGTGTGTGTGTGTGTGTGTGTGTGTGTGTGTGTGTCCAAAGGTTGTATGTTCAAGCCACACTAATGCATAGAGTGCATAGAGTGCATAGAGACGAGCAAAGTAGGTCAGGTTTTTTTTTTTTTTTTTTTTCATTTTGGCGGGTGCAATAAGGCGGGACTTCCGGTTTGGGAAGGCGGGACTTCCGGTTTGGGGGCGGGACAAAGGGCGTGACGTCACACCTGTCAAAAGTTTGAGTGTTTGTATGTACTATCTCTCTCTCATATGTTTATTACTTTTTTTTTTTTTTTATCTCAGAAGGTTAGAATAATACTTAAGAGCGATACAAAAAAAAAAAGAAAAAAAAAATTCTCGAAATGTTGTGTGTTGTTTGTGTAGGCCAACTGAAAAGTATGAACATGAAAAGTATGAGCATGTAGAGCACTCAATACATTGTCGGGGCTGCTTTTGCCTGAATTACTGCAGCAATGAGGCATTGAGTCGATCAGTCTGTGGCACTGCTCAGGTGTTATGAGAGCCCAGGTTGCTCTGATAGTGGCCTTCAGCTCTTCTGCATTGTTGGGTCTGGCATCTCACATCTTCCTCATCACAATAGCCCATAGATTTTTTATGGGGTTAAGGTCAGGCGAGTTTGCTGGGCAATTAAGAACAGGGATACCATGGTCCTTAAACCAGGTACTGGTAGCTTTGGCACTGTGTGCAGGTGGCAAGTCCTGTTGGAAATGAAATCTGCATCTACAGAAAGTTGGTCAGCAGCAGGAAGCATGAAGTGCTCTAAAACTTCCTGGTAGATGACTGCATTGACCTTGGACCTAAGGAAAACAGTGGACCAACACCAGCACATGACATGGCACCCCAAACCATCACTGACTGTGGAAACTTTACACTCGACCTCAAGCAACGTGGATTCTGTGCCTCTCCTCTCTTCCTCCAGACTCTGAGACCTTGATTTCCAAAGGACATGCAAACTGTACTTTCATCAGAGAAAATAACTTTGGACCACTCTGCAGCTGTCCAGTCCTTTTTGTCTTTAGCCCAGGCGAGACACTTCTGACGCTGTACCTTGTTCAAGAGTGACTTGACACAAGGAAGCTGAAACCCACGTCTTGCATATGTCTGTGCGTGGTGGTTCTTGAAGTACTGACTCCAGCTGCAGTCCACTCTTTATGAATCTCCCCCACATTTTTGAATGGGTTTTGTTTCACAATCCTCTCCAGGGCGTGGTTATCCCTATTGCTTGTACACTTTTTCCACCACATCTTTTCCTTTCCTTCGCCTCTCTATTAATGTGCTTTGACACAGAGCTCTGTGAACAGCCAGCCTCTTTAGCGATGACCTTTTGTGTCATGCCCTCCTTGTGCAAGGTGTCAATGGTGGTCTTTTAGACAACTGTCAGCAGTCTTCCCCATGATTGTGTAGCCTACAGAACTAGACTGAGAGACCGTTTAAAGGCCTTTGCAGGTGCACCAGGTGTCTTCAATATTGAACTTCTCTACAATATTTTCATTTTCTGAGATACCCAATTTGGAGTTTTCATTAGTTGTCAGTTATAATCATCAACATTAGAACCCATCACAGCACAGAGACTGCCTTAGTGAAAGTAACCAATGATCTCCTCTTAGCCTCAGACAGAGGGTTGGTCTCAGCTCTGGTGCTCTTAGATCTCAGTGCAGCCTTCGATACAGTGGATCATCATCTACTGCTGCAGAGACTGGAAAGCGTTTTTGGGATTAAAGAAACAGTGCTGGGTTGGTTTAAATCCTACCTATCAGACAAAACCCACTTTGTTCATGTTAATAATCCCTCCTCAGCGCACGCCAGAGTTAATCATGGAGTTCCACAAGGTTCAGTTCTGGGACCAATACTCTTTACATTATGTATGCTTTCAGTAGGTAACATTATCAGAGAACGTAATATAAATTTCCATTGCTATGCAGATAATACACAGCTTTATCTCTCAATGAAATCTGATAAAACTCATCAGTTATTAAAACCACAGTCCTGTCTTAAAGACATCACATCCTGGATGAGTCACAACTTTCTCCTTCTTAACCAGTATAAAACCGAAGTGATTTTATTTGGTGCAATACACCTTAGAGATAAATTATCACACCAAATAGTGTCTCTGGATGGCATTACTCTGTTACCCAGCACCACAGTAAAAAAACTTAGGCGTTGTCTTTGATACTGACTTATCCTTTAATTCTCATATTAAACAAATCACAAGGACAGCCTTCTTCCACCTCCGTAATATCTCTAAAATCAGGAATATCTTGGTCCAGAGTGATGCTGAAAAATTAATCCATGCATTTGTTACATCTAGACCAGATTACTGTATCTCCCTATTGTCAGGATGTTCTAGTAACTCACTAAAAAGTCTCCAGTTAATTCAGAATGCTGCAGCTAGAAGACTAACAGGTACTAACAGGAGAGAGCATATTTCTCCAGTATTGGCTTCCCTTCTTTGGCTTCCTGTAAAATCTAGAATAGAGTTTAAAATCATCCTGTTAGCATACAAAGCTCTACATGATCAAGCTCTTGTGTATCTTAAAGACATGTTAGTGCCCTATTGTCCGGGCAGAACACTCCGCTCTCAGTCTGCTGGTCTCCTGGAAGTTCCTAAAGTATCTAGAAGTTAGAACAGGAGGCAGATCATTCAGCTACCAAGCACCTCGCCTTTGGAACTAGCTCCCAGTCTTAATACGGGAGGCTGCTACTCTCTCCACCTTTAAAAATAAAACCTACTTATTTGCTATTAACCTAAACATTAGGAAAAAAGCTCTAAACCTAAAAATAGGAACTAAGAACAAAGATTATATAGTAGAACACCGACATTATATTCAAACACGATCCACCATCTACACATACAGTAGCTCTAATGGGCTGCAATGGGATGAATGTCAAGGCAGACACAGTTGTGCTGTGTCTGCCTGGACTTCTGTTCCTTGTTGCATAACCCATCATACTGCTCACACTGCTTCACACCATTTACACTGATATCCACCCCATATATATATATATATATATATATATATATATATTTTTTTTTTTTTATTTTTTTTTTTTATTTTATTTTTCTGTAGTCTGTGCCTTCTCCTCGTCCTCCGCCCCCTTTTCAGTTTCAGGTGTCTTGATGCTGGAGATGGCGGTTCCTGATCGATGACTCACTCAGCTGTGTTTTTTTATTTTTTTTAATTTATTTTTATGTTTTATTTAGTGTTTTGTGGCTGCAGCAGACATTTATCATGCTTTTTTTCCTTATTATTCTGTTTTGATTTTGTTTTTAACTGTTTTGAACAAAATGTGTTAGCATTTGAAAAATGTGCTGTAAAAGTTTAGTGTTTGACAAGTGGTGAACTCATGACTGAGAAAAGAGTTCATGAAATTTGATGACTGTGGTCAGTGAATGCATTTTGTGTGAAAGCAATGAAAAGTGATTTACAGTTTAGTCCACATGGACTTCTGTTTTGTGGACTGTGTTAACAATTTTGAACATGTGACTTGCGACAGTTTTGACCAATGCTTGTTAGCATTCGGACAAAAAACTGTAATGTAGCATGACTTAAGCTCTGAAGAGCACAAACACACACGATTAACTCTCCTTCAAAACAACACCAGATGTTGATCTTCTCACAATTGTGATTTTTTTTCCCAAGCAAACCACTAAAGGTAATTTATTATTTATTTATAGTCATTTACAGGATGGCCTCAATGATAAAAAAAATAATAAAAATATATAATGCTGGGTGAGAGCAGGCGGCTTATTGCAATGTGTGTTTGGTGAGCTTCCGTCTCATGAAGCAAATGAACTAAATCATTCGACTGAAGAGCGATAACACAGCTGACATTTCAAAATGAAACGCTCACCTGACAACATCTGGACAATCACATTAGTGAGAGAAATTAGAACTAAATGGGTTCACGTACATCATTTTACACAATGACAAGTAAAGATACATGTGGCCTTGGATGTAACAGCATACATAGGGACTTTTAGAGGACACAATAAATGTAGAATACATTTTACAAGTCCATTGCCACATCTTATGCTCACTGTCATGCAAACATCATTGGGTAATGGTTTATTACAAGCAAGCAAACTAACAAACAGGAATGAATGAGTGATTTTTAAGCAGTGTGTCGTGGCTTAGTAATTCACAGTGACAGAACGTGTCACATATATATATATATATATATATATATATATATATATATATATATATATATATATATATATATATATGGGCAAATATTAGTCCAAAATAACTGGTGGCTGTTGGCATCATAAAATATATAGTCTATTATGATGCATATTGTTTGATGTGTACTTTTTTTTTCTTTTTTAAATATATGAAGGTTTTTTTTGTCGATTCTGTACATTAGAACCCTGCATTTGGTTACATATTTGGCCAACATTATTTGGTTCCAAATTATATGCAAATTAAGTATTATTAAACAATGCATAAAAAATGTACTTAGAATTTTTCTGGCAGATACAGAGTTTCAAAAAAATGCATTGATGGCAAGAAGAGTGCTGACTAAACCACTGATCTGCTTCCCTTCATATGCTGCTTGATTAAGCACATCACAACGCTGTGGTGGAATATCTGAACCTTCATTTTCCATAATGTTATATGTGTATATTGCATATGTAATGAGTCAATTTCCAGGAAACTTTAAGCAGCTTGTGCAACCTCTAAAACATCTCCTTTTCTTACAAATGTCTTCCTAAATCATCTTCTGGATGCCAAAACATAATGCAGGGCTCTGAACAAGGTTATCTGAAATTTTATTTTTTACCATGCTTTGATGGACCACCTTAATATACTGTATCGTTAGGAAAATGACAAAGCTCAAAGTCAATTTGTTCATGATTTTTAATCAACTGTAATATATTTAAATATAACTCAACTGTTGTAGGACATAATGAAAATGATAATTTTATAATTATCTATCATGATTGCATCATCCAGAATGTCTGCTTTCAAACTCACGATAACACCAGGATACAGTCTAGTGATTATAAAGAAGTTCAGAAGGAGACCTTTTTACAGTATCCTAGAGTGTTTTGTAACCACTTGCTATATTTATGATGTGCTTCATGTTACACTTAGCAGCATCCTTTGAAAAATGCCCCTCTTCTTAGGTGTTTGTAGCTCGAACCATTTTCAGTATTCCCTCTGCTCCTGATTCTGGGACTGGGAGCTACTCAGTATTCTTCCATTATACTTCATGCTTTGAGAAGTAAAGTGAAACGCTGCCATCCGTCATCCCTCCGGCAAACACAGTATTTAATCAGCTAAAGGTGCTTGCAACATGCAACTCATAACACCATTAAAGTTAACTTCTGAAAGTAGTAAGAATCATCCCACTAGAAATCATGATCATAAGCACACACACACACACACGTGTAGACACAATGTAATTTGGAAGTGGACATACAATATATTTAATAATAAAAAGAGACCTAAACTTCAGGCTATTCTTAAAGTAAATCTTGCAAACATAGGCAACCCCCAAAAATTGTACTTCAAGAAGTTGGAAGGAATATGGTGCCCAAAATAATATACAAAATAGCTCCAAAAAAAACCACACAAAACAACAATAAAATGACAGAAAATGTTGTCAACAAAATAACTCAAAATACACACACAAAAAAAATTACAAAACAAAATTACTCTAGACACACAAAATACCTATATAAAATTACTGAATGAAAATTTAGATAATTATAGAAAAGCATACAAAATGACAACAAAAATGCCCAAAGGGGCTGAAAAAAACACAAAATAACTCTAATAACTGCAACACAATTTCAGAATATGACTCCAAAACCACAAAAAAATGACAACAAAAATGCCGCAAATGACAGAAAAAAACACAAAATCAATTAAAAAATCAAACTGACTAAAGAAACTGAAAAGTTTATAATACAATTACAATATAATTGTCTAAAGGAATTAAATGAATATGCTTGATTCCAAATGCTAGGTTTGAGACCACCAGGATAAACATTAGACCACATGGTTTACTTGAATCATTAAACCAGCTATAGAAGAAGAAATGATAAATAAATCATGATTATGGTTATTATAGCTCACTGGCAGCACATAAGCTAACATCTAATTCATAATTCCATCAGTATAAACTGAGCAAACTGCGTACAGACAAATCACATTCCCACATGAGTATTTTTCTTAAAACGAATGAAGTTATTCCATTGGGAGACTCCCACAAAGGCTGACAGACAGCTTGGCTCTTTCAAATTAGCTCTGAGCATTAAATATTTTCACAATTAAATCAGTCTCTGATGACTGTAATTCATTTAAAGGATGTGGTCCAAGCTTCAATTATTTTACTTTCTGGGACAGATGGTGGGGTTTTCATTTTACCCTTTGAATAAATTCCATCAATTAAGTACAGACGAATGTAAACTAGATATTGTACTCCCTCAACTGCTGAAAAAATTTCATTAAAACATTAGTCAATAAAATCTCAAATCAATATAATTTCTTAGCATTTCATTTAGTGCCCACCAAGTGGTTTAAAATGGTATTAATGTAGTATATAATAAATCAATGAAGTGATTGGAAAGACACAAATCTAATTATCATTAAAGTGTTTGTTCCACTAATTATTTAAATGCAAAGAAAATGGTTTTCTTTTTTTTTAATTTATTCATATAAAACCACTGAAAAAGCACAATGGTGCTGTTACTTGCAAGATTTCAACCATGAGCAAGTTATTGACTAAATACATTAACCTACTACCCTTATGGAGAGTTACTTAAGAAACCCAGGCTTTTCTGCTTGTACTTTTGTACAAGTGGCAGGAAAGCAAAGCCAGCTTCAACCTGCAAAGTAAAGCAAAAATACAATTATTCAAAGCCCATCAATGTTGCAGCTGAAAATTAATAATCCACACACAACGTTAAACCTGGAAGCGCCAAATTTTCTTGCGCTGATTGTTTTTATTGTCATCACCCTTGCCTTTACCAAGTTAAGCACAATTAAAATACAACTAAATAAATAAATAAAACCAGTCCAAACAAGAACACTCAGAGTGCAAACTTTCATCAATTTCCAAATCTTTAGGTTATTTACATAACCCAGATTCTATGAGTAATATGAGTGCGATGTCTTACTATGGGATGCACTCCCATCTGCAGCCCTCGGGAGCATTTTTCTCAATCTGTCAATCCTGATTGGCTTGTGAAACGTGTCCATCCACCAGGGACACTGCCACCTCCTATAAGAGGAGGAGACGGACGGGCACACCTCATTCAAAATAAGCACCTCTTCTCACTCGCCTAAGCAAGAAGGGTTGTCTAGTGTGAGATCTCACTCATTACTCACAGAACCAAGGTTATGTAAATAACCTAAAGTTCCATTTCATACTATTTTATGATGTGGTAGCTCTCGTATTGCAGACATGCTTATCGAGCGAAGACCAGTCCGCAGGGCAGAGATCTGTACACATTAGGACAGTAAAATTGCTTGTGCCACGCACAGAGTGGAGACGTCCAACTTGCCGCCACACAATTGTCCTGAACAGACACTCCCCCGAACAAAGCCCAGGATATGGAGAGAGTATGCGCGTAGACTTTCAGGCGACCACATACCTTGACTTGTATAAGCCAAAGCAATAACCTCCACAACCCATTGTGACAGGCATTGCTTAGTAACAGGCTTCACCTTACGGGGATTAGCTCAGGAGATGAACAGCTGATCGCTCCTCCTGAGGCTTCTTATTATGTCCCTGTAAGTGCGTACACAGCATATGAGGCCGCTCCTCACCTTGTGAGGCAGAAAAAGCCAACAGGTCAGTAGGAGAGCATGAGCCCACCACCTTTGGCACAAAGGCCGGGTTCTGCTTCAAAATTATCCTCACATCACCCCAGGTGAGCTGAGTACATGACAGGCCAGTAACAAAACAACCTTCAGAGAGGCAAACTTTAAGCCCGTCTCTCCCAGCGCTTTGAAAAGAGGACGTTTAAATCCCTCCAGAACCACAACCAAATCTCACAGTGGTACCAGTGGTCTGGACACGGGGAGGAGCCTGCGCGCTCCCTTCATAAACTGGCAGATCAGTGGGTGCTGGCTCACCGGTTTTTCCCCAAAGCCTACATGACAGGCAGAAATCGCTGCCAAATACACTTTCACACTGGAAAAGTCTTTGCGCTTGTCAAACGGCCCCCCGCCTGCGACAGCAGGTCTCTGCTGTGGGAGCTGCCAGGGACGAGCACACAGCAACTGGTAAATCTCCGCCAGCCAGTGCACAAAGTACCAAAGTGGAACCACAAGGATCAGTGTATGGTTGTCCTCCCTCACTCTGGACAGAGTGGGGGTATCAGGGCCAAAGGTAGGAATGCGTAAAGCATCACACGCGGCCAACTGTGCGCTAGTGCGTTTACGCCAAGGGGAGCATTCATGATGCACAGGGAGAAAAACATTGCGCACTGCGCATTTTGCCCCATGGCAAATTGTGCCAAAAGCAGCCAATCGTCCAGATACACGTCCTTGAGGTCGACAGATGTAAACCAATGACCCTGTCACACCAGACACAATAGGGAGGCATGATTGAGCAATCTGAACTTGTATTTCCTGAGGTATCTGTTTAGAGCACGTATCCTCCGTCATCTTCTCCGCAATCCAGCACAAGGCCATCCTCCTTGTGTGGGGAGAGAGCAGCCAGGTCGAGCCGGGAGCCTCCGCTGGGACCATGTGCTGCCGTGTTGTCCATGAGGATGCCCTTCTCTTCTCTCGCTGTGGCGGGGACGCCGTAAGGATGAAGGAAGGGGTCCTGCTCAGACAGGCTTGCCTGATGCGCTAGCCTCCTGCGGAGGTTCATGGTACGCTGCACAGTGCCGACATGAGCGGGAGACTTTTACAGCAGGCCAGGCATGTTCCGGCCTCAGGCAATTCAAGCAGACCAGGTGTATATCTATGCTGGAGATATTATTTCAGCATTGGCAGAGGCAAGCCTCAGAACCTCCTGGCTTGTCGGTGAGAGGGTGCCTTGGCCTCCATTTCTCTGCTGACGCAGGCAGGGAGAACAGGTGGATGTCTCAATGTTATCACGTGGTGGCTAGCAGGTGTGCTAGCCTGGATGCAAGCCAACGTGGGCCGGAGTGTTGAAGGACGTCTGGCACAGCGTTGGGCTCGAGACGACAGCTGTTGGGCTGGCGTCTTGAAGCTCAAATACCATGGTGTGGCATCGAGTGTGGAGACCGGCCGTCCACTGGAGTGTGGACATCCGCAAGGAGGACCAACGTGCACTGGACTGCCGGAGGCGTCGAGGGCAGCGCTGGACTCGAGAAGACATCTGATGTGCTGGCGTCTGGAAGCTCTGGATCGTGGTGTGGTGTCGAGCGTGAAGCTGGGCAGTCCACTGCCCACAAGGTGGGCCAACGTCCGGAGGTTCGAGACCGTGGAGTGGTGTTGAACAAGGACAGCACTGACCAAGAGGAGGCATGGTAAGTGCTGGCTTCTTTTTGACCTGGTGTGGTCCACAAAGCAAGTGCATCCGTTCTATCAGCGCCCATTGACGGAGGCTCGAAAAAGTTCTGTCTGTGGACAGTTAAGCTGGTCGAAGACGTGAGATATGCTTGAGAGTGAGAAGAGGTGTTTGAATGAGGTGTGCCCGTCAGCCGCCTGTCTGCAATACGGGAGCTACCACATCCCATAGTGAGACTAAATAAAAGTTATTCTTAAACTTTGTCATCCTCCAAATTTTATTTCTTGATAAAGATCAGAAATGGTCCCCATATTTTTTCAAATGTTTCCTGTTTCCCTTTCATTAATTGGTAATTTTCTCTAAAGAGAAAGTCATTAAAATTTGTCTTATTCACTATATAATATCTGGACTGTGATTTTTTTTTCCAAAACAATGCAATTGCCGTTTTGGCATGTAGAAGACACATCAGTATTCGTTCGATTTCAGTAAAAACATACAAAAAACACAATTGCAGTGAAAAAAAAATTCCTTCCAAAATACAAAAATGTGATTGTTTGTAATCTGAGTGACAATATTAACTTTCAAGCCAGTATTAAGAATAATGACCAATGTGAGCATTAATACAGGAAAGAATAGAGGGTTTTGTGTTTTAGGAGATATTTTTAGTATCAATCTGTCATTTTGGGAATTTCTGCTGGTTTTGTGTGTATTTTAGGAGTCATATGTTTTTGTGTTTTCTTGTGTGCATTTTGTTTATTGTCAATCTTTTTGTTTATGGAGTTTTTCTGTATTCATTGTGTTGCATGCAATAGTTTCTTTAGTGTCATTTTGTATATGTGTCATTGTTTTGTGAGTTTAGGTGGTTGTTTTGTGTCTATGTCTTTTTGTGTATTATGAGTCTTGTTTGTGTATTTTTGGAATCTTTTTGTGTTTTTGTTGTTGCTTTGTGTATTTTTGTTGACATTCTGTGCATTTTGCCATTGTTTTGTGTGTTTTTGGAGTTATTTTGTGCATTACTTCTAATTCTTTGAATTACAATTTTTGGTGGATTTGTCTTGGGGGCCACACAGAATTAGTCCGAGGGCCGCATTGGGCCCCCGGGCCGCCAGTTGCCCATGTCTAGGATAAGCTCAAAATCCGTTAAGTAGTTTTTTGTAATCCTGCAAATGGACAGACAAACAAATACAAGCTGCGGTGAAGTTATTACCTTCTTGACGGAGGTAATGAAAAATATTGTTCTCCATGTTGTAAACCATTCTTTGTGTTTGAATATATGATGTTCGAGTAGGATAATGTGATAGTTCCCTTCCTCAATTACCTGCTTTATACCAGTGTGTTTACACCAGGTGCATTTATCCACATTTGCACTAAAGAGGCTTTTTATTTTTTAGCTGTAATGGTGCTTCACCTTGGGTTTACCAAGTTATAAAGCTTCAGAAACAAAAGTAATGTGGAGTCTCATGGAAATGGTTTACTTCAGAGTAAAAGTGTAACAATGTTTTGAGCTCTCTCTCTGTAATTTCAGATATTAGTAGATGTAAGCAAGGTTGTAATCTTATTCAACGCTGTGGAGCAAGGTGAAGTTTATTCGTGAATGCTAAATTCTCACACAGGTGCAATGAAATAGATTTAATTAATTCTTTAAAAATTATAATTATACCAACAAGTGGGCCCCTGCTGGGTTTGCACCTGTACTGAAACGAAGCCTTAGCTCTTAACAGATTATCAACTACTGCACATATTTTAACTACAGTGGCATATTCAGGTTGTTCAAAAATAGTTTTATTATTACTGAAGTTACTCACTAATCCAATTTAGTGTATATTTAAAGTACTTATTTAAACACTTGCACCACATCAAGAAAAAAAGCTTTTTCCTGACAGGATTAAAGTCAGTTTAAATGTGTCTTTTCAAGGGACAAACTTCAACCATTATGGTTCAAAAACTTAATCTAATGATTAAATGTGAACAACAAAGTGGTGATTAAGCATGTGATGAGGTTGACCATCTGTTTTCTCTGTCTGCCAAAACACTGTTTGCAGGTGAAGCTGCTTGTTAGGCACCTTGCGAATTCTGTCGGACCAGACAGGAAAGTCCCCTCTAACCTTTTTCTCTCCCCAGGTCCTGGACCAGGTTGCCGCACACACGGAGGATATGATTTATATCAACTGGTATCCTACATACCATTCCTTTTTTCATGCAGTTTGTGGTGGTTTCAGCTCGTAATAACCGGCTTAGCTAAGTTTCGTTTTGCGGCATTACGGTCCAAGTACTATCCAAATCACACCTCTCTTTTCAAGTCTGCAAAACACAAGTGTGACAAATAAAATTAATGAAACACGTACAGTAAGGAAATTGGGTAAATATACGTATGAGCCAATACATGGTGGCAAATTCTATAAACCCTAATTCAGAGACGACGCCAGACAAAATTCAATGGTGGGGCATTAAGTTTAAAAACACTGCAGCAAACAGCTGACGAAAGCCTATTAATGTATGTAGGCATATAACTTTTTTGTGAGAGAGTGGGTCCACAAACTTACCAAACGGCTCCATGATGATTATCATTTGGTCTTTGCCAGGTAGTGTCTATTCTTTAATTATTTTATGTGTTAAGATGCTAGCAGCTAGCAGTAACGGCTATAATGTAAACAAACATGCAAAACATATTTACAATGATGTTAGCCTGACAGTCAAGGATAGAAGAGGTTTTTTGTCACACACATACAGTATATACTACTACTGAATAGTACTTTATGGTATGTCGTGAAATAACATTTGGGTGGTCAGCTTTATGTGCACAGTGTGCAGCAGGGGTGAAAGAAAACATTTAACGATAACCTAATGCTATAGAAACACAGCCACAAAACAAAGTTAGCTCGCTAACATACCTCTGACAAGGTAGTCGCTACAGACATGGGCATCAGCAGACTCTGCTCCTCTCAACCGCAGATGTAGGTTTAAAATCCACTTTTCACAGCGTTGTTCTGGGAGCTTTTTACATTTCTCACCTTTGTGAACAACAATCTTTGATACTCTCTTTTCCTTTTCTCAGTTAGAATAATTGGAGCCATGAACTACACAAAACATGGGCATTTTTATTATTTCAGACGGGAGATTCTCAAGCTACTTCACTTCCTGCCCGTCATCTGAATTTTGTGCTCTTGCAATGCAGCAATGTGACGTCACGCGAAAGCAACCTATTGGTTGTGCTGCATTCAGTGATGTATATTATGGTACAGTTTTTTATCCAATCATATTTGAGCTAGATTGTGTTGTTGTCAGGGTCTATGAATTCTGCCTAAGGCCTTCAGAATCAACAGAGCAGGTTCCCGTGCAATGTGCTGGTCTCCAGTGAATGGACACAGTCAATTGCGATAGCCAATCAGATTGTGTCGAGTAATAAAAAGTTTGTCCCAGGGCTCCCCCTGTAGAGTGGGACACTGCCCTAAGTACAAGTTCAGAAATCTCTTGAAAAATATATTCTTGATCTTAATGAGACTATTCTGGTGGAATAAAGGTTTAAATAAATACATTAAATAAAATCACACCCACTAACATGCACAACAAACACATTCAATCAGTTTCTCTGGGGGGGTGGGGTTGTCTTGGCATAGGGCATTGGGCATCCCTTAATCCTTTGGCAAATATGAAAAGGATAAAAAAAAAAATCAATGAGAAGGCATGGCAGGAAATACAAGCAATGATGTTTTATAATGATGATTACCTTGCCTTACTGTAGTGCTTAATTAATTTTCTGTTTTTATTGTATAGTTCTAGTACTGGGAGTGATTGGCTTGACTTAGGTCTTCAAAGCACTCTACATCCAAAATCATAAAACGTCGGCCATTTTTTTTTTTATTAACGCTTACCAAGGTACAGCAAATTGGGTCTTTGAAGAGTTTACATTGCATTAGATCAGATAAATCAGACTGAGTCGTTTTGATGTGAGATCAGGAGGAAACATGAGACCAAAGAGAAACGAGGGGAGTGAGTGGTCTTATTCAAACACAAACATGGTGAGGTGAGGGAAATTAGTTAAAGGAAATTTAGAAAACGTAACATATTTTAATGTCATGGAAGGGTTTATTTGATAATAAACAAAAGATGCTTGGAGTAATTTATATATTTTAAATTATTATTTCTTGCAGAATATTTACTAATAATTAATGTAGAATACAAAAAATCTGAGGAGCCGTCTTTTAATAGGGAGCTAAAATTCTGATCACGAATACAGTAAATAGGTACGACTGGAGTGCAAAATGTTATTCATTGTTTTTAGAACGTCAACAAAATGGCAAAGAAGCTCCATTAAGCATTACTTTGGTGTTTCCATCTCCGGGTAAACACCACGCTGTGTATGAACAACAACCAAAGCATGTGGAGGTCAAGTGAGAATGAAGCACTAAATATATGCTGTAAATATGCCACTATGAACATAAACACTTACGAAAGACTTCAGTCTTGCATGTGTATCAAAGAAAGCATACAAATACAAGATCTTTTTTTCCTATCCGAAAATACATATTAATTGATTTTTTTTTTTTTTTTTTTTTATTTAAACAAAATAAAAATGTATGTCCCTTTCTCTATTACCATTTCCACCACACGATGAACAGCTCTAGATAAAACATGATGTGAAAAAAAAATGAATAAATAAAGGATATTTAGATTCCAAATAACAATGTATAGATGTAATGGTAATCTAAAGAAGAAGCAAAGACGAACATAATACGAGGCTATATTTGGACAAACATGACCAACAAAACGTGAAAAAGTTTCTCTCAGGTCAACCCTGGAAACTGGTCATTCTAACCACTACACCAGTGTCCTGCCGCGTCATGGGGAAAAATAGACAAACAAATGACTAATGAGGTTAACTGGAAAACAGTCTTGAAAAATGAGTTAACTTGATCAGCTATTGTCAGTGGGAGGTGAAACCTTTTATTGTGAGTGACTTTACATTATTTACCCATCCCACACACAAAGTGATTATGATGTACATTGGTGTACAGTGGTTATGATATGATTAGGGCAGTAGTTTATTTTTGAAGCATTTCCAAAGCTAGCTGTATTCTGATGAATTGCCTCCAGCTGTATCTGCCTCCTCTGCTTTTCACATCTATGTTCAGCATTTCTAATCCTTAATTCACCCCCTCACTTTGTCTTTTCACAACACTTTTCTTCTACATTACTGTCGAGAGCACCTTTGTGAGTACATTTTTACCGATTTTACAGATAAAAGCAGTGTAAAGACAACATAAATGAAAACAAAAATAATCTGAATTCCAATCCAACATCCATATTTGATGTGGGTCATTCCCTTTGTCAATGTGTTTTACTTTAGCCTCAGTTGCATCTTTTATTGAAATTTACACTTTACTTTTATATTTGATTGTCTGTGTTTTCTTTCCTAAACTAAAAAGTACTTTCATATATTACAGCAATGCCTCATATCAACTTGTTTTCTATCGTGTGAATTTTTCTTACAAATAAAAGAAATAACTTCCCATTTGAACAACCATTTGAATTTGAAGCAGTAGAAACTATTTCCCACAAAACCTAGTGTGGTAAGTGGCTTGAAAAAACACACCATTTTCTTCTAATATTGGCTTTTCTACAGTGTTGTAAAGCCACATGTCTTTTCAAAAGCAAAATAAGAATTGTTGTTGATAAATTGGCAGCATTATCTGATTGACATAAACATTTCTACTCTGATGTTTTACTAATATCACTCAGGTGGTGTCACCAGAGATGAACCCGGCCTGAAGATACAGTGAGATAAAAAGTAAGGCCATTATTGTTGCTGCAAAGTAATAAAATTGAAAAATAAAAATGAATCAAAGATGAACGAAGAACAAGTTTTTGATCAGTGATAACAATCAAAATGTCCCTGCATGAGTTTATTAATGAGCATCAAACACACTTCAGAACAATAATAAACACTGACATGCTTTAATTTCCTCACTGTAGCTATAATAGCCAACTTCACTGAACAAAAATATAAACGCAACACTTTAGTTTTTGCTCCCATTTTTCATTAGCTAAACTCAAAGATCTAGAACATTTTCTATCTACACAAAACACCTATTTCTCACAAATATTGTTCACAAATCTGTCTAAATCTGTGTTAATGAACACTTTTCCTTTGCGGAGATAATCCATCCCACCTCACAGGTGTGGCATATCAAGATGCTGATTAGACAGCATGATTATTGCACAGGTGTGCCTTAGGCTGGCCACAATAAAAAGCCACGCTAAAAATGTTCAGTTTAATCACACAGCACAATGCCACAGATGTCGCAAGTTCTGAGGGAGCGTACAATTGTCATGCTGACTGCAGGAATGTTGCCCGTGAAATGAATGTTCATTTCTCTACCATAAGCCGTCTCCAAAGGTGTTTCAGAGAATATGGCAGTACATCCAACCGGCCTCACAACCACAGACCACGTGTAACCACACCAGCCCAGGACCTCCATATCCAGCATGTTCACCTCCATGATCGTCTGAGACCAGCCACCCAGACAGCTGCTGCAACAAACTGTTTGCATAACCAAAGAATTTCTGAACAAACTGACAGAAACCGTCTCAGGGAAGCTCATCTGCATGCTCATCGTCCTCATCGGGGTCTTGACCTGACTGCAGTTTGTCGTCCGTCACTGATAAATCCCGGTTTTCACTGTTCAGGGCAGATGGCAGACAGCGTTGCGAGGCGTTGTGTGGGTGAGCGGTTTGCTAATGTCAATGGATGGAGTGGCTCATGGTGGTGGTGGGGTTATGGTATGGGCAGGTGTATGTTATGAACAACAAACACAGGTGCATTTTATTGATGGCATTTTGAATGCACAGAGATACTGTGACGAGATCCTGAGGCCCATTGTTGTGCTATTCATCAGAGACCATCACCTCATGTTGCAGTATGATAATACACGCCGCATGCTGCAGGGATCTGTACACAATTACCGGAAGCTGAAAACATCCCGGTTCTTGGGATGCTCTGGATCGGCGTATACAACAGCGTGTCCCAGTTCCTTCCAAAATCCAGCAACTTGGCACAGCCATTGGAGAGGAGTGGACCAACATTCCACAGGCCACAATCTACAACCTGATCAACTTTATGCCAAGGAGATGTGTTGCACTGCGTGAGGCAAATAGTGGTCACACCAGATACTGACTTATTTTCTGACCCCCCCCCAATAAAGCAATACTGCACATTTCAGAGTGGCCTTTTATTGTGGCCACCCTGAGGCACACCTGTGCAATAATCATGCTGTCTAATCAGCATCTTGATATGCCACACCTGTGAGGTGGGATGGATTATCTCCCAAAGGAGAGGGTAAAGATTAACTCGGGGCTTTTGCCTTTATTTATTGACATATGTTTTTACACATATACAAATTTGTTCTCTGCATTTAACCCATCCCTGAGGAGCAGTGGGGAGCAGTGCTCACTAACACAGATTTAGATAGATTTGTGAACAATATTTGAGAGAAATACTGTAAATCTTTTGAGTAGATAGAAAATGTTTTCGATCTTTGAGTTCAGCTCATGAAAAAAGGGAGCAAAAACAAATGTGATGCGTTTATATTTTTGTTCAGTGTAAGTGTTGGCACATCAGGATTATTTAGGATGTGAGAGCAGGGGTTAAAACATGAATGAAGTGTACACATGGCTCCGATAAAAATAATAAAACACTGCTTTCAAGTTCTTTGTAAAATTTTAGTTTTTTTTTTTTTTTTTTTTTTTTTAAACCATGTGATGAAAATATAAAGACAAAACAGTAGCAGCTTAAATAACTTACATTTTACATATTTTTATTACATTTTGTATGGAGTTGTTTACCAAACAAACAAGATCTAGGAGGCTAAATACAGTGAGTTTGTGATGCCAGAAAAGAGAAAAAACGTTTCTACTTCCACCACTTGTATAACTGAGGCAGTTTTATTCAGGACAACCAAAACAAATATTGCAAAATAATATTGACATTTTCTATAGGAGAAATCTTGATACAAAGCAATTCTCAATATTTCGCCCAGGTCCAAAACCGCATTCAAAAATAATTTGGCTTTACATTTAGTTCACAGAGAGTGGCAGGGTAAAGCCATTTCATGGCTTGCTAATTTATCCTGCTGCTGCAATGCAACAAAATAAAAACATTAAGAAATTTGTATCGCAACACAGTTATGCACTTTGCCCGTGCAAATTTATATTGACTCATCCATGAAAAACTGGCTGCCAATGATGTTTTCCATATTCAGAGGAAGCACTCATTAATTACTCAGCAGCAGTGAAAAACCTCACACACTGGGACAGTTTAAACAAGATGTTTAAGGCTTTAAAAAAAAATGATTTTTCACATATTCATGTCAAAACAATATTTTGACATGTAGATGACATATTAATGTTTTTTTTTTTTCTTTCTTTTTAATTCTTTCTTCTTCTGAATCAGCTTTTTCCGATATAATTGGACTACTGGTGACTAAATGGGTTCTAAATGGGCACAAGATGGAGTAGACATTGAGTCGACAATTACAGAGCTAACAGACAGAGACAGCCCATTATACTTTCAATCACTCATTGACGTCATTCAGCAATATAGAATCACCATTTAACCAAATACATGTTGAATAATGTAAAGAAACTACTCTACGTACATAAAAGTCATGCAAGTATTATAAAGTGTTTGCAAACTCGCCAACATCCGCCATGGGAGTCTGTGATGGGTGCATGTGTTAGCAGGCAGAGAGTATCGGTGGGGGGTTATTCAGTGAGGGACTCTGGGTGATTAATAGCAGGTGAAGTGCCTGTGATTAATCACACCTGTTCTAGGTAGCGGCTAGAACCAGAGAGCTACCCAGTAGTCTGGAGGAGGCAGACTAGCCTACGTTCCTGCAGAAGAGCAACAATGCTAAGTTAACAAACTGACTGTGTTACTGGGCAAAAAACAAACAACAAATGACAAAACCTGCAAATCCGCCAGTGTTTCAATCTTTGTAATAAGACCACTGGCCAAGTAATGGTTCAAAATAAGGGTGTAATTAAAAGTTGAATTGGCGATATCACGATAATTTTTTTTTTTCTTACGATAATCTAAGAACTTAACAGAATCTGTTCTGGAAGAAAAATTTAAACTTTTTTGAAAAATAAAATTTGACAGTTTGATAAACACCAATTGTTTTTGATATTCTTACTTGAATTACAGTTAGTTAACATTTACTTGTTCTCGCAAGTTGAAAAAAATGTACTTGTAAAGGTGAAATATGTAATTATTGATATCACTATGTTTCAAGTATTGGGACATATCGGGGTATATAGTATAGTTACATGCAAATTGTGAATCGTATTGTATCGTCACATTCATGGCAATGCACACCCCTAGCTCAGGGTCTAAACCAGGACCGTCACCACCATGCTGCTAAATATTTGTTGTCATCCATGTCATCACGTTCCGCCAACTTTGCCAACATTTACTTACAAGAGTTTTTAAGAATCAACCCTCAACAACAATTGCTTTTGTTAATTGCGCACCTTTCCTCTAACAAAGTAAAGCTAATGCCAAGTATACTCTCTAAAACTTGACATGTACAAAGATGGATGATAATGGCCTGCCTTTATGTGCCTGTAAACCATGTAGTAACATGGAGTGGCCTCTCTCTCTCTCTCTCTCTCTCTCTCTCTCTCTGCCAAATCATTAGGAGTGCACCAGTGGGGTCCATTTTCACACCTGACAGAAACTTGTATGACCTCATAATGAAGTACAAGGTCAATTAAAGAAACTTTATAACCCTCTAATTTATGTAATGTTGATGCAGTTTTGTTAGGTTGTTTAAGTCTATCAGGCCAATTTACATTTTCACTGAAACTCTAAGAGATTGAAAGCGACAGAGTTGATTTCTACTGCAGATCTAATGCAGCTTGAAATACTATTTGATATTGAATATTAGGTTTTCGGATCACATTCAAGCAATAAAGTGATACTTTCCATTTACTTATAAATCATTTATTTAATTGCCTGATTTGAGAAGACTCCAATTTGAATACAAATATAGGTATCTGATCTCCCTGTTCCTTAACAAAAAAAAAAAAAAATGACATGAGTTTTCACATGAAAACCATGCATATTTTCCTTAATATCACAGATGAATTCATACAGGATATAGATTAGGCTTCTCTAAAGCGAGACACATCATGAGTACAAATTGAAAATGTGATGAAACTGGGTTTACGTGAGGAGACATGATAACTGCCTCTGATTCTCAAGTGTCTATTTGACATTGGCTGTGGAACCAATGAACGAAATGTATTCCTTATGCAAAATACCAATCAAAAATGATCAAAATTCACCATGAAAGCCTTGCTTGGGTCCTTTTTTGGGTGGTTCTGTTGAATCTAGATGTTTGGTGTGTGTGTGTGTGTGTGTGTGTGTGTGTGTGTGTGTGTGTGTCCTTCAGAGTGCACCTGATGCAGATAATGGTTGTCACCTTGCTTCATAATCGACATTATACCAGCCTGAGGAAATGCTTTTGTGGCATTTCTATTGTAGGCTATCGAAGACTTCAAATGAAGCCCTTTTCAACGCTGACGTGAATATTAAACAGCAGATTCCTGTTTACTGTGGGTATCTGTCTAGGTAATGGGAGTGGACAAGAGAAGATATGAAGCGACAGTCTGTGTATGCACTGCTGTCACTGGAGGACATACCTGAAAAGTTATGTGAAAGTGAAATGGTTTAGAATGCTACAAGCAGCCATCACACCACCAGCAAAGTAAATTTGAGAGAAATGAACCTTTGAAAACATAAATTTGTCCTGACTGCTGGCAGTCAGCATCCATTTGTGATAATTGTGGGCCAGTGGAAATACTGTACCTGTACCAGCCTTTGAGATGACTCAAAACCAGAACAAAATACTTTTGGCAGTGGACTAATATACATATTGACCATGTAAAATCTATTTTTAATATTGTTTGACTGTTAGTTACTAGTTGCCAAGACAAAAGGTGGACAGAACCTAATCACAGGGTCCATATATTGGCCTTGAGACCACTTTTTGAAGGTCTTGGCCTTGCCTCGAAGTCACTCGGGACTTTCCGTCAAGACCAGTTGAGACCGGCAGTTATCTGCTGTTCTTCATCTTCATTAGTGTGATTATAAGGAGAAGCACTTGGAATTGTTCCTGATTAATTCATGTTTTTTCTTGACATAAAACATACTGTTGGCTCACAGATTTTCTGCCTCCTGCCTCGGACATCGGCCTGTTGCATTTCTAATCAGAAAAATTTCTGAACTTTAGGCCTTATTCACCTGACAGATAAACATATAAGTATTAAGGTTGTGAACGATAAACCTATGCGACCAGATATCCGGTTCAACAAGTCAGAGATATGGCTGCATCGGTAGCAGCCTCCTCAATCGATAGGAATTAACCATGAGTTCCAAGATGAATCGGTTGTAAAGTCATGGATTGGGTATCGCAGGCGTGCACTGTAGCTGTTCTCACTCAACGTTCTTGAAGCCAAAATACGGCGCTTAGGGGTGCTGCCATCTTGCAAATTTGACTTCATTTGAAGCCAGATTCTGCGCAGTAGAATCCAGCGCGAGGAGCCCTGGTAATATGCCCCGCCCATTTAGCGTACTGCCCTGATGACTTACGCAGCCCAGCTACGCCACAAACTCAGGTATCTTTCCCACTGGCAATTCTACCAACGTCTTGTTCAAATGATCAGATCATAGAGGTTAGTAGTACTAGTAGCTAAAAAAGACGAAAAAACTGAACGGAAAAGTTTAATGGCGTCTCGGCTTTCCAAATTTGTCAAGATTGGAGATATTTGAATGTTGTGCTTTGACAGGGTTTCAGGAACCTTTTTTGGGCTGTTATGTATTTTAAAGAAAATTAAAGAGAGAATTCTCCTTAACTAGTCATTGCTGTGTTTTTTAAAATAGATTTGTATGGTCTTGGTGTTGTCTCGGGCTTGGTCTTGACTCCCAAAAGTGTTGGTCTCGATGCATTCTGGTCTCGGGCATGTCTTGGTGTGGATATTGTGGTCTTGAGTACAACGCTAACTTAAACGTAAAAACCAAAACGCATGAATTAACAAACAGTCTCCTGTGTGTTCATTGTTGTCAGTTTTAAATAAACTATAAACTCTTCGCTTCCTCTGGAGTAATTGCTGTTCAAATAACTAATTTTTAAAAACTATAAACTGCATCTAGTAAAAAACTCTGAACTGCACTAATTCAATTCAATTCAACTTTATTTATATAGCGTTAATTACAACAAAAGTAATCTCAAAGTGCTATCAAAATATTACATTTTTAATAAAAAGGAAAAAACTAAACAGTAATGGATCTATCACTGCAATGCGTAGACTCGCCAATGACCTTGATTGGCACTCAAGGTGTATTAGCGTCACACCTTTTGTTGCCATTAAATCTATATGTCTCCCCTTCTGTTTTAGTTGCTCAGGTTTCATTAACTGATAAATTTGTTTAAGTATGATGCACATGTTAACACAACCCTGGGTCAACATTGTGATTTAATTTTTCATTCTCACATGCTTTGACTTTGATCACTGAAGCAATGTTAATAGGCCATTATTAGTGAGTGATGAAGTGACTGCTAATGAGTAGAATAGAGTATGCAGAGGATGGCCTGTTTGATGAAGTGTGATGGATAAAGGAAGGAATTGTTCTCATGTGTAATCGGGTTTGAAAAGACATCCTTATTGGAGGTGAGGGAGGGTTATGGATGACCTATTATTTTCTTATAATGGCATCTTTTCCAGATACGACACTATTCATGTTTTTCATGTCACTTCTCTTTTAATAGTTACTTAATGAAGGTAATGACTTGGGCAGACAATTAATGCTAAGGCCAATTTTTGGTTGCACTTTACTTCAAGTTTTATACATAAAGGCTGACATTACGCTGTCATTATTATGACATGACACTTGTCATTAGCATGAATAAGGTGTCGTGAAGGCTGTCATTAAGTGGCGTTTGTTACCCTAACCCTACATTATCCTAACACCGAACCCTAACCTTAACCCTTATCCCCACCTTTAATTACCCAGGTTCCACACCATACCCATTCTTCCTAACCTTTCCTTTCCCACGCCTAACACTAACCCCAGATACCCTCAAACCCTACTCTTCCCCAACCCCTCCTGCACATCTAGTATAAGTAATTTAACTTTTATATTCATATTATAAATATTATTTTTTTCAATGCATTTTTTTATTTGGTGGGATGATAATCCTGTTTTTATTCTCACCTGAAGCTGCAGACCCTTTGCTCATTTATTGAGTCCTGGACTTGTTTTAATGTTTGTTTGTTTTTACATTGTTCTTCTAATTCCTGTTTTTTTTGTTTGTTTTTTGTTTTTTTTTTTTTTTTATTTTACCATTTTAAATCTAGTGTGATAGGAAGGGGGAAGGGGTTCCTTAAGCCCATGCCTTTAAACACGTATATCCTTACCTAACCCCACTAGATCCCTCCACCTAACCCAAAAAATGCCAAAATAGCTCCAAAGGTGTCATAATTTAGCAAACAACATTTATTGACAGCTTTCGTGACACCTTATTCATGTCATTGACAGATACTGACAGCCTAATGTCAGCCTTATATATAAAACTTCAAGTGTTGCCGAATATTTCAATGAATTTAAGATGCCCTTTCCTCACTTTACACAGGCAGACGTGTGCGCCTCCGACCAGACAAAAAAGTCATAAAAATGACTTGAAATTCTCAATAATAATGGCATATTGCTTTAAAGCTGTTCACTCATAAACTAATGAAAGAATCTTCCAGTTAAATCATGAATGTAGCAACCTCCCCATTTTCAGTCGTTTTTTTTTTTTTAAATATAAACAGGCACTTAGCTTAATTAAAAAAACACTCACAACACTAAGACCCACACAGGCCGATTGAAGCTTTCTGCAAAACTCTATCTAAAAAAACAATGTCTACATTATCAGAATTTTTCTTTGGTTTCACCGAGTCAGACCACCTCAGCGGCGATGGGATAGCATCACCTCTCTATCTGAACCACGCCACAGTGCACGCAGTTTTGAGACCAGCGGGAGTTGACCAGTCAGCGAGCAAGGCATTAATCTGCTGTGGCAGTCTGACTCTCCCCGTGGAGGACATCCGGCTCTGGGAAGCAGTCCAGCAGCAGTGCACGTAGCTGATAGAGTAATGTGGGGTGTCAGCGAAGCTGGCATGGTTGGCAGGACCTGGTATGGAAGGATGAAGGTGCACAAGCAGCAGGAGTGAGGAAAAGTGGGTGGAAGGGAGGAGGGGTGCTTAAGATGCTGCGTCAGCAGAAATACAGTGTAATGTGTGGAAAGAAGTAGGAGTGGTGATGAATCTGGCATAAAGTGAGAAAGAAGAGAGTAAGTTAACTTTTAAAAGATGCCGTAGCCAGGAATGCTACATTTATTTATTTATTTATTTATTTATTTATTTAAAATTGTGTTTACTATCTGAGCTGAACTTTTAGGCAAGGCAAAGCAAATGTATTTGTATAGTGCTTTTCATGCACAAGGTCAATTCAATATGTGTTACATGAGTAAAAAGTGCAACAGAAAATATTTAATTGTTTCATCAGAACATTAAAATAACCAGTAAAAAAAACAGCAGTAAAATTATTAAAAATTCTCCATCTTAGTCAGATGCAGTAAAGTAAAAGAGATATTTTAATTTGGATTAAAAAAAAATTCACATTGGAGGGTAAGTTAGTTATTATTACAACTTATAACAGGCAAGACCTGTATTCGCAAGGCAAATGAGTATTTGGCAATTGAAAGTTGAAAAAAATTGACAACCTGTATCTGAGTTCGTTAACAAGTTTGTTCTTTTTACTAATTAAATTGAAAGTAATAATGCAGGAAAAACAGAAGACTGACCTTGACTTTAAATATGACCTTGAGCGAAGTGGCCAAGTTATGGGGAAAAAAGTATTATTATTATTTTTTGTTTATTGTCCTCTACCAATCTTTTTACTGGTAGCTCGTACAGCTTTGGCCCGGTTAGATAAACTACTCCACTTGAGATGAGCTTTTCATAAAAGTAAGCATCAAACTTGCCCAATAAGTATTCGTAGAGATATGGGAAATGTAGTTTTTTGACACTTGATGCAATCTTGACCTTGACATTTTGGCTCCAAAAAAGGTTGACTGCACATCCTTGACATTGCCCCTATGAGATGACACACGTGTCATTAGTGCTGCATTAATAGCCGAGGAGGAGTTCTAGGACAAAGGAATTGCACAAGAAAAACAGTATATAAAAAAACTCCTACATGAACAATGTATTTTGCAATTGAAAATTGCATTAACAACGTTACAATTCATTTTTTTTTTTTTATTATTATTTAATTTAATTTAGTTTTATTTTATTTGTTTAATCAATATTTTTGTGTATTTGTGCAATATTTCTGTGGTGGTTACAATGCTTTCAATGTGTTGCAATGGTTTCTTCATGCACTTGATTTTATGATGGCAGTGTGTAATGCCTGCAATATTTATGTATGCACAGACATTTTATTTTCATAAAATCTGTTCAGATCAGTGTTTAAACGTACACAATAGGATACATAATTTATTTATTTTTGTGTATTGTCAGTAACTCAGGGTGATTTATCCTTAATGTTTTTACTTACAGTTGTTACAATGCCGTCATGTTGTAATGGTTACTTTGAGACTTCTACACAGTAGTTTTAGTGGCAGTGTGTAACACAAAAACACTAATAATAAATAATAAATAGGATGTTTTGAAGCGAAAAGTTTTGACTCAATTTGTCCTCTGAATGATCAATATCTTCTGATGAACATATACAGTAACTTGATTTTTCATCTCTACATTCAATTTTGATATTAACTGGGTAGAATATCGCAATATATTGTGATAATATTGTACCATGATCCAAGTATCGTGATACGTATTGTATTGCAACATCCTTGTCAATACGCACCTCTCCAATGTATGCTCTCTAAAGGCAGATATAGGATTTAGATATAGAGTTACAAGAACTACCAATTGACTTTGGTGCCAAAAAAGATGGCAGAGATGTTGCAGTTTTATCATTGTGAAGATCGTTCAACGTAAAAGAGACAAAAAGCAGCAACAACATGTTGTCAGTGATGCAATGTATTGTAATGAAAGTTGTACTTTTTGTGTGTAAAGTTCATACTTTTTTTCTAGATCAGAGGTTTCCAACCTTTTTTTGGATCATGACCCCATTTTGATATTTTCTGGTGACCCCAAAGACATTTTTCTTTTTTCTAGAATTATTTTTTGATCTTGTTTGTTATACTGTGTTAAGTAAGCAAGATTACTGACAAATTGCGCCAGCTCAGATATTTTTATACCGCATTTTATTTATTTGAAATTTGTATTTGAGAAAGTAATAGTTGTGTATTGTGTTTTAATTAAAAATAATTTAATAATGAGTCAATTTAGTAGTTTAATAGTTATAGCGCTAATTACAACAAAGTCATCTTGTAGCTCTCTAACAATTTAAATAAATATTTTAACATAGATCACTAGATAAGAATATATAGATTTAATAATAAGAATTTCATAATTGAATATATTTCTTTAATATATAATTTGGTTGAAAAACAGTGGCTTAGGACAACCGCAGCACCAAAACTACTGCGAGTCAACCAGGATCAACATGATAAGGCCATTTAAATAACAGGTACACTACCTGACAGATCAGTGACTTTTGAAATAAAACAAACAGGAAAGCAACCATCAGCAAATCCAGGTTTTATACTTAAAAAAAACTAAATAGTAACATGATAAACATATGTTTTAACATCTTGGAATAGAAAAACAAAAGCACCCCTGGTTCAGGTGGACTATTAACAGAAACTTTACAGAAGCAATGAGATAGAATAATGTTTGCTTCTTAAAACACACATTTGCAAGGCAGATTTGGTGCATTATCAAAGTGAAGTGGTAAGTGGTGAGATATATGAAATAGCATTTATCTCCTGAGCCCCTTCTTCCTTCACCGCCCAGTTGGTCTCAAAGGAATGTTGAGCATCAACATCAAAGCAGAAATTATATTAATATACGGTACCACTATGATGTTGAACTTTGTTCTAGAATCGCTCTTGCATATGAAAATATGGGGGGGAAAAAAAAGCTCTGTATAATTGCTTCAGCTTCCAGTTTCCATAAAACATTTCTCACACTGGTGTAGTGACACCAAGGGGATGGTGGGAGAGTAATGGACCAGTGCTTTGGCCATACAGGGAATCAGATGCAGCAAAGTCATGGTTGCTGAACTCCCTCCTCGGGGGCTTTGAAGACAAAGGCTGAGGACCCGTTCCACAAATGTCAGGAAAAGCACCTGCTGCCATGAATTACACACAGAGTCAACAGAGAAAGGACACAGTTCCACGTGCTGGGAGGCCATGTACACACCGCAGCGCTCACACAACACTAAAGAGATACAAGGAAGCTGATAAACCACGCACTGCGTCAAACTGTTGTTATGATAATGTATTTGATAAAACTCTACTACTAATGGAAGTTTTTCCATTACAAAAGTCCATTCTTATAAAATTAAGATATTTGCATATAACACTTAACATACAAGAATTAGAGCAATCTGATTATTATTTATTTTCTATTATTTATTTTTTAATCAAATGACTTTGGAGGACCAGTTGACAACAGCAGATAGAAATACACTTTAGTCAATAATTGGAAACTTGATGGGAATTAAAGTTATGTGAGATAAGAGAGGATGAAAATGTAGAATCCAATTAAATGTTTAGTTTGGATCCACAGAAATTAAATAAATATTTTTTTACGATAAGTGGTAACACTTACACTTATGGTTTACGTAGTATAACTACTCATACTCAAAGTTTTGTACATAAGATAGACATTACGCTGTCATTGTCTGTTATTAGCATGAATAAGGTGTCATGAAGGCTGTAATTAGGCGTTGTTTGCTAAATTATGACACCTTTGGAGCTATGTTGGCATTTGTTGGGATAGGTGGATAGATTTAGTGCGGTTAGGTAGGGTTAAAAATGTTTTTGTTTGTAAAAAAATAAAATAAATAATAATAATAATAATAATAATAATAATAATAATAATAATAATAATAATAATAATAATAAAGTACTGAAAATTAGAATATAATAAAATTAAGAGGAATCAAGTTAAAAAAAAGTTGGGAGAAAGTCTTTTTTTTTTTTTTTTTTCTAGGGGCCTGGCTCTAGCAATGTTAAGTGTTAGGATTAGTGGTTAGAGTAATGCATGACACTTAATGACAGCCTTCATGACACCTTATTAGGCAAGGCAAGGCAAATTTATTTGTATAGCGCATTTCATACTCAAGGCAACTCAATGTGCTTTACATGATAAAACATTCAATTGTTTAAAATCAATAATAACATTTAAAATCATCAGTAATATCAATTAAAATCATCAGTAAAATCAATTAAAATCATCAGTAAAATCATCATGACATCAACAACAAGACTAAAAATCTCTCTCTCAATCATACGCAGTAGAGAAAAAAAGTGCCTTTAACTTTGATTTAAAAATGTTCACATTGGATGCTGACTTCAGCTCTGCTGAAGTTTGTTCCACTTCTTTGCAGCATAACAACTAAAAGCAGCATCACCATGTTTACTGTGAACTCTGGGCTCCACTATCTGACCTGTGTCCATAGATTTGAGAGACCTGCTGGGTTCATACCTGACTAACATGTCACTGACGTATTCTGGACCAAACCCATTCACAGATTTATACACCAGCAGCAGAACTTTAAAGTCTATTCTGAGGCTGACTGGGAGCCAGTGTAAAGACTTTAAAACTGGAGTAATGTGTTCTGACCTCTTTGTTCTGGTTAAGACCCGAGCTGCAACGTTCTGGACCAGCTGTAGCTGTTTGATGCTCTTTTGGGGATTCCTGTCAGAAGACCATTACAATAGTCCAGTCTACTGGAGATAAAAGCATGGACCAGTTTCTCTTGATCTTTCTGAGTCATTAAACCTTTCACTCTGGAGATGTTCTTTAGGTGGTAGAAGGCTGTTTTTTGTGATAGATTTGATCTGACTGCTGAATGTAAGATCTGAGTCAATCAGAACACCAAGGTTTTTGACCTGGTCTTTAGCTTTTAAAGATCGAGACTCAAGATAATTGCTGATAGCAGTCTTCTTTTCCTTGTTACCAAAGACAATCACCACCATCTTGTTATGGTTTAGTTGAAGGAAGTTTTCACTCATCCAGCAGTTTACTTTTTCTAAACAGTTACACAACACCTCAATGGGACCATAGTCATCTGGGTTCAGTGATAGATATAGTTGTGTGTCATCTGCGTAGCTCTGATAATCAACCTTACAGTTCTGTAAAATTTGTCCTAAAGGAAGCATATAAAGGCTAAACAGAAGGGGTCCAAGAACAGAGCCCTGAGGAACCCCACAGGACATTGGTAATCTGTCAGATTCAAAGTTTCCAATGCTTACAAAATAGCTTCGCTCCTCCAAGTAGGACTTAAACCATTGCATTACTTTTCCATTTAGTCCAACCCATGTTTGCAATCAGTGCAACAAAATTGTATGATCTACAGTGTCCAATGCAGCACTTAGATCCAATAGAATGAGAACAGATACTTTTCCTGAATCAGTGTTCAACCTTATGTCATTGATCACTTTGATAAGAGCAGTTTCAGTGCTGTGATGAGAACGAAAACCTGACTGAAATGTATCAAATATTTTATTGAATGTTAAGAATTGACTCAGTTGGTTGAAGACCACCTTCTCAATGATCTTGGCCATGAATGGAAGGTTGCTGATTGGTCTATAGTTAGCCAGTATAGAGACATCCAGTGTTCTCTTTTTTAACAGAGGTTTCACAGCAGCTACTTTCAGGGATTTTGGTACGGTGCCTGATTGGAATGAGCAGTTAATTATCTGACACAAATTAGTGACGATTGACTTTACAACAGTTTTAAAGAAGTTTGAGGGTATTGTGTCAAGGCAACACGTTGATGGATTCAGCTGCTGAACAGTCTCCTCTATTGTTTTTGGGTTCACTGTAATAAACTCTAACATTGTAGTTGACTCATCCCTCAGTGGTTGAAGCTGTTCAAGCTTTTTGTGATTTTGCTGGTTTGTTCTGATGTTTGACCTTATTAATTGTATTTTTCCATTGAAATATACAGCAAATTCATTGCATTTTCCAGCTGACAGTAATTCAGGGGCTATCTGATCTGGGGGGGTTGTGAGCTTTTCAATTACAGAAAACAACGTGCAAGAGTAGTTGACATTTTTGGCAATAATTTCAGAAAAGTATTTCTGCCTTGCTTTGAACAAGCCATCATTGAATTTTCGCAGACTTATTTTGTACAGTTCTAGATGAATTTGGAGTTTTGTTGATCTCCATTTACGCTCAGCTCTTCTACAGTCAGATTTCAAATTCTGCATTATCTCAGTCCTCCTCCAAGGTGTTTTCTGTGAGTTTTGTTTTCTCTTAGTTTTGATTGGAGCCACCACATCTATGACATTACAGACTTTTCTATTATATTCATCCAGAAGATCATCAACTGTCTCAGCACTCAATGTTGGTGTCATTGCTATGGCTTCCATAAACTGTGCACTTGTGTTGTCATTTATGTACCTTTTCTTTAAACACACAGAAGTAGGGGGAACAGATGTTACAGTCTCTAGGTCAAAAAAGACACAGAAATGATCAGATAGAGCTAAGCCTCTTACATCAACAGCAGAGATATCAACACCTTTAGAGAGAACCAGATCCAAAGTGTGACCTTGAGTGTGTGTCGGACCAGTCACATGTTGTATAAGACCAAAAGTATCCATTAAAGCATACAGTTCTTTGGCAGTATTGTCCATGTTATTGTCTACATGAATATTTAAGTCACCTGTTATTATTAAAAAGTTGTATTCAGTGCATACAACTGACAGCAGTTCAGCAAACTCATCCATGAATTCTCCAGAATATTTTGGGGGTCTATAAACGACTAAAAACAGAACTCTTGAATCACCCTTCAGTAAGAATGACATATATTCAAAGGAGATAAAATCCCCAAATATTATTTCTTTGCACTGAAATATTGATTTAAAAATGGCAGCAACTCCACCACCTTTCCTGCAAGTATGACACTTATTTAAATAAATAAAGTCTTGTGGTGAACTTTCATTGAGAATAGTATTACTGATACCATCATTCAACCATGATTCATTAAGAAATAAAAAGTCCAAGTGATGTGTCAAAATAATATCATTAATTATTATCTAACATTAAGAAGAGCTAATTTTAAAGACTTTACTGGAGACACTGGTGGACTTTTTGGATGACATGTTATAGGAGGCAAATTTTTATCTCTATAAAGCTTTTGCTTTTCTTTAATTTCAAAATTTTACCTGTGTTACCTGTCACCACAGTAATTAATGAAGCTGCATTAACTCCATAAGGCCCTGACTTTTTCTGGTTGTTCCTAAAAATAGAGGTATTGCAGTCCGGACCCAGCACACATCAGGCCTGTGTCGCTCTAAGTTGAACACAGCTGGCCTGAGGAGAAGAGTGATCCTGGGCCTGGTATCGTCGAGGAGGGATGGGTGGTGCAGATTGGTTCTTTAGAGGAGATAAGATGGGACCATGGTGGGGTAAAGGGTGGGGTGTCAGTCTTGTGCCAGCCAGAACCAGCTCGTTCATCTGGGCAGTTAAATCCAAGAAGGCAGGGGTAGGAGAGAAGCTGGATGAGGTGGAAGTAGGTGAATTTTGATGTGAAGCAGGTGGGTCTTGAGATGTGGGGGTTGGGTTGACCTCTTCATTTTGGCGATTTTGATTTCTTGCTGGAAGCTCATCGACTCCATGTTCTTTCCTTGTTGTTTTGTTCTCCGATGGTACATGTTGTCCTCTGTCTTTATCAGAACTGATAGCAGTGTGACTGGTGAAGTAAAACAAGTTGGATGTGAAGAGTTTTACTCCAGCCTTGTTTAGACACAGTCCATCTGCTCTAAAAAGATGACGACGTTCCCAAAAAATAGGAACATTTTCTATAAAATTTAGTGAAAGGGCAGCACAAGCCGAAGACAGAAATTTATTCAAAGAGTAAATCCTTGAGAATTTCAGATCTCCTTTGCGGACTGGAGGTATCGGGCCACTGATGAACACTTTAGGCTGTAAACAGCTCACAGTTTTTAGCAGATGGGTGAAATCCTGCTTTAACACCTCAGACTCCTCCTTGGCTAAATCATTTAACCCAAAATGAATCACAACATTTTTCAAATGTGGGTAATCTGCAACGATATGCAAGATTTTGTCAGCCGGGTCTGATACTGTGTCATTAGGTAAGCAGATCACTTTCACGTTGCTGCTAAACATCTTCTGAGCATCTTTAACAGAAACGTCTCCCACTCTCAGTGTGTGAGGTTGTTGCTTTGGCCTACCATGTCGCTTTTGTTTTCCTGAAGCACTTTCAGTCTTCGCAGTTCCAGAAGGTTGTGTGTTGACCTCATTAGAGCCAGATCCTAGGTCATTCAGCAGTGGGGCGAATCGATTACCCAGTTCTACATGAAACTGGGTTTGTGGATATGACTTTTTCGTAGGCTTAGCTCCCAGGGTATTCCAAGGAGGACTCGCACCTGTTGGCTTATCAACAGGAACAGGATCCTCCCTAGGTCTGATAGCTTTGTTAGCACGGGCTGGTAGCGAGTTAGCTTTATCCACTCCGCTGTTTTGAAACAGCGGCACAGTCGTATCATCATCATATCCACAGTGTCCATTAACCTCAATGTTTACTTGTATTCCTCGCACTGTAGTCTCCAGTTCAGTAATCTTTTGGAGAAGACTGCTGTATTCTGTTGTGGAAAGAGCCATTCTTCGGCTAGTTAGCTTGCTACTTGTAGCTAGCTAGCTTGCTACTTAGCTTTCCAATTGAGCCAGCAAATAAAAAAGCAGTAGATGATTACCTCAGAGCCAGAGTCAGATGGTAAATGATAGAGTTTGATGTTGAGGTATCGTATCATTTCTCAGAAGAAAAAGTTCATGTTTAGTAAATAAATTCCTCTGTGAGCTCCGCTCCGCTCTTTTGCTGCTGTCAGCTCAGCTGCCGGAAGTTAATGCTAATGACAGGTGTCATGTCATAAAAATGACAGTGTAATGACAGCCTTTATGTATAACACTTCAAGTAAAGTGTTACCTAATACATTATTGGTAATGTTTTACAGGAACACATCCTGTATTTAATTTAAAAATATGATGAATTGACATTCATCGGAGGCTTGTTAATTTATGACCCTCACCCTGTGTAATGTAAAGCAGTGCACAATCCCCAATGGACCTTAACTGGTCTGTAGACAGTTAATTTGTAACGAGGATGTAATAAAAGATATAAGTCTAAAAAATAATATGTAGTTAAAATCCTGGTGTTTTATTTTGAAAAAAAAATCCAACTCTGGCTTTAATACTGATCATTCCTGCTGGTGATAAAGTGAGCCTTAAATGGCCTTGACATACAGTATGCAGCCACCAGAGGTGTAAAGAGTTCTGATATATCCTACTCTAGAAGTACTGTTACTTGATTGAAATTCTATTCACGTACAAGTAATTCATATTTAAAATACTCAAGTGCAAGTAAAAAGTTGTTCAATTGAATAGTAATCAAAGTAAAAGTTACTAGTTACTTTCACCCCCCACATTTATTGTTGGTAATAAATCTTGCCATGGTTCCCTTGCATACAGTAAACATGTCATTTAATGCAATATACTTTTTCACCTAAATTTGAGTGTTGGCCTTTTCATGCTTGAACACATGTTTTCACAATTAAACCTAGCCACCACAGAAGCACAGCTGTTGGAGTATTATATTGACATGTGAGCCTTGAAAGTTCCTCCAACCTCAGCTGTATGTCATTAAAGTGTCGGACTCCGACTTCAGTTCTTTTGACATATTGGAGTTTTACCACCTTTAGACCAGAATAAACATTTGTTGCTTTCTCTCTTTGTATCTAAGCTAAGGCTAATTTAGTTAACATATAGTGTTTGAAAACCCTGTGAAAGATATATGCGCTTCTCTCCTGTTTTTTCCCAGAGTATGATTTGACCTCCAACGCCAATGACTCTGTCTCTGGTTGTCCTGTTTTTTTGATTCTGCTTGTTTTAATAAACTTTGTATTATTTTGCAAGTCAGTTTCAATGAAGCCCTTTTTTCTACACTACACCTTTTTTTACCATCTACATCATCACTTGAGGGGAGTCACAACAGAAATGTATTTTCCACAAAGGCATCTTTCTTAAATTAAATAACACCAATGAATTTATTCTAAAATAAATTAAAAAATAACAGCCTCTAAGTATAGCTACATTTATGAACTCTAACATAGTGTCATGCCAAATGTTCCATGTGTGTAACAACATAATTGGTAGAAACCGCCTCCTGAACCCAAAAAAGTGGCTGGGCTTTAATCAGAAATGGAACGATTAAGAACATAGGCATAATGTTCAATGTACCTTGAACATAATATAGAGATAAATATACTCAAAAAAGTACAAGTACCCATATAAGCAACTCAATTACAGTAGCGTGAGTACTTATAATCTATTACTTTCACCTTTGGCGGCCACACACACACAATACGCACACGCAACACAACAATGTAAGTCCTAAAGTATCATCGTCTCTTTTCTGCACCACAATACAGACAAACATGAACCATGTGTGGGTGGTAGGTCGATGTTGTGCAGGCAACATTATGCTCTTGACTCAATAAAAAATAATTCTGTATGGGTGGCTGATATTTGATATGAAGCACAAATCTTGCAAATGCAGTCTGATATTGAAGCCCAAAAGAGATGCACGAGGGGAAAAAAAGCAAAACAATCTAACACCATCACTCTATGCTGCCATTTTAGGTTTACAGTGATGTCTCCTTAACATTGTGATGCGATGGGAGTGAAAGCTGAAACCTTGTCATACTTCTCCTACTTCATGACACTAAGGGTGATGAATCACATGGTGTCATGTGTCACATGAACCGTGTGTATATGAAGCATTTTATTTCCTTGCTGTCTATTCCTGTACAGGAGCCTGATTAATTGCTGACTTCATCTACTGAGGTATAAGCTTGTATTTTTGGAAAGCTAATGCTTGGGAATTAATTTTTTTTTGATATGTCAGGTGTGGATTTTAGGTTAAATAGGGTTTTGCAAAAAATAGAAAAAGAAAATCTATAAAATGTGACATAAAAGATGATTCAAGGAAATGGCCAAGCAGTATCATCAACTTTATGGTTTCTTGGTTTCGAGAGTGAATAACTTTTTACTTGGGTTGCCATAGTAACTCATGCTGACCATCCAATGTCTTTTGATTTCTGCAATCAAGTACTTAAAGCTGCTGGAGATGATAATATTCTAGAAGAGGACGTAGTGTGTCATCTATCAATGAGGTTCGGTTCAGGTCTTAATGCTCAATTTGAATATTTTTGAAAAAACTGATTTTTTTGTGTGTAATTGTTCATATTTACACATTAAATGCATCTTCTATCGGTTTTGAGTATGAACGGAATGCGACCCTGAAAAAAATCTGAATTGTTCGGTTAACATTGACATGAAAAAATCATATAATGGAGAGAGAAAAAATCGGAATTTACCTGCAGTGTAAACATAACTTCACTAAAATTAAATCAAGTAAATTAAATCAATTTATCAATAATTCAAAGATTATTTTCTCAAAAAAGGTTTAGAAATTGCTGCATAAACATTTATTTTGATCTCCACTGTTAACACTCCTATTGATATTGTCCAAAACATTTTGCTCATTGCATTGTGGGATGTAGAGTCCTTTAGACTGATACAAGTGTTTTTTTTTTTACCTCATTCTTACCATATTTTATCCTTTTTTTGCGTCAAAATAACAGCCAAAGTTATTTTCCAACACATTTCTTGTGTGTTTATTACAAAAAAAATGTGGCAAAACAATGGCACATACGGTTAACAGTTTCAGTGTGTTATACATTTCCATGATCAGTAAGGAGCAGATGGAAGAATGATATTCTTATATGTATCTGCCTCCTGTTTTAACAAAGATAATATTAGATGGCTTTATCGCTGATTATACAGAAAGGTCCAAACAAACTAGAACAAAAATGGTGTGAAGTGAACTACTGTCCTCCTTGTTTGGCGAAATAAAAAGTAAAAAACAGTTCTATACATCTCTCTAGGGGAACTCCACATCCCACAATGCAATGCAATGCGAACCTTTTCCGACAATGCCAACCAAGTCTTTACAGTGGAGATCAAAACAAACGTTTTTAACATTTTACACATTTTCCTCAAGCAAATGCTATTGGATTTATTGATGCTCTAAAGGAAGAAAGTTTGTGTGTTCGGTGTATACATACCAAATCTTGGATGTACTTATGGTGGTATGTAATAAATATACATTTATGACTAAATAAAGCTTTTTTTCTCAGCAATACAGAACCAAACTTCTAAAATAATACACAACAGGGAAAGCTAACTTTAACATTACACTGAGAGCCAGAAAAAAAGACCAAAAAAAGAAAAGAAAAGAAAAGAAATTAAACCACTTTCAAAGACCACATTTACATACGTATATATTACATTTATCAAACTAATGACATTTTTGCTTATGTGAGGCAAATCTTTTGTTGCATTCCCATTAATTTCAATATGTCAAAATGATGACAGATTGAAGTACATTTTTTTTTTTTTTTTTCTACTGATTAATGAGAGAAGCCAGGTTAAAAGGTTTGCCATTTCTTCCCGTAATTTCAGGACTTGAGTGAGCAGACCACTTTAGTAGTCATAGTACAACTTAAAAACATGCTCCTGATTGTAAATGCATTAGCAGGAGTGTGTTTATAATGATGCAAACGCTAATTGCATCAGGAAAATGAGAATTAGAACGTGAATGCCTCTGAGGTAAAACAAAATTAGCAAGAAGAGTTGGTAGATGAGTAGGTTTTTAAATGATCATTGGGAAACTAGTTGAATAAGTCTACATTTAGAACCACTTTGGATTAATATGTTACATTCAAGGGATGTGAATTTGTTTTTAAGGGAATGTGACATATTCTACTGGGTTGTTTGGTCAGCTCCTCAAATGTTTACTTCACATAAACACCAGCTACAGTGTAATCCACATTGTCCATGTGTAATGGATATACTTACAAAAACAATAAAATACAAAATAACTTTGCTTAGCTCAATAAGCTAATGAATGACAAGATTTAAAGATAGTATCAGTAGATTACATGAGATAAATTGATCATTTTGGAGTGGTGGTCTAGTGGTTAAAGCTGATATCTGGAGTTTCTTAGAAATCTATGTTTATCTATGATTCTTTTGAAATGTGAAAAAATACCAAACTAGTCTTTTACTATGGTCTACTGCCAGTGGTCATTCATATACAGTAGTCCCTTGTTTATTGCGGGGGTTACCTTCTAAAAATAATCCGCATTAGGCAAAATCCGCAAAGTAGTCAGCTTTATTTTTTACAATTATTATACATGTTTTAAGGCTGTAAAACCCCTCACCACACACTTTATACACTTTTCTCACATAGTAATTAACATTTCTCTCTTGTTTAAACACTCTCAAAAAGTTCAAACCTTTGTAGATTTTAAAGCATAAACCTGTTTTCAAACATACAGCACTTCAGAGTCACACTGCTAGCGGTCAACACGGACACCGGTCTGTTCATATATTCAACAATGAAGCTATGTGTGACCACCTGGTGCTGTATGACACGGCCTTTATAACCAGGACTAGGAAGGTTTTGGCATGGAGGAGAATCAGCGAGGAGGTAGTAGCAGGTATAACTTCTCTCTGTAGCACTGAGGTAGGATAGCATTAGCCGCTAATCACACCGGCTTTTTTCACTGGTGGTTTATGTTTATGAGAAAAAGGAGCACAGCTCCTCGCGTCTGCAGGCAGTGAAACTCACCAAGTTGGATGTGTCGCTGGTGGGTGAACGCACCATTAGCCAATCAGGATGCAAAACAGACTGCGCGTTCATACGCTGCAAAAAAATTGCATCCAAAATTGCACGGTAAAAAAAAATCCACAAAACAAAGAGGCCGCGAAAGATGAACCACGATATAGCGAGGGACTACTGTGCATTAATGTATATACAGTAAGTCCCCTCTTCGTCCTATAAACCCCTATACAAATGGAAACGGTCGCCGACTGCGCCCAGCCAATAGGCATCAACTTCCTGTTTTTGAGACTGTCAATCAAAGTTAATGCAGAACTGTGCACGGAAACAAGGCTGTGCATCACAACAGCAAACAGGTAAATATGATTTTGGCTTTTACCTGACCCATAGACCTATATCAATGTGACCCGATGCGACCATGTTATGTTTTGCGATGCACGTGCAGAAAAGTAGAGGCGTGGCTTCTGGAAGACTGCAGAGGCAGGGGGAGGAAGTGGAGCTGTTGAGGGCGGGACATCGAGACGCCCTCTCAGAAACTCCGGATAACTTTAAGGAAGCGGGCTTGTAATCGGAGGGTCACCGTTTGAAATTTCACCAGGGCCATCACTATGGAACGTTGAGCAAGCCCTTTAACCCCAATCCAACTGCTCCCTGGGCGCCTGCAGTTGGCAGCCCACTGCTAGCCCTCTGGGAAAATGGGGAAAATGCTGAGAAGAATTTCACTACGGTGATGAATAAAGTATACATTATTATTATTATTATTATTATTATTATTATTATTATTATTATTATTATTATTATTATTATTATTATTATATTTGACATCCAACTGTTTGCTACACTTGTAAAAGCTGGACATTAGACCAACACTTTTTACTGCAAAAAAAATATAGTGGAAATGAGTGATGTTGTCCCTAAAAATGTTGGTGAGGGTTTCGTCCCGCTGTCATATACGTAGCCTTTTTCATTTCAGAATTTGAAATCCATCATATTGTTTGAAATTCCGCCAGAATTTTTTTTTTTTTTTTTTTTTTTTTGCGAGAAGTGATGTTTCTGTTTCTCTAACCAATAGTTCACATAGACATATTGTGCATAAATGAGTGATATTTTACCATAACATGCTTGTGACTGGATATCCAGTGTCACATTGCAATTGACACTTAATTTCATTTTGGAAAAATGTTAATAAAAAAAAACAATATTACAAAATCACCATTTCTTGGAAATCCTACATCATCCACTTGCTTTCCATGTTCATGAAAACTTGAAATAAAATTAAAAAAAAATAAATAAATTAAATATGTACAGACTTGTGGTTACATTCTTAATAATTGATCAACTTTTATAAATGAAGTTGAGAGTGCCTATTTCTCAAACAGACAAATCGTTTTTAGAAACATTTTTTTCATTTTTTGTTGTTCTATTTTACACATTGATTCTGTGTCACATGACACTGAAAGTACCTATTGTCAAAGCATATGAGCCATATATTTACTTTGCTATTTAATCCCCAGTCTGGTGTTTCTCGACTAAAATTAAACTTGTTCAAAATGATGCAATGTAACAGCATTTTGTAAAGTCAAAACAACAAACTAATTTCATAATCAGTGTCTTGTTCGTATCATACCTCTGCAATAATGAAACAAGACATTCTTTTAAGGCCAGTAATGAACAGATCATGGTAAAATAATATGGTTTTAAAGAGGTATGAAAGGAGCAATCTTTGTTAGGATTATAGATGTTGGAAAGTTTGTGTCTTTCTTAACCCCTTAAATTCTCTCTTAACTTCACTCCCTGAGTTCATCTAGCTGAGTCAAATGATATCAGTGAACCCTTTAGTATTATATTGAGCCTTACAATAAGTTAAACATAGGTAAACATGAAGTTTCATCTCGTCAGGTTCAGAACTGAAGAAGCCTCTTAGATGAGCGGTAAATGTGCAATAAAGGGTGACAGGTTGTTCTGTAGCAGTTGCACAATGTGTAGTTTTCTCTCTTATCATTTTTTTCTCAAGGACTATATGTAAAATGTCTCATAATGGAAAATGGGATAATTAAATACTGACTTATAAAACACTAGATACACAATTTGACTAAATATGAATTTATTCCCAAGTGCTGATCTTGCTGGGAATCTCTTTTTATGTGCCAGCATGCAGACGTAAAATGTTATGTCTCATCTTGGCTTTGTGCTAAATTGCAAAGCAAATGTTGATGTTGTCTGGCTCAGAAAGAGTCACGAACAGATGTAGGGGGCATTTGTGCCAACAGGATTGTGGGGTGTGGTGTTTGACAGCTGGGTGTATCAAGGAGATGGCAGGAGGCAATGGACTCAGAATTTCCCATAATAAGCTCTTGTTCTTAGATGGGACACTTTTATCACAGCAGGAGCCACAGTAATGTGATCGTCTGATCCGAGGGCTACATTACCAACATTCATCTCAGCTTTTTGGAATAATGACCAAAACCATCTTTGATACTGGAAAGCTACTGTTTTCTGTGTTTTGTTGGGGTATTTTTGTAGTTTTTTAGAGGGAGATTTGTAATCATTTTATTGTTGATTTTAATTTTTTATTTGTTGATTCTAAATGTTTTTATTGCTGATGTTTAATTTATTCTGCTGCAATTTTTAATTATGTAAATCACATTGAATTGCCTTGTGTATGAAATGTGCTGCACAAAGAATGTGCCTTGCCTTGTCTTGTGTGTGTTTTCATTGCTTTTTTGTGTTTTCTTTGTTGTTTTGTGTGTTGTTGGAGTCATTTTGCTAAGTTGCTCCCAGTGGTCGACTGGCGCCTTGCATGGCAGTCCTGTCCCATTGGTGTGTGAATGTGAGAGTGATGGGTGAATGAGCTGATATGTAAAGCGCTTTGGGACTGCTTCCATGTGGGGATAAAGCGCTATATAAATCAAGTCCATTTACCATTCACCATATTCTGTGTCATTCTATATATTTTTGTTGTTGTGTGTGTTTTCGTTGATGTTTTGCAAATATGTCTGTGTTATTTAGCCATAATCCATGTTTTTGGAGTAATTTTGTGTTTATTTGTTGTTCTTTTTGTGTACTTTTCTGTAAATTATGTGCGTTTTTGGAGTTATTTTGCATATTTTTTGTATTGTTTTGTATATTATCCTGTCATTCTGTGTATTTTTGGAGTCATTTTGCTTATTCCTGTTTATTTGTAACCATCTTGTGTGTTTTTGCAATCATTTTATGTGTTTTTGTTGTCCATTTATTTGGGTGTTATTTCAAGTACCAACTACTCATGTCTGCTCTAGATCATTAACAAACACATCAATATAAGTTTGTAGTTGCACAGCAGAAGACAACACAAGATACAAAGTGGAAAAAGACTTTGTAACTTATAAAATACAAATGATGGATGCAGCCACAACAACAAAAGATAATTATTTGACAGCCAAGGACTAAATATAGATACTGTATATAAACTAATAAATGAAAACATTAAAAAGAAAAGAAAGAAGAAAAAAAAAACCTCAATTGCTCTAAGGTGTACATGTGCTAGTCAAATTCAGAGTCATCAGTCATTGTTTCATTCTCAGGTCCAGGACTCACAAAGTTTGGACTGAGGGAACACAATCCTCTTCTCCTTGGCAAGAAATGAATAGGCGTTAAGAACACATAAGTGGACTGGGAAGGATGCGGACTTGGCTCGGCCAAACTGTTTTTAACTTATGAGTGCTCCTCTGGGTTCTCAGACATTGTTTGAAAAAGCCAAAGCAGTGAGCAATTGCAGTTAATTTGCATTAAAAGAAAAAAAAAGAAAAAAAAACTGTAGTCCATACATATTGTTAGACCTGACACTGCACACCACTTACTTGTCAGGGATGGGTAAAATGGTAACAAGAAACACAATATTGCACAAAAAAAACCTCAAGTTCAAATTCATTTTTCAACTAAATAAAAAAAAAAGCAGCACAAATTTTACTTAACCATGTATTTAAACTGTTTTATTTTATTTTTTTAAGCCTATAATGTTTTTAATAAGTTTAAAAAATATATATGTATTACATACCTTTAGTATTCATTCAGCTAATGATTTCCTGTTGAAAATGAATAATAACAAGCCATGTCATATTAAATATTCTTTTGGGGTTATTGCACAGAGAACTGTATCATTATGGGAGTTATCTATCTGTGCTGACTGTTCTTTGTGTCCACAATTGAAGTTACACAAATAGACCAAACAAGATGATAAAAACAACAAGAATAACTTTACAAGATGCAAAATTTGTAACAGGGGGTCAAACGTTGTACGTGTACCTCAATGGTGGTGGTAAGTCTGATGATGATGTGTTTTGCCTGTTGGTTCAAAACTATGAAAACGTTTGAATCATTGATGAATCTTTTAAACATATTTCTTCATTGATATGAAGCTGTTTTTAAAGTACAGATATGCTAATAATTCTAAGTCTTAGTTGGGTAATTGAGTTTTACTTTCAGGTGCTTTTTTAATATTTTAGAAGTGTTAGACCTATTAGTTCTGCATTTAAAGCTAATTCTAAGACCAACAAATGTAAAAACTAATGAAAAAAATTCATGAAAAAAAGGTGAAATTCTACATGGAACTTTGGCCCTGAGCAAAGTGGATTCCCCATTATTGTTTGAGGCTAATCAGATGTGCCAATTTTATATATATATATATATATATATATATATATTCCTGTGAAGGACAAGAAAAAAAGAAAAACTGCTAACACACCACTCAGGGAGGGATTTGCGACTGTCCGTCATGCTCATGTATCAGTGAGAACTAAAGCCTGTCACTTTGGCATGGCAGTATTGCTTTGGGGTATAGAGGACACATTGAAGCAAATAGATTCTCTTTTTCCTTTTTGGCACCGTCAGAAAACAACAACAACATTCCTAGTTTCACTCTTCATTGTAAAACTATGTAGATAATTTGAAACTTAAGGCTTTTATCCCCATTTTCAATTGCTATTAACAGAACAATAGTCTAGAATGTTTGATTGAAGCCATTCCAAGTATTTCAGTATCCTGGACAAGCCCCCAATTGTCATAAACTGTCTAAAAGTAAATGGAAAAAGTCAAGTAGTCTAAAATTATACCTCTAAATTAATCAAACCTTGTGAAACCACATCAGAATGGAGGGCCAGTGACACCAGACGTGAAAGTTGTGCAAATGTGTTTGTTCAAAGGAGGTTTAGACATGCTGCAAAAGAGAGCAAGAGCCTGGTCATTGGTTTAGTTGTCTCTTACCAACACAAACCTATTCAAAGTATCTGCGGTCTGTTCCATTTCCTATTTTATTCTATATTTCTAATGACTCTTTAAAGTCAGTCACTGACTCCTTGACACGTATGGCAGAAAAACAGTAAAAACTTGCAAAGACCTGGAAGCCAAAACAGCCCCCGGACACCAAGCAGGTGGCCTGGAAGACTTCCTGTAGCCTTGATTTGTCCAATCAAGCTATACTACATCACTACTGTGAACAGTGCATTACACTGTTCATATTTTCAAGCTAAACTTTCGTTATCCTGGACAAGCTCCCAATTGTCACAAACTATCTAAAAGTAAGAGGAAAAAGTGAAGTACTCTAAAATCATAGCTCTAAATTAATCAATCCTTGTGAAATCCCATCAGAAGGGAGGGCCAGTGGCACTAGCCGTGAAAGTTTGTTAAAATGATGCTTAGAAGTGGTACAAAAGAGAGTGAGAGCCTGGACATTGGATTCATTGTCTCTGAAACCAACAGTGTTACCACCCATTATCATTTATGGTTTTCCTGTTATTAGGTACATGAGAAAAGCCATTGTTTTATCCTGATTATGGAGTCCTTCTCCTTGTAGATGCTATTGCATACAGCTACAGGAAAACAAGACTGTCTCCTACCTTTTGTTTAGGATAGTGGGTTATCCTTAAAAGCCAGATGCCTGTTTACACAATCTCTCAGCACAGGCTGTCAGACTCATCAGGTTGGCTCAGTCTCATTTACACTACCAATAAACTTCAGTACAGACACCACCTGTGCACCACTAAGCTTGCCAGGTTTTTTTTCATTATGTATCAGTATTTTAGTATGTTAGCGTTCTGCAATGGCACTTTGTGGGAAAATTAACATTTGCTATTTCAGATTCTAATTTAAAATGTCATTTGATAATGTATGAATTCATTTTTCGTCATGTTTTGTTGGACATTTTGCACCAGAGAGAGAATGCAACTTCCTGCTGTCAAGGAGCAGCTTCTTGGGTTGTCACCTTGGCAAACAATTGCTCTGCCCACAGCATGTTTACTTTTTCTACATCGCTCCATTCTGGTTTTATAAGAATAAACATGATCTTATAGCACCCTAAATTGATCTACAGTGACCCTAATTGCACCATTGTATTAAAACTAGAATTTTGTACTCTAAATAGAGAGTTTTTTAGAAGTATGGTAAAGTTTTGATTTAATAGCATCTCAAATTCAGAAAGCTTTTTTTATACCCACATTTACATTTTATTTGCCATCATGTTAAAAAGTCAGCGATAGTTTTTTTTTTAATTATTCTGCTCCAACAAACAAAAAATAAATTGTTTAAATCAAATTCAATATTTTCGATGTTCAGTGTGCAAGGTGATCTTGTGCAGATTATTGAACAGCTTTTATTTTCTAAAAACACAAACACGTTTTTGTTTTTCTCTCCTGTTTTTTATGAGAAGAAAAAAAAATTGTATTACTTTTGTCAGTAATGTAATGAATCCACTTTTAACATGGAGAAGAAAAAGGTATATTTTTGCCCTATTGAAGTTTTTTAATTTAAAGCCAAATGTCAATAACACATGAACAACACATTTAGATGTATAACAAAACAATGGAAATTCAGATATAACATTTTTAGGCATTTGAACTTCACTTAGTCACAATGACTTAATTCTTTTTCTATTTCAAACCAGTTTGTCTCTTTTGTCGTGTGTGAACCTTGTCCCCAAGCCAAAAATAAATGTTTATCATTCGTTATCATTGTATGTAATATTTACAATAACTGCACATTTCTAAATATTTTGTTCAGGATTTGCATAAAAAAGTAATTTATGATTCATAAAATTTTACAATAAGGGCTTATTTTATGAGGGTTGTTATCTGGAATAAAAATTTGTTCACGAGTGATTGGACTTTTTAAATCTGAATTTGAATGTTTATTAATGTATTGATTTTTACTTATTTAGACAGAAGAGTGTGTATTAATGAGCATTTACTGTACATAGTAGAATATGGATGTAAAAATGCCGGAGTTAGCGAGAATGCTAATTTTCATCCATAGTCCCCAACAGATAAAGATTAAAATGATTCACAATACTATACAATAGTGAATATCTCTACATGTGTAATGATGTGTGTGTTTTCACACTCCAGCAGATAATATAAACAATAGAACTTGTCTTGATGTATAGGTAAGTTAAACAAATTTGTCCTGGTTTTGTTTTGACACACATTTTTAGAAATACGTTGTGAAAAAATGGGCCAAGAATGAAAACGTCTGAAGGCAGTGAAGCATGTCTGATTTTAAGAGTTTCAGTGATCCAGAGCCTTCTTTCTCAGTTCTCACCAGGACATTTTCACAGCATAGGGGGATCGCGTGGCGTGCGAGCGAGCGAGCACCATTAGCGCAGACAATTTTAAAATGTATAACTCTCTGAGGGTCAATTTTAGGGAAGTAAAGCTAAAGTTGGGTTTGGTTTTGTTGTTTTTTTAGTCATTGTTCCAGCCATGCCTTAAAACTAAAAGTTATTTGTTGAATTGGTGAAGGTGATGATGAATGTATAGTTAGAGTTGCTCATGCTTGGTATATATATATATATATATATATATATAGGTCCTCCACTAATAAATACTCACACCCACTGTATAGACAAGAAATATTTCATTCAAAAGACTGATTCCAAGATGCACTTTTCAAATTTAAATGACGTATTTATGTAGGACCTGCAGTAACACACGCAAAGAACACGCACACACACACACACGTGCATTGGAAAAAAGACCGAAAAAAGAAGGCCCGGCCCGAGAAAACACGGCCTAAACCTGTCCTAACAGAATGAAGACGATGTCTCTTTAAGCCCGAACACGTTTCAATCAGACGGTATTCACGTTCGTGAGTGCACATGTAATATGATCCGTTGTGAGTTATAAACATGACGAGCAGCTTCATGTGTGCTACACACTACGTCTGGTTGAAGCACACTCTTTATATTGGACAGTAATTACGATTACCAAGCGGAGTAAGTACACAGGGCAGGCAGCATCAGGGGCAGCTAAGTGGAGGCAGGGGTCTTCTAGGTCCTCGGGTAAAGACGGGCATCCGAGCAGATTGCCAGTATTAAATAGACGGTGTGGCTGACGTACGTGTTACTCAGTTATGGAGATTAAAAAGAGAGTTTAAACAACCAATGCACGCCTGGAAGGGCCTTTTGTGACCAAGTGTGCAACAATTATTATGATGGTACCGATTTAAAAAGGAAAAAATAACAGAAAATCTCCCCTACGTTGCTGAAAACTGAATGTAGGGGGCGCCATTGATCCGTAGGGGAGCTAAATTTTACGTCGGGGGCCCCTGCGCTCAATGGCGCTGGTGAGAACCCTGATGCACACAAGTTCCAGTTCAGGAGTGTCAAACTCATTTTAGTTCAAGGACCAAATATGGACCAGTTCAATAATAAATGGTCCACAGGTTTTAGGTGGGAAAATGAGCAATTTCCATATTAATGTGCCTAATATTGCACTTTCAGTTATGAATTAAACATAAAGCATAGAAGGCTTCAACAATATCGAAGCAATAATTGACAGATACTTAAATGTCCTTTGACATATTCATTTTTTAACCAATTCTTTTTTTAATTTGGGGAGATTTTGGAGAATAATTTATGAAAAATTGCAAGACTTTGGAAAAATGTAGATTTCTTTAAAAAATTTCCAACTTCATTATTTTGTAATTTACACAATGATTCATGCTTTCTGTCATGTGGGCCAAATCTGATGCTCTGAAGGGCTGAATTTGGTCCCCGGGCCTTGAGTTTGACATGCATTTTAGTGAAAGACAGTTTATGAGGACAGTGGAGAGGGATGCTAATTTATTTTATTTTATTTTGTTTGTCATCCATATCGAAGATGTGTGCTGTTTTTCAATGATATTTCTGAAGCTGATAAATGACAAAAGAAAACATTATAATGGAGGGAAAAAAGACCTTTAGCGCAGCCCAATACAGCTCCAAGAAGCGTGACGGAGGATGCAAATATACCTCCATTACTACATACAATTCCCTCTCTCACTATCTGTGCAACCAGTGTACCCACAACAGCTAAATAACATGAGCTCCTCATAATGATGTGGTAGAAAGGTTGGATGTGTTGTGGCGCTCTTCGTATAGGCTTCTTTCGTCTCTCAAGTCTAATGAACAGATGTTGCTCAGCTGTTGGAGTCGAAATGATGGTCTGAGTGTCTGGCAGGCTTGTCCTTCTGCTGTGAGGAAGTGAGAGGGGTCATGTGATTATTGCCCAACATGGCGGGGGGGGGGGGGGGGGGGGGCTCCACTGCTCTGTGTTCTTCATTTTTTCACCCTTCATTGCTACCTTCATCTCTGACATTCAGGAGACTTTCCATTATACGAGTCGCCACCCCGACACTCCCGAGCCCACCCCTCGTCAGCCATCCTGTTCAACTGATCACTTTTCCGTAACGTGCCCTCGTCCACAACAGCCGAAGTCAGTCAGTGAAAAGGTCAAGATAGTCGTGATAAGGTCAACAACGCCTCTGTGAGTGAGGTGCAAAGAAAGAAGCAGGAATAATTTTACTGCCAGTGAAATGATTGAATGTCAGTGTGAAACAACATCTCATCAAAATAACACACAATTTTAAATAACAAATATAATACTAGATTAGGTACACATTATACGAATATTAGATCAGACAACAAATGACAGGGAAATCATGAATCATTAATTATTGCGTTGATTACCAAATCCTTCAGTTGTAAATATCTCAGTCTTGCCAAATTCACATATTCACTAAAACTGCATGATATTTTCACATGCCTCTATCATAGCAAATTATCCAAAGAATTGTTTTTTTTTTCTAAAATCCTGCAAAATTTGACAAAAAAATACACAAAATGCCTTTAAAAACAAAAATGTATCACAAAATCTAGTAGAGATCTTGCAGGGACTGATTTGGATTGATTTAGTCAGTGCCTATGCTGTATAATATGGAGACAAAGTACAAACAAGGACATATTATTGTTTCAAAGTCTGTGGCCCATGTGAAATCAAACCACTCTGCATTTGGCAGAAATGATTTTGAGCCCCCTGCCATATGTTATGCTGTAAATGCATTTTAATTATGCAACAGAAAACTATTCCATGACAAAAAAGCTTTTTTTTTTCTGATTGATTTTACATCTTAGTTTACAGATGTGATGTTTTTTTTTTGTTTTTTTCTTCAGTCTTTAACTATTACCTATATTTATCAAAATCAAAATAAAAACTAGTTCATATTCAAGTAATAAAGAATAGTTGCCAGTAATGTTTTTCTTTGTTTGTTGTGACCAATCTTTTGTCTGGATTCCATGACTGAAAAGAATCAAACCTAAATTTAAACAGATTGGGATTATCTTTGGGAGCATAAAATTGCGACTTCTGATGAAGCTCTGGTGAAAAAAGGCCTGGCTGTCCGAGACAATAAGCTGTGTGCTATTTTTAGTTTGCATCTCTTCTAAGTAAGCTCATTTAGATTTTTGCGGCGGATATTGTGCTGGCTTGTTTTACTCTACTCTGTAAATTATATTATGCTGATTAAAAGCTTTTTTTTTCCATTTTGTTTGTTCTGGAAAGTGAGATATTTTCACCCCCATCTTTGCTAAAGGCCTCCCAATAGGGTCACATGAAGTGTGAACATTTCACCATGACAGATATTTCTCACTGCAGTGCTCTCTCTCTTTTCACCTCACTCTCTCCTTACGGACATTGGTCAGTTTTCTTGCTTTCTCGCTGTTTGTGGGAAAAGAAAAAAAAAAAAAAAAAAAACCTTTAGCCAGCAAGTACGACAACAACAAGAGGAGACAAAAGGATAATACAGACAATACTGCATGGAAAATATTTCTTTTTTTTAAAGTTTTAATGCTCTCTTTTTTTCCTCTTTTTTTTTTTTTTTTTGTTTAATCCTTTCCTTCAGATTTGACAGTTTCTGATAGCTGTGATCCAGAAACAGCAGCCACACAGAGACTGAGCTATGGGGGGGGGGGGGGGGGGGGGTGCCAAATCAAAAGATACACCTGGAAGCAACAGAAAAACTGAGGTCAAAAGGAGGAAATTTGAACCCTTAACGTTAGAACAAATAAGTATTTTTTTAAAGTCAAAACTAAACTATCATAAAAGCAATGACCACGCTAGAGAGACACACTTGCTTGATGTATTCAATTATTAACAAATAGGTTTGTTTTTCTCTTTTTCCCATAAATGCTCTGGGAATCGTAAATGCAGCGCTTTATTCTTTTTGTAGCATTATTGAGGGATATTTAGGGACATTATTTGCACATTACACTTCGCAGCACATAATGTCACATGACTCAGCGGTGCACACCCAATACACACACATTGGCTACTGATGCCAGGTTACGCGGGCGGGGGACCCGGCAAAAGAGGAGGGGCAAGGAAGATAAAGCTCAGCTAGTGGAACACCCGTGTGAAGGAACTCTGGGACCAGCGTTGTATAGTCTCTTTCTCACTTGTAAAACGTGTCTGTATTAAACAGTGTCAACTCTATACAGTTTGATTATAAGTGTAAGGGTATAAGTGTAAGTCCTCCTCATGCATTAAAGAACCGGGCGGGTTTTCAGCTCCGGTTGGCAGTGTAGATCCTCCAGGGACCGGCCTGAGCACATGTATGATAACAACCCATCAATTATATACACTGAACACCGTTTAAATCTATCTGCAGCTCTGACTCATGTCATTTCATTCAGCCCATGTATATGACAGACACACATTGGTATTTTCTAAAGAATGGAAAGTCAGCGTTATTTTTTTATAATTTTTTTTGATACGTCTCTTCTAATGGCCCAATCTGGCACAGTAAAGGTGCAGTCAGCAACTCTTATTAAAGTGACTTTTTGTCATCATTGCTAAAGCTGTCACTATGTAAGGACAGCTTTACATCAAACTAGTAGTTTGTGTGAAAATAGCAGACTCATTGAGTCCCCCCTGCTGCTCCTGCAGCCTTTGGCAGAATGCACCGCTACCGAGCAAAAAGAACCAATCTGAGCCAGGATTGTGTTTGAAGGGCTGTCTGACAGCTGTTGCTCACAAGCCCCGCCCCTTTCCCGGAGCTAGAGCACCGTCCTTTTTACAGTAATAATAATGATAATGTATCAATTTTATATAGCGCTTTCTCATAGACACTCAAAGTCGCTTTAATGATTTAAGGGGTTATCCTTTCACTCCACACTTATTGGTGGTAACCTACGATTGTAGCCACAGCTGCCCTGGGGCAGATTGATGGAAGCGAGGCTGCCTTAGTGCGCCATAGGCCCCTCCGACCACCACCAACACTCACTCACACTACATTCATTCACCTGGAATTCTCAGTGTATGGTCTGGAGGTGTAGGAGATGGAATTGGTGACTTTTCTGCTTGAAAGGTAATTACTGCTCCTTGATTTACATTATGTTTGATTTGTAATTGTTACACTAGAACTCTGTAGTGCATGTGTTCATGTGCGCGTAGCAGCCTATATGCTTTTAACAGATAATGTTATATTACTGTGATGTTGCTGTCGGACTAATGTTAGCTTGTTAGCTCCTCTGAGGGAGGGACTTTAGAAAGTTTGGAGGCAGGGCAAGAGAGCAGCGGGGAGGGAGGGGGAGAGAGGGATCTGAGAGTTACAGACTGCACCTTTAAGGATTAAAGGTTTGCCAACTATTCTAAATATATGTCTGGTTTTTATCAAGCAAAAAAAACAGATATTATTACACAGACACTTTGGTTTAGGTGGCATTGATTTTACAAACAGTAAAAACCCTTAGTTCTTTCAGAACTTGCATGCAACATTTTCCTCAGCTGTATGGAAAACTATTTGAGCTAAAATTGGATCTTGTTGATTTCAACCATAGTTAATAACGAATAGTACTCAACTTTTAAGTACCGTACATGTCCTAATTTTTGGTTCACTAGTGTGTGTGTACACTTTAGTGAAGTAAAAATTGTACTATATTAGTAAGCATTGTGTGCTAATAAGGGGGCAACAGATGAAATCAAATTGTCATTGGTTTTTAAAAACATAACCAATCAGGGTGCTGGGTTCGGTTAAATTCAGTGACGTGCCATGAGCACTAGGGTAGGGTAGGCAGGGCGTTCCAAATCGAGACCACCAATGTCAACACCAATGACAATTTCATATGTTTCTGCTGGCAAATGTTAATTAAATTCAATTCAATTAAATTCAACTTTATTAAATACAGCACAATTTACAACAAAGTCATCTCAATGCGCTTATCAAAATATAAAATTGATTATAAGAAAGAAAAACCCAACAAGATCCACATGAACAAGCATTTAGCCATCTAACAAAATCAACATCATAAACACCATTAAAGAAACATAAAAAATTATTTAATATAGCCTCCATACTCTCCTAACAAGATTTATCTCATGACACGACAGCGCATCCGTTGTTTGTGTTGGAAACTGTTACGGCCCTCGCTGTATTATTTAGTGTTTAGTTTGTGCTTTTGTTGTTTGTTGCTGCATGGGGTGTGTTTCTGTGACAGAGTGACATGTCTCCCCAAATGGAACAGCTTTGATGATGCTTCCCAGGATTGGCTGCCAGCAGAACGAGTGGTGGGCAGCCCGGATTGGCTGAGGAGGATGTCACTTTCAAAAAGCCAGCGCAACTGTCAGTCGAGGTTCACCAATACAGTGGCTGGGAAGTGTCAGGTGAATGCATTTACAGAGAAACACGAATGCAAAAAGGTCACAACACGAATGCAAAATGGCCACAACGGAAGTGTTTCCGCAACGGAAGTGTTTGGGACGGACGGGTATTATGATATGATAGCCTATTATGAAAAATATAAGAGTAACCTAATCAACTTTCACTTACTTTCATACGTGTTTCGATGTCTTCTTCTCTGTTCTCTGTTCTGGCGGGTTAAAAACATCCACCAGAAACGTGTCCGTCTGTAATTACCGGTCCGTCAGAAACACTTCCGTTGTGGAAACACTTCCGTTGTGGCCATTTTGCATTCGTGTTGTGGCCATTTTGCCACAACGGAAGTGTTTCTGCAATGGAAGTGTTTCCGACGGACCGGTATTACAGACGGACACGTTTCTGGTGGATGTTTTTAACCTGCCAGAACAGAGAAGAACAGAGAAGAAGACATCGAAACACGTATGAAAGTAAGTGAAAGTTGATTAGGATACTCTTATATTTTTCATATTAGGCTATCATATCATAATACCGGCTATCATATCAGAATACCGGTCCGTCGCAAACACTTCCGTTGTGGAAACACTTCTGTTGTGGAAACACTTCTGTTGTGGAAACACTTCTGTTGTGGAAACACTTCTGTTGTGGAAACACTTCTGTTGTGGCCATTTTGCATTCGTGTTGTGACCATTTTGTATTTGTTTTGTGACCTTTTTGCATTCACCTGACACTTCCCAGCCAACGTACACCAACCTTGACAGCAGCAACATCACTTTTTGTCCATTTGAAAAACTCCGAATCCGTTCGTTCCTTTGTGATCCCCGTTTGTGAAGTGATTATTATTTTGGTTAAGCTTGTCACCTGTATATATATAGTGCACTTTATTTCCTTTCTTATATAGTCTGAGTTCCTGCGTTTTGTGCAGTTTTCTATTTCTTAGCATATTCTTGCTTATTGTATTTTGTACCTGCTGGACGAGCCTCTTTTTGTTCAGGAATAAATTTGTGATAATTTTTGGAACCCATTGTCAGTGGTTTTTGGAGACCGAGTTTTATTTAGATTACATTTTTATTTTTGCGTCCTGGAGCTCCTAGACCGGGGCGTAACAGAAACACAGAAACATGGAGAAAATGACAACAACTCGGAACAGCCTCAGTGAGGCGCATCCACAAAGTCAATCCTTCCTTTCACTCTAGAAAATACGAACAATGCTTTGACCTTACCTTTGCTGAAGGTCTGGTAGCTCAGGTGTTGGTCTCCCATCTTTTAAAAGCTGTCGTTTTTTCCTCAAAAGAAAGTTTCTTTATTGTCTCTAGCACTGTCATCCTGACTGTAGTGTAATCCCGCCCACTAGCTATAGACTGTAGCTGTAGTGATCACGTGATATTAATTCACTAATGTACTGTGAACTTAGGTATCGCATTTAGCATAGCATGGTTATGACCAAAGGCAGCGTAGAGAGCTGCCTTTTTACGAAAATGATTTTCATCTTGGGGAACTGACTGCGCATGCGTAAACACAAAAAAAACACGCTTTGGGAAGAGAGGCAGAGCAGCTGTGTGCTTTTGAGAAGGGGTGTGGCCTCCTGCTGCCTTACAGTGGTTAGGAAATAGCGATGTTTAGTAATTTGAGCTATGAAAAGCACAAAATGCTGACACTTTCAAACTTATAGGTACTGTAGGCTATCGGAAAATAAATCATTTATTATATTATAATTAAAACAAATAATCAAAATATCAATTCACCCTTCGGTAGGCACAGCCTACCTTGCCTACCCTGACAGCACGTCACTGGTTAAAATCCCTCCTACCTTATTTTTATTTGGTTTACTAGTACTTCTAATGAATCATTTGGCTTTACCAGTACTACAAGTAGACTAAAAACTGTTTACCATTATTACTACAAATCTTTTGAGTGTAGAAAGCAAAAGTTTAGTTTTAAAGATGAGATATTTTAAGTACTAGTAGAGCTTAACATAGGTTGAAATCATTGATCATTCTATAACAGCGTTCCATACAGTTGGGCTAAAAGTAATGAGAGACATCCTGCGCAAATATGAGTTTATTATCAGATACTAAAACTTCTGCAGGTTGAGGTTAAAAGTATGCCATATATGCCTTAAAAAATTGCTAAAATGTTACTTAATTAAATGAGGATTTGTGAAGAAATAAACAGTTCTATGTGAGGAAGTCAAACTAAAGATCTTTGCCTCGCTAATGTTACAATTTGGGGTGTCCTTGACTGGACTGAATACTTATGGTTTATAATTCACTTGTCAAAAAAACTGCAATCGTAAAAACACAAAAATATTTGCAAAATGATTATAAATGTGACACTTACACAGGCTTTGCTTTTGAGTGGCCATCAGAGCACAAGGTTCATCCTTTTTTCTCTGTTGGAAAGCCAAAGGATGAAAAAGGTGTTTAGTTCATCTTGTCTCCTATTCCCAATTCAATATGAGAGTCAATTGCCTTGTCTCACATTTTACTCTCAATCTGCCATACTGCTAGACACCTACTCATTGGATCTCATTCCTGAGAAAGGAGTCTCCTTGATATGAGTGAGATCATAGAAAAGAAACAGAAGATACCACTGTAGAAGAGGAACCAAAACCCCAATTTAAACACTTCACATCTGATACAACCAATGTTTTTTAATCTAAAAGAATGAACAATTAATAATTTCATTATTATTATTATAACTAGTACAGTGCCCGTCGGAGGTATGTACTCATACTACAGTGGGACTTTAAGTAGACCAAATGAGTATGTGTTTGAAAGTTGGATGTACACAGGGCTTCTCTTGCCTGTCGTTCCTCCTGCTGCTGAGGTGTTTCTACTGCACGCTGTCTTGCGTCACGCACAGTGTAGCTGGCCAGACGAAAACTCTGTTCTTCACGCGTTTGAGATGCACGACGTATTGTCCTGCGTGCTGCGTTGCTGGCCAGGTGGGCATTTTGGACTCAGCATCACGTGCCTGGCGCATTGCCTCACATTTCTGTTGTTCTTCTGCACGTCGATTTTTTGACATGATACAACCAAAAGTGATTTGTAGAATAGTAGTTAAGTAGTAGTAGTAGTAATAGTAGAGTGTGCGGCTCACACGCTCCTCTCCAGTTCCATTCGGTTTAACCCGCATTTATCATGCAATCATCAGTTAGAACATTCTGAGAAACGTCTCGATGTCCCGCCCTCAACAGTTCCACTTCCTCCCCCTGTCTCTGCAATCTACCAAAAGCCATCGCGGAACATAACAAGGTCGCATTGATATAGGTCAGGGGTCTGCAACCTGCGGCTCTGGAGCCTCGAGTGGCTCTTTGATTCTTTTGCAATGGCTCCCTATAGCTTTTAAAAGATATTGAAATCAATAGTTGTAATTTTCTTACAGAGGCTAATAATGATTAATGACAAATAAAGTTATCATAAGACAATTTGGTAACCTAAATCACGTTGTGCAATGGCTTGGCCACCTTCCTACTTCTCCTCCTGCAACATCTACAGATCATTTCCACTTTCCTGCACCTGTGGCTAACCTTAAGATGTAAATCCCTGGTAAGATAACTAAACCAACAAAAACACTATTTTGGAAGAACATAGAGATTTTAATTGTGTGGGGATGGATATATTTAACTGTCAATGTGCTGGTTAAATACGCATGCTTTATGTGTGGCAAGAAATTAGCTATTAGCATGTGTTGACCACATGATCATGTGTTATCAAATTCAAGTTACTTTTTGTAGCCTTTCAAATACATGAACTAAAAGAAAAATCTTCTTTATGACATTGTGTTCATGTAAACTGAGATGCGTGAGAATTTGAAGATGCAAGATACTGTTTTATTTCTTGATGTCAATTTATTTGATTTGTTTTTAAGTTTTCATTTACATGATCAATATGAATCAAATTAAATCAAACATAATTATACATAATTTTAACTTATTACCTTAATTTTAATTTTTTACACTCTAATGTCATCTTTCACTATGTCCCAGGGCAGCTGTGGCTACATTCACGATATGAATGACGTGAGTGACTGGTGTGAATGAATAATAGTTTCTGTAACGCGCTTTGAGTCTCCTTGAAAAAAGTGCTATATAAATCCAAATCATATTTTTTTTCGTCTCTGGAAGGACTTTAATCCAGCTGAGATGAGGCAAAATGGCTCCTTTGAGAGTAAAGGTTGCAGACCCCTGATATAGGTCTATGGGTCAGGTAAGAGCCAAAATCATATTTACCTGTTTGCTGTCTCAGCATTTTCCCCATTTTGCCAGAGGGGTAGCAGTGGGCTGCCAACTGCAGGCGCCCAGGGAGCAGTTGGATTGGGGTTAAAGGGCTTGCTCAACGTTCCATAGTGATGGCCCTGGTGAAATTTCAAATGGTGACCCTCCGATTAAAAGCCCGCTTCCTTAAAGTTATCCGGAGTTTCTGAGAGGACGTCTCGATGTCCCGCCCTCAACAGCTCCACTTCCTCCCCCTGCCTCTGCAGTCTTCCAGAAGCCACGCCTCTACTTTTCTGCACGTGCATCGCGGAACATAACAAGGTCGCATCGGGTCACATTGATATAGGTCTATGGGTCAGGTAAAAGCCAAAATCATATCTACCTGTTTGCTGTTGTGATGCACGGCCTTGTTTCCGTGCACAGTTCTGCATTAACTTTGATTGACAGTCTCAAAAACAGGAAGTCGAAGCCAATTGGCTGGGCGCAGTTTGTATAGGGTCTATAGGACAAAGGAGGGACTTATATATAAAACTCATATACATTAATGTATATGAATGACCACTGGCAGTAGACCATAGTAAAATACTAGTTAGGTATTTTTTCGCATTTCAAAAAAATTATACATAAACATAGATTTCCACAAAACTCCGAATATCAGCTTTAAGTAATCCGTAATGTTTTTTCATGGACAGTCTTGTGGTATTGTTTTGTGAGGAATTATACATTTTGGAAGAAAAATCTAGTTTTTTTCACAATTTGCGATTAAAAAAAGACTGCAGTCATGTGATAAAAGCACATTAAAATTGCAAAAATTACAGACTTCTTTGTCCTTTTTAATTTTTTCTGTGGGCTAAAGTGAATGCTTTGGGGTCCGGATTGGGCCCTGGGCCTTGAAATTGACACGTGACCTAAATACAAAAAATATAAAAATCTTGAATAATTTGCTATAGAAATGAAAAATAAAAAGGGGTGGGGGGGTGGGGGGAGTTTTGGACATTGATGTCTGAGCAGTGCTGGGAAGGTCACTCCCCTGATAAGAAATTTGTGCTCCCTAATTTGGGATGACAGTCCATGATATCCCGAATGTTTCTTGGACCTGATTATCATCAAAGCTGCCCATGCAAATGACAGGGGGACCTCAAGGGATATCACTTTCTATTAAAATATGTAAGAGTTTAATTACACATAAATGTCACGTTAGCTGTGTGAGATGGAGGAACCTGCAGTGAAGAAGCAGGAGCCAGCTGTGAGCAGAAGGTGTGGAATTGATTGATGTGAAAACACTGTCCAGCATCATTAACACACCACCCTGAGTTTTTTTTATGTGTCATAAACTGCAAATAGTGCATTACACATTTTGATTCCAAACAAATGTCATTGGACTGTGGGGAAAGTATGCAAATTCCAGCAGTAGGATAAATAACCTGACCCCATTCAATGTTTATCAATCAAAAAATAATAGTTAACTTTTTTTTTGGCTTCATATTTCATAACTTTTCTGAATTCGATGGGTATAATTGATTAAACAGATATTGCACACATCAGCGTTCCTCTGGGGTCAATTTGACCCCATGCTGTTTTATCTGTCTAGAACGTATCTGTCTGTGTGACCTTACATCCACTCACCTGCAGATGCACAGTTTTTGAGTTGATGAATGATTTTCTAGACACACCAACTCTCAAACTTAAAGTTTGACCTGATGGTTGTGCTGCAGGAAAAGCTCATATCATCACCACAACCAATAGGGTTCATATTATTGTTGTCATTAATGTTGTCAGTAAATGTAAAGATTTGGATGAAAACTGTTCAAGATAAATTGATTCTAATTTAAAAGTTTGGCCTGATGGTGGCGCTAGAGAACAGGTCAAGGTTTATTTATCAAGTGGCTATGTATGTATTCAGCAAATAAACAAAGTGCCTGACACAAAAACTTGGTCTACAATTTTCTGAAAATCGTTTTCTGAAGGCAAATATCCCTGGGGTCAGATTGTTATGATTTATGAGGAGGGTTAAGAAGCTTAAAGATAATATTGTCAGTGATTTTAGATATTTGGAACAATAAGAATGTGGACATCAAATCACAGAATGACCCTTAGAACTCAATGATTAAAAATACAAAACTTTATTTTTATTTTTATTTATTTATTTATTATTTATCATAAATTTGAAATTAAAAGAAGGCTACTTAGGGATCCATAACTGTCCCAGGTATTGTGCTATTTTACTTTTTCACCCTAGCCTGGCTTTGTGCTGCTTGGAGGGAGAAAAAAAAAGTCTCTGGTTAAGGGTCTTTGCGTGTCCTAAATTAGGCTGCTCAGACAGCTCTTTATTCCCAAGCGTTACAACGTCTCCAAATGTTAAGTTAGATTAGAGATGGTTAAGTTGTTGTCAGAGCTTAAATTGACAGGGCAAAACTTACCCTCACACAGGGGAGGAAAACTAATGGAAACAAGTTGGATTGCTGAAAATAGTGCAAAGGCTTGTAGTACAAACACATGAATCACTCATTTGCATTTGAGGTTTAGTTATTTATGTCTTTGTATTTGCTCCCCTTGTACTTTTATGCTCTCATTGAGCCTTACTCCAGGCAAATATTGTTTGTGTTATTCAGTTCAGCCAGCTGGAAAAGTATCAAAAGTAAATGGCTTGAATGTAAACTGTTGTAGAGGGTAATATAATTTAATAGAAAATAAAGGTTTTTTGTGTCAAAAATGACCTCCATTAAAAGTTGTTGTTTGAGGTCTGAGCTGCACATATCACAAAAAAAATAAGTGAATGCTTGCCATGTAGGGCATAGAAGAAGTACTCAGATAATCCAAGAACTTTAAGTAACTGTCATTTTTCTACACGCGTATGTCTTAGACAGGAATGCTGGATGATTGACAGAGCTGAGACAAACAAAAACACTTTCACATACCTTCCAGTGCTAGTAAATTTAGAAAGTTTAAGTATGGGCGTCTGAGAAAACTATAGAATACAATAAATAAAACCAAAGTAGAAGATAGAATCTTCAACAAGAGCGCTCGGAGAGAGCAAAACTCTGCCAAGATTAGAGGTACTGTATCAGCAGTACATTCCGGATCATCACCAAAATCTAACTCGGCGTTCTTCTTTTTACTCCCCAATTTAATTTAAATCCGAAAGAGATTTTGGAGATATCCTGCTAACAAACATCCACATTGACAGACAGATGAAAGGACAGATTGCCTTTATCATCATTACTTTATTATTACTGTTCAATAATTTGGGATTGCAAAAAGAAAAGAAGAAAGAATAGTCACGTTTTACCGTTTTCTGTAAAAAGTTACAATTTCAACCCATTTTGTTGCTAAGATGGGCGTGGCCCTCTCCTCCCCTAGCTCCCCCACCGAGATATGGGGGAGGGGCTGGGTCCTCAGCTACTTGAGGCTTTCTCGAGTGGGTATGTGGGGGCGGTCGCTGGCTCTCGGTCTGGGATCTCTAGAGTATCTGGTGCTGCTTGGGTGTCAGTGGTGGGGGCCTGGGGCTCCTTGGCTCCCATTATTGCTGCCGGCCTGGCTGCACTTTTGAGCCCTGGGCGGCACCTAGGTTCACAGAAGTGGTTCTTGCACAAACATTGGTCATGGATGCACTGGCATACCTTAGGCTGTGGGAAAAGCTTGTACTGAGCTTAACCTTAGACACGTTGATCGTCAATATCAGTTTTAGGTATAACAACTCAATACTTCCCTCTGTTTACACCACCACCATTATACTTAAGCTGGGTGCTTAAAACACTCATGACCAGCATTTGTTCATAAATCATGGAAGTTATTCATGCATTTCTCTCTTTTTTTTTAAATGTCATTGTTCGAAGAGATAATATAAACTTCTTGAAAAGACACTAGATTAAGGATTTGATTCTTAAACCTTTTATTTTTACACACCCTATTTGAATAAGAACCTAATTAGATTTGTCTATTTTCAGAAATACCTCTGTTTGCTTTCCTATACCAGACTGGCATTTGCAATTATTCTGCAGGCCAAAAGAGACAGATAGCTTTTAAAACCACCCCTGACAAGACATCATTAAAATGTATCTATCCGGTGAAACTCTTAATTTGCATTCACTATGAGTATAATGAGGATAATTAGATCTCTTTGCCACGACTATATTATTTTAAATGAATGTGTATTATTTTGTTCTTGTTCATCAAAGATAGAAAACACTGGTAAGATGCAATTTGTCATTTAAATAAATAAACAAAACAAATACACATACATAAAATAAAATAACATAACATAAAATAAAATAACACAAAATGAAAAAATAAATAAAAATTACAAAGCTGTCTAATGTTTCTCACAAAGTTTATATTTAAAGGTCCTATATCATGCTAAATCAACTTTTTTGAGCTTTTAACCTTGTTACAATGTTAAATCCTTATCAACAAGTTTGGATGAACTATGGCCGGGCCCACGGAACGTGTCCGCGCCAAACAGCACGGACCACGTTCCCGAGAATTCAATCAAATGACTCAGTTCCATCGAGTAAAAACGTCTCAGAGAGGCTCTTGACATCCGCTCATAGAATATCCAGGTCAATTTACAGCACAATTCAATGAGCATTAATGGAGGAGTAGTCATATGAAAAATGGGGCCCCCGGGGGCCCCCTGGCACCCCTGTGGCACATACAAAGTAATGGGCCCCATTCATTTTGATGTTGTAAAATTGTGTTATAGAGGCAGATCTAAATTTCAGCTCAGCCCTGGCCTCACCAAATAATCCTCACTTTAAACTATAGAAAAAGCAAATCAACTTAGTAATGCTTTCAGTTTTGATGAGTCATTCTCAAACCCAGCACTGACCCCTGAGGACGTGGAGATAATACTAACTGTATGATGTTTATGGTTGAGTCCTATTTGAAGCCAAAGGGCTTCCAAATATAAGTCTGATCTCCTCTGCGTGAACATGATGTCCTTGAATCATATATCCCTCATTGTAAATAATAAAGCAAAAGTAGGGCTGTGGAAGTTATTTTGATTACAATGATTTGTTTTCTTTCGATCTACATTTAGTCCTTTAGAAATCCAATAAGAGCTTTATTTTGTAATCCTTTCTAATAAGAAAATATCTCTGAGATGGATTTTCTTTACTGGACTTAGTCAATTTCTGGCAAATGTATCCACAAGGGAGACTCATTAAATGGTTTTGGCAGGGGTTATTTGTTTCTTCAATACTTTTACATTTGTTCTTCCCTACTGAACAAATATGCAAGTCATTTTATGGGAAAGTGGTTTTTGAGGCAGAAAGAGTAAATTTGCTCCACTCCTCAATCCCTTGTAGCACAAACGCACAGAAGAATGTGAAGCTCCCCGTCTTTTTTATCACAGCCATGGGTCTAAAAGCTTACTAACTCGTCTTTGTTCTCTTTACAATTCCATTGCCACAGATGGGCAGAAAATCGGCTGTGTAGATTTCTGGGAATTCTTGCCAATGTTTCTGCAGTGTGTATACATAGCACACATATTAGATCCCCCCTAAATCCTGTATCAGTCTCTTCACAGAGTGCTGAGACTGCAGGGCTAATGTAGACGTTCTCATTGTAGTACATTTTTCATGCCAGGTTCTTTAGCCACTTCTTGACGAATGAACGATAGCCAATTCTTCCCGAAGTTTTTGACAGGGATAACTTTTCATTCTCTACATTTTGTGTTGCCACTGCAAAAGCTAAACAATGGTTAAACAATGGCTCTGATGCTTCTGCAAGATTAGTTACAATTTTAAAAACTGCAAAAAACACTTTCATTAAATATGATACAACTTTACTGAATAAGTAGGGTTGCAACAATTTGTTTTAATGACAATTCAATTTGAATCATGAATCATTGTTGCTGATACGATTCAAGTACAATATTGGCTCATTTAGAACGATTCGATCTGAAGTGATTCAGTGACTTCATCCAGGAAAAGAGCTGTTCCTCAACGGGCCAAAATAATAATTAATTAGAGTGACTTATATAATACCTGGATAATGAGACAGTGCAAGTGAGGTTTACTAGATTATTGTTGTTTCTTGTGAGAGAATTGTCTATAAATTATTTATAGACATAAACAAACAAGTAAACAACATTTAATGGCAAATTTATTCACATTTTATTTGAATAAAGTCCAACCAACCCTTCGGCTTAAATTAACAGGATGTTAACCTTTCCTGCTCTCATTTTCTATAATACAATATTAATATAAAAAATGAAGTGCAACCGAGATCTTTTCAGGTTAAATGAGCAGTTGTTGGACCTGTCTCTACATTTTGTTTTAACACGACTAGTGCAGTGCCCATAGGAAGTTTGTATTCATACATGCATGGGCAGACTATCTATATATAGTATGTCCATGCATGTATGAATATATACATAAGTAGGTGTTTGTGTACACGTACTGTATGTATATATGTATGTACTGGACGCATATGTATGTTAAAATTCTGTACATAAACTTTTCCTCTTTTATAACACTCATGACTTTATTGTAAATTTTATTTTGTTCCACACACACACACACACACACACACATATATATATATATATATATATATATATATATATATATATATATATATAGTGAAAGCCTACTTTATTTTCATTTCATAATTTTTAATTCTTAATTTTATCTTATTGTTTTTCACATCACAACGTATCTATGTCACACTTGCTTTGGCAATGTAAACCTGTTTCTCGTGGTAATAAATAACCGCTCCGGCGCACACCGCTGGAGGTGGGGGGTGGCTCTGTTGTAAGTAACTTTCCTCCCAGTGTGTTTTCTCAGCTGCTGCAGCTGTATACGGAGCGGATCTGGCGCGCACGTGACTCGGGTGGACAATGTTATGAGATAATTTATAAACGATATCAGTGCAGTCCAAACAACGTGAACCAAGCTACAACCATGTTGCCCTAACCCTAACCTTATCAGTCCCAGCTCTCCAGTGATTGGCTCTGGCGCGCACGCTCCCGGTGAACAATTTTATGAAATAATTTATGAACAGTATCATTGCAGTTCAAACAAATCTGAAGTTGCACACCCTTGAACCAAGCAGCAGCCATGTTGAAAGTCTCAGGTCAGTCTGATCCTGAATCACAGATATTTGAGGAACACAGAGACAAACAGAGATTCCTTGCTTTATAGATAGATGGCGAGGCCATGAGAAAACTTCTAGAGCTGACGTTATTGCATGACGCATTAGTACTATTATTAGTGTTAATTGATGTCGTCAGGGGTGGAAAGAGTACAGAAAAAATGTACTCACGTAAAAGTACTGTTACTTTGATTCAATTTTACTTAAAGTAAAAGTAAAGTTACTGGTGTAAAAATCTACTCAAGTAAAAGTAAAAAGTAGCTCACTTAAAATGTACTCAGAGTAAATGTTACTTAGTTTCTTTTTTTATTTTTATTTTATTTCATTTTTTTTGGGGGGGGGCATCTCTCCCATGCAATAAAAAAATAAAAAAGACATGTATACAGATAAAAATAGGTTATTTTTTAATTATTATAATTTATTAGAGAACACCATTTCAAAATAACGTGCATGAGAACAAGACATAGTGTGTCTAACCTGTATAAATAATATGAAATAAATGTCAAGGATGTCAATTGAATGAGGTAAGTGCTTGTGTCAATACAGCCAATGTGTCAGAGCATCCAATAAATCACCTCTGAAAGCAAGAAATTCGTACATTATGTTATATAAAGTCTATAAAACATTCTAGGTGGAATGAGTCGAAGGAGAAAAAAATTATATTGACGCCCCAGGGTGACGTGCGCAATTCCTACAAATACAGTTTTATATTAATAATAATAATTGTAATTAAAATCACATGATCATTGCACAAAACTGCTAATCAACTGGCTACAACACCTGGAGCTGTTAATAACAGAAACGCACACACAATGCGTAAAGACACACAGTGGCTTATCTGGCACTGCTGGAGGACGAGGTGCACGGGAGACCAGAGTCAGCGCCAGGCAACATTAATTGGGGGGGCATTAAGAAAACTTCAGGGGGGCACAAAAACGCTCCACTCTGAGTCACACACAACCTATATGCCATATAAACACAGCCACACAAACAAAGTTAGCTCGCTAACATACCTCTGATGAAGTGGTCACTACAGACACGGGCATCAGCAGACTCTGCTCCTCCCGACCGCAGACAAAGGTTTAAAATCCACTTTTTTACGGCGTTGTTCTGTGAGCTTTTTACATTTCTCACCTTTGATGAATGACAATCTTTGGTCAATAAAAACTCTTTTCCTTTTCTCGATTAGAACGATTGGAGCAGCCGTAAACTACAAAAAACATGGTCTGTTTGATGATTTCAGATGACAGATTCTCAAGTTTCCTGCCAGAATTTAACGCTCTCGCTTTGTTGTGATGCAGCATTGTGAGTGCATCAACAGAGCAGGCCATAGACATATACACACTGATCCTAACAACAGAGGGGTATTCCATAAAGCGGGTTATGTTCAAACTCTGAGTATGTTACCATGGCAACATTGTCTGTGAACTAAACTTGGTCGCTGGCAGGTTTTATCAAAGAAACCCTGGGTTTCTACACAGCAATAATTGGAGTGTTGATATTTCAGACGTAAATGAATCAGAGTTGATTTCCACCCTTAGGGTGTTATTTTAACACATTCTGATTCAAATGGTGTTCAGTGTTGGAGTTGTTTAACAGAGTTATTCACGTCCAAGCAAATCAACACTGTAGCGATGTCCTCCTTACATCTCTACAGTGTTAATGTGCCTTGCTTCAGCAATGCCCCTGGACTTCAGGCTTGAAACCCCGTGCATTGATGCTGTGCGCGCCATTTTCCATCTGCTGGAGCTGCTGCTGAAGTAGAGAGGAGTTTTTCGCTGAAGGTAAGTTAACTAATTCAAAATTATCAATAGTGTCAAATGACAGGCAGCATTTAAAAATGAAATATCTACTTTCTAATATATTTTAGCTATGAGTTGGACATTAACATGCGGTTGCACCGGAGCCCGGTGCGGGTGAAGATATTGTCAATTAATGTCGGTTCGGTTCGGGTTGGGGCGGGTAATTTAATTTGTCGCCTTTTCGTGTGATGTGTCCATGTATAATAACATGTAAATTAAAAAGGTACTGTGTGTGTGCGTGAAGTTATGTGTTTGGGCTCCCACTGGCCAATTTAGAACATTACGACTGTCCATGAATGCATCACACCTGCACAGCTCATCAGCGCTGGCTAGCACCGTGCGCAGTACATTGTGAGGCGTGTGCACCATGTGGAATATCCTTTTTTCTTTACTAACCGTAACAACATGGAGGAGGAAGTGCGGTCAAAGATAAGGTCAGGAGTTTACAGTTATTTTGTTACGCTTGCTTGGTGAAGCCAGCACCTGTTCACCGAAGTGTTCGGTGAAATGTGCTAATGATGCAGCTGTTGCAATATGTCTGTTTCCACTTTCCATGCATACTAGCTAAAATATGACGGATTACTATGACCATTATGTCTGTGGATTTTATTCTTGCTGGTTGCTGTAAATGGAGGCAGAAGCTCGGGGCAGGCGGTGCGGGTTGGTTTTAGCCATTTATGCTGGGCCCCGCCGGTTGAAAAAATCCCGACCCCGCGCATCACTAGCGTCCACTATGTATATTGAATGTAAACCTGATGCTTTCGACGGGTTCTGCCGCGTCCGGTGTCAACGTGCCTTTAGAGTGGCCAGATGCAGAGACTACCCCGCCACCGCTACCACAGAGGTCGGACTCAGTGGACTTGACTGTGCCTGTGTTGTTACAGAATCTGTGACCTGACAAAAACTGTGACCACAGGGTGCGGTGTCAGTTGACCTGTAGCTGTGATTATTCGGTTCGACAAATTCGACTGTACGTTTTAGAATGTTTTTGAATATTTTGCAGAAGTTTTTTACAGTTATGTCATCAGTGCTAGTCTGGGGCAAATAAAATGTTCAAGGGGGCACCATTGATTCGTTTTACCATTCACATGTCCAAAAATCGCAGATGCACTCTATCGGGCCATGCAAATGTACAGACTAAGTGACCAAGCTTGACAGGATTATTTTAAAATCCACTGCATGTGTGTCAAAGCTTTGACAGTCTTTACAGGGTATAACCTGCATGATGTGTGTTTATAAGTGTTATTAATCATTTCAACTTGAATTGCTTCATTTTGTTTTGTTTTTACATCAAGTGCTTATTACTGTCAATTTAATTTATTTGTTTTTTGTAGGTCTCAGGATGCCGATAAAGGAATATGGGCCCATCAAATCATTTTCTCCAAGATATGTGGTCAACAGTGAAATGCTTCAAATGATGTCAAAAGAGGTGTTCGAAACAAGTTGGGTGAAAGTTGATGGCGTTGAGTACAGAGCTGGACTTGTTGTTTGCAATTCAATGGAGGAAGAGATGCCAGTCTTTGGTGAAATACTTGATGTACTTTTGCTTGAAAATGAAATTTTTTTACTGACACGGGAGCTTTTTACAGTGAACTTTGATGACCATCACCATGCGTTCAAAGTGAAACGAACAGAAAAACAGCATGTCATGAAAACAATGGAACTTAAATGTCACCAACCTTTTGATATTCAAAGCTCATATGGAGCTACAAATGAAAGTTTATGTCATACCTTCATTCATAATCTTTTAATTGTATAATGGGAGAAGAGCCATAAAATAAATATTTTTGCAAATGCATAATTTTTCTTGGAATTATGTCATTGTCAATCATTTTAATTTTAATACTAGTTATATTAAATTATTTCATAATTAGAAGTAAGAACTTTGTATAATGTTTTGTTAATGTAACTCACTAAACCAGGTTACAAAGTAACTCTGAATCAGTGTTAATGATAACTCGATTAGTGTTAATTTAACCCAGTTTAGCGAGTTAAAAAGTAACTCTGAATCAGTGTTAATGATAACTCGATTAGTGTTAATTTGACCCAGTTTAGTGAGTTAAAAAGTAACTCTGACACAGTGTTAGATATTTAACTATTTTGAAAGTGTTAATTTAACTCTGTAGAGTGTGGAGCTATATAAACCCTGAAAAAGTGTTAAAATTGACTCTGTGGGAGTTGAATCAACACTCCACTTTTTGCTGTGTACCTGGCTCCTCCCACCTGAACACCATTTCTGAACACTTTAATAAACCTTAACACTTTTCTCTGAAACACATTAATAACATCACACACCACAGACGTGTTCACATCATTACTAATGTTGTGTCGCTTTACTTTTTTTAGTTCTTTTTTTTGTGCAAACGGTAGTTTTCTTTCTAACATTGTAGATGTAGATCATTAAGTGAAAGTCACTGAGAGGTTGATCTGCATAAAAACATCTACTGACGTCTGTAGTAAAGTTCCCTGAATACAAACCTGTGGATAATATAATGGAGGAGATGATAATTTAAATTAATACATTTTTAAGGATCAATTGTTGTTTTATATTGTTATACAGTTAAATCTGTAGATCATGCATCTTTAAAGGTATGATGGTGCAGTGAAATGAGATGTTGCTCTTGGAAGCGTTGAGTCGCGAGTTTGCGTCCCACTTCAGTGTTTTTTATGACATTTTTTAAGACGTCGAGATGACTCTGGCGACAATATTACATTAAAAAACAACATAAATGATTCGATATCAAGCGACAGTCACTGTCTTAATATCCAGTGTAAAGGGAGGGCTCTTTATGCAGACATCCTATGCTGCTGCCACGTCTCCTCAGACACATTTTATTCATATTATTCCCCGCTCATCACGTCACTGAAGCGATAAAGTGATAAAGCGACTAAAAAGTGTAACTAATTATGGGTGATTTAAGCCACTATTGTCACTGAAGGTGTGGTCAGTGTGAACGCACCTTTAGAACAGGCTCATATTCCTCAAACGCTGGCTTATTTCACTCAGTAGGGTGAATAAATCACTCTCTTGCGGGTGGTTGTCATGGCAGCTCGAGTAAATCTCTGATCCATTGATGATGGATTTTTATCGCCCACGTGCACGTCAGTAACCCAAGGTTTACATACTCAGGGCTGATTAACCCACTTTATACCAGCTGTAATGGAATCCGATACCTAGAGTTTTCCATCGCGGGGTATGTTGACCCAGAGTTTATGGATAGACTCAGAGTTTGTTAACCCTCCTTTATGGAATACCCCTCAGCTCTAGGGTACGTTCAATAACACAAATGTAGCAGACTCACGTTCGCGTGCAGGATTTATTTTACTCTGTAATGGAATCTATTTCAAATGTAGCAAAGTACTGTTACTTGAAACTAAATTTACTTAAGTTAAAGTAAAATTACAGATTTTAAAAAGCACTCAAAAAAGTAGAAGTACACAAAAAAGTAATTACAGTAACGAGAGTAAAGGTATTTTGTTACTTTCCACCCCTGCATGTCGTACAAACAACAAGCGACTCTATTAGAATATCTCCATCTGTGCAAAAGTCAAAGTGTTTCCACATAATGGACGTCAAGGATGGATTCATGATTTCCCCGCCATGATATGTTTTTTTGTCCGCTGGAGAATGGCAATGACACCACATACAGGCAGACTGACGCGAGTAACAACTTTACCATTAAAAAGGCTTTAAAAAACTACATCCAAATAATCATTACACCCTAACGACACATGGCCCACATTATCGACTTTGATGAAAAACTCAACAAAAATGTTAAAAATGAAGAATGACAAAATAAGTGCATTTTAAACTTGCTCTACTGATTGTTATATTATAGTGGCACAATGTTATTCATTTAATTATATATTTGATGAATTATATATTGATGATTTGGTTGCTCGGAATGAAATTTAAAAAATAACTAACAATATGCAAAGAAGTTGTTTAAAAACAAGACTAAAACAAGCATAGTTGAAAAGAATTTAAGACAAAATCAGAAGATATTTCTAAAGTATTAATGTTCTTTTCTTTTTTCTTTTTTTTTTATCTTGGTAAATATACCTTGCTCTCTGAAAATGAAAAGAGTACAAGACTGAATGATTACAACCATCTTTCTGACAGGTGGGGTGCTTCCAGCATACTGTCGATCAGCTGGAAACAGTCTTTAACTGTGGTCGGAGTTTAGCGATCAAGCCAGCACTCACAATCTGTCAGCGTCCTTTTTTCTGTCCTTTAGTTGCCTTTGCTAAATCCCAGAGTGAGAAATCAAGGACAATGTGATCTGATTCCATCCTCTTTATGTAGTTCAGAAACTTATCGCTCGTGTTTTTTTTTTTGGTTAAAACTGCTCATTTTGACACAAAGCAGTGAGAAGCAAATTTTTTTTTATTTCACTGTGGGTATTTGATCATTTTAACTGATCAAAATTCATTTTTAGGCTTTCTTTTCTTTGATAAGATTTAAGAAAAGATGGAAGAATGAAAAAGGGATTAGAAGCAGGTTCCTTGTTTTTGAATTGAGCTCCAAATGAGGGTCATTGAAGGTTTAAGTACTCTATGTGTATCCATTACGGAAACACTGAAAAGTCACTGCACGTATGCATGCACACGCGCAATTTATGATTAAATAAGTATCTATAATGTCTTAACATCATAAAACTGTGTCTTAATCTTCCCAAACTCTATTTTTTTCTTCACTTCTAGGACTATTTAATGTCACACTGTTACACATCATGAATTCCAAGAAGACCCCTGATTTGGCATGTTCATACTTTGGAGGCGTCTGCCAAAGAGCAACACGATGCAAGTCATTTGGCAACACATGCTAGCAGCATTAGGTGCATCATCCACATGCATCAGGGAGAGCCAAAATAATGCGCTGCTAGCCAAGCCACAAATAATTGTATAATTGCACCATGTGGTTTTGCATTGTCCTTGTTCAAGTTTATTACATTATGCTGCATTCCAGGCAACTTGGAACTCTGCATTTTAAACTAAAAAAACTCTGATCTCCGACACTAAAGCATTCCAAGCACAGCACTATCTCAAAAGTATGGCTGACCATACTTACGATAAAGACAATAATTAACTATAATTATTCAGAATATTGTTTTTTTTGGCCCAAAGAAGCACGGCAACAGTATGTAGCATATTTCAACAAAAAGACATTCAGAGTGATTCACATAAGGCACTGGAACATGACACAGAGAAAAAATAAAATAAAAAAAATAACATTAAATTAGAAAACATAAAGGACAAAATAAATAAAAACAAAGCATTTGAAATTAATTTTAAAATCACAAAAGCAGCTCATTTAAAAAAAAAAATAAAAAAGGAAATGACAAATACAGCCTGCGTTGCTTTGTTCCACAATAGCAGTGTGAACTTAATGTATATTATTTCCTAATGATCTCCTTTTTTAAATGAGCTGTGCACTAGCTAAAATCAACTCTTTTTTCTTTGGTCACACGCACTTTTTGACAGCTGCAAAGTTTGATTAGTCAGAAATTCTCCTGCAGAGTTTTAACTGTTAATCATGTATTTCAACCTTATTATACCTCATGTTAGTCCTGTAAGGTTGTAAAACAATTTTACTTCCTGGTACAAATACATAAATCTAACCTTAACCGAACCTTTTAAGCATCATTTAACTGCTGCTTAGTGGTTCTGCTTGGGTGCCACCATAGTTATGTGAGGTCAAACAACTGATTTCTTGAAGAAGTTTTGTGTAACCCATGTGAACTAGAAGCCCACTTCCTGTCATAGTTTTATTGTGATGGGCCGCTCTGCCTTTAAGATCCTTTGCCCCTCCCCCTCACTCATGATTGCTCAGCTGCTGCTACTGCTATGGCTGCTCTTGCTGTGGTGTTGGCATGGTTGGCTTTCTGATTAAAAATACCATCCATCAAATGGATATATTCTCCTATAACCCCAACATCTCTCCAGTCAGCGGTGAGTCGATCCACGTTGTATTTTTTTATGCATTTGAAACTCCTGCTAAAATAGGCTAACATTAGCTCTGGAACACACATGGTCAGTCTGACCATTTGCACTATTTTACGAGAGCTCAGGTGGAACTTTTTTTAAAAGGAGCATAGGGCAGGATTTCGAAATCAGACTCCATAGTGACACCATGGTGGTTAGTGTAACTGCAGCCATCAGCCCAGCTGCCGCGGGGGCACGCATCAACTGTTTGTTTATCACGGAGCACAGCTGATACTGAAGCTGATACATCCGATAGACACCCGATCGAACCCTGACCCGACGGCACCGGATGGATTGGATTAGACATATATTTAGAACTGGTGTTAGGGTTTGGTGACATAGTGTTGTTTACGCTGCAGAATTCTTCTTTTCCTGCAGCCACAGCTGATCCACGGTGGATGTAGAATGGAGTACAATGGAACTCACCATTGAAACATTAAGTTTACTGCACAATAACATGGATTATCTTCATTTTTGGTACATGGATTATGTAAATAGATCTGACGGGTGCACACAAGAGACCCATCATGGGTAACCAAACAGTAGTTTAGTCCACCGTGCTTGTCTCCAAGCTGTCTTTTTCTCATTCGTTTTTATTGCCGGATTATTGGAACGGCTCTCCAAGCCGTCGTGAATGCGTCCCAGCTTCATTTGACGTCACCATCAGCGTCATTTGACTCCACGTCCGCAGAACTGGGCGGGAAAATCAGACTCCTAAAAGCAGTAGGGATGGGTGATATTGACAAAAAAATGTATCCTGATAATTTCTAGTAATATATATATTACTAATATATATAAAAACTATAAATACATATAAATTCACAACTTAGTGTAAACAGGTTTCTTACAAGCACAAATAAATTTGAATACATCAACACTAGACACATTTAAAAAGGCTACAATAACTGCTGACTCAAACAGCTTATGAGCTGATATTTTATAGAATATATTTGTGCATGTGGATTACTACTAGTGTTATAAAATGTAATTCATTTATTTCCTCACTTGAAATGAAGTTATTTAAAAAAAATAAATTAAGAAAAAGCACATTAAAAGCACAAATAACTTCAATAGTGTTTTTACTGCTGATTAAATATAATTAAAAAATATTGCGTTTCACAAATTGGGATGAATGAATAGTGACATTAGTTATTATGCTAATATTTATTTCACTCAACGTGTGACATGTTTAGCTTTGATTCTTCCATAAAAGTGTTAAATCTGACCATAAACAGATCAATGGCTCTCAGTGGTTTTATGACAGTAAGACGTGTTCTTTTTACTTGGTTTGTTCCTTATATGGTGTGGTTAGCATTAGCTCTTAGCCCAGTCTGTGTGTCGGTGGGTTAGCTTAGCATAGTTAGCTTTAGTTGAGTTTCCAGTTCATAATTGTTGCTACAGATTCATCTCTGTCCCCGTGTTTGTGGAACTTTGGGTGGATCTGACAGAGGAACTTGAATGGGTTCCCTTTGTTGGATGGTTGTCTGGTTTTAACCAAATCGCGGTCCATGATGTATCGCAGCATAGTAGCTTCTGGTAGCCATGACGAGCACCTTACACATACACTGACGACGGTGTGTGCGGGGGGCGATGGCGGTGCACTGTAAAAAAACTTTCCGCTCCAGAGAATAATAAGTTGTTGACAACAAACGGGCAGTTTTGGCTCGTGGAACGCAGTTTTTTTGGGCATTCTTGGCTAAATTGAGGGACAAATGGCCCGTGGCCCTCGCTAATTTCCGACATGGGAATTTATCGTTTATATCGAGGGATGACATATTGTTACCGATGAGAATGTTTTTGACGATAAATCATAAAGGATAAAATATTCCTGAAGAGCAGTACAAAAATAATCTCACAATCTTTTCAAGGCAATAGGTATAAATGTGTGTGGGCTCATTCTCTTTAGTTTAGAGTGCTTTACCACCCATTAGCATTAAAAAATAACTTAAATTGAGTGTTTATTTTTTCTCAAATCCTGCCCTATGCTCCTTTAAATTAGGAGGTTGGAAAATCCAGAGTTCCAAGTTGCCTGGAACGCAGCATTACTTTGCTTCAATACATGTTAACTGTGTTTTTTTTTTTTTTCCTACAGTTTGAGTTTGTATGTTGTAGTATTTATTACATGGTCAAAAAAGTTAGAGGTTTACTCCACACAAACACAGACGTACATGTTAGGTTTTATCATTATTGAAAGTAGTAATGTATAGCTCATCATCTTTGGATTCCTTTTTGGTTGTTAGTTTAAGATACATTTGGGGAAATCTAGAGACATGAGACCTTAGGGATTCTAATAATGTAGAGAAACTACAATTTTAACTATAAACTTCAATAAATCTCCATCAACTATTTGTGAAAAAAAAAAAAAAACTATTTGAGAAAACATGTCCACCAAAAAAAGAAATGAGATTTTCTTTTCTGCACACGATCAGGATGACCTTTTCTTACCCCCTACAGAATTTCTCTAACCTGACCTTGGTACGACATCCGCCGATCATATTGTTACTTCACCTGCTGTCTTTCTCTGACATCTGTGTGTCAGAGCGTGAAAGCAGAGCAGCGTGAGTCTCTGTTGTCTAAGGTCATCAGTTAATCCAATGTTACAGCAGCTGCAGATCTCTGCACTAAAAATGCTTTTTCTGCCGCGCTCTCTTGAAAATGAATAACTTGCCTCTCTAGTGAATGACTGCCCCTGATGTTTTCCTGCTTCTGAGAATTAGTCATAGTTTACCTTCCCTCAAAACCTCAATTTGTCATGTATTTCTTGGATTCCAGTGTCTGTATTAGTCATCAATGCACTACTGCACTATTATCTTATTATTATTATTGTATTTTGATTTTATTTCATTATTATTATTATTATTATTATTATTATTATTATTATTATTATTATTATTATTATTATTATTATTATTATTATCTTGTTATTTTATTTAGTTTATACTTCTTTTTTTATTTATTTTTCTTTATTGTAGTTGATTGTTATTATTTAATGTTACACTATCTGAGAGAGCACAGGTCACCAAGACAAATTCCTCGTGTGTATTCATACACTCTTGGTCAATAAAGTTGATTCTGATTTTTGAGTATCTTTTTATACAGCAGGTAGCATATTTGGCAAGCAGGATAATCTTTTGGCTACCATGAGAAGTGAAGTGTGTTTGTGTAGCAAAAGGATGAAACAGTGCTTCTTTTAAGCAAATTCAAATGGTTTATGTCATTTTAAAGTTTGGTTTAGACTTGTTTTAGTGTTATAATTGTGGACTTCTCTTTGAGATGATTTATTACCTGATCTTAAAAGCTTTATAGTTTATGATTTATGTCTGTTGTGCAAGAGTTATGGATCATTACTTTTCGGAAGTGCTAAAATATGTTTTTGTGTTTCATTCACCCTTTCTAAATGGAAAGCACTACAGGCACGGAGACAGGCGGCAGTGATGTATGCTCAAAGACTGATTACCCGTGTGTCTCTCGTTTATGCCACACACACAAATAACCCAACTTCCAAAAATATTAAAAGAAGACATTTCAAAATTGTACATAAAGAAACCAAATATTTGAATTCTAAAGTCTTTTTAAACAATCTCTGATGCATTTTCATAAAAATAAAGAAAACATTTGCCGATACAAAAATAGGCTCTCGATCATCTCATGACGTTGGTGGACTTGAATAGTTTTTAATCATATAAAATAGATTATTAGCACAAGCTGAGCAGCAAGAGTGTATGAAAGAAACCAAGTGTTTCCAAGCTTACTTATGTGTCAGTTGTTGGCATTCACGATTTAATTGATCAGTAGGCTACAGACATGAATTTATAAATAATTTACTGAAAACAAGAGGTTTGAATATTTACCATGTAATTTTTTATTTATATTTTTTGTTGCAAATATCATAGACCTCTTGATCACCAGATTTAGCTAAAGACCAACCTGTAAATCTGCAAATACACTATTTATCATAACTATACAATGTTTTAAGAAAGAAAACAATAATGAAATAAATTGCAGTTTGAAAAATAACCTTGCTTTTATTTGACTTTCACCCTGAACAAACTTACATATTTTACTCAGGGTATTATTTTTTTTTAATCAATAGGAATTTATAAGAAATAAAATATAACATGTATGATTTTATATGAGTAATCAAATGTGTTATTTGTATTTAAAAGACAAAATTGGTAGTAAATAAAGGGGTTGGATTAAATACATTTACACTTCTTCCTACACCTTTTTGCATATGTAATATGTGGATCCAATCTCTGGTCTATTTTTGCAGTTGTAAATCATCATTTTTATTTTTTAACCTATTGTTCGGTTTTCATTTTAAATGTTTGAAATAAAGATATAAAACAATCAATCAATTACATAACATAAAGGTCAAATTCTCTGATTAAAAGTGTAAAAAGTGTCACTTTGTAAATAGAACGCAAAAACAGAGACTAAAAAAACTTGTGCCAGTCTAAAATTTAAACCAAATTATGTCTTCAAATGCATATCTCTATCTACGCATGGACTTTAGTTTAAAACATCAAACTAGAACAGTGTACAGAGCCTAGATTGAAGATTTAGACGTTAGCACTTGGACTTAGCGTTTCAACAAATATTCATGCTTTTGTTTTGAAGTTAACCAGAAGTTTTGTCGGTAGCACAATGGTGGATCTCCGAAAATCTCAAATGTGTGAATTAAATGTTTTTTATGGATCAAATGAGCACATGTTGATATGCTACTTTGTCACTTTCTCTCTGAAAAGGTTTTCAGAACTTTCAAAGGTGGGGAATCAACAGCGATATTTAGCCTCTGTGTGCTTCAGGTTTTTGTTGTTGTAGTTTTGAAATGCATCTTGGGAAACTTAGAAGTATACTTAAGTGGAAATGCTCATCATATACTCTGTGGAAATGCTCATCATATACTCATTGAGTTTGTAGTATGTCATTTCAAACACAGCCTATATGTCTCCTTCAGTTGAAAAGATCCTCCCCATCTACTGTCCTTCCTTTATAGTTTATTCTTCCACCCTCTGTTGCTGTGCTGCATCATTCAGACAGAGAAACTGCTTTTACCCTAACGTAGAGTGCTTCTCTCCTCAAATACTAAACCCTTACATTACAATATGACATGACCAACATGTCTCTCGACACTTCACCCACTTGTGAATTGCTGCTGTACATTGCACTGTTGCACCGAACACTCGAAACTGTTTTAGTCCACATTATTCTTTTTGTAATATTTTTTTTTTCTGCTTCACTCTGAAACCTAGGAAACAGTATCATTCTTTTTGTGTCACAATATCAAAATACACGACTTAAATGATTAACATATATGATAAGGATTCTGCAGTGTATAGTATAGCTTTTACTCCCTGATCCTTTTTTAATGTCTAGCAGGTAAACTAAAATATCTAATATACAGGACTTGTATTATGTGGGCGGTTGTATTTTTATCTCGTGTTTGCAGACAGAATATGCAAAGGTTTAGTCCCTTAAGATAATCTCCCATGTAGCTGTCTGAGGATGTCAGTTTTGGCTGAGGATTTTACACCAAGCCTACTTGTTCCCCCGCTGTGTTCCGTCACTTAGTCAAGAGCAGAAATTTAATGGAAATATGTACCAAATCCTTGCACCACCCATGCTTTTGGAGGGAGGCTGTACATATCTTGAGGTAAGCTCATATCTTTGATACTAGTGTCGGCTTATTCTAACACATTTATTTAACTGATTAGGTTGAAGGTGAAGAAGTTGGAACACTTCTTGGGCCACACACTGACACCCACCCACCAGGTTCTAGCAGCTCTCCACAAACAGAGCCACATTTGGCTAAAATGTACTTGTATAGGCTAAACTGGAGCGATAACAAGCTGCTGATCTACATAATTACAATGTTTTTTCTTCCTATGTGTTCAGACATTGCAGACAGATGAGAACGTTCATTTTGTCAGTGAAGAAAGTTTGGGAAAGTAAGTGGCACTTGTATTCCAAACTGAGGTACAAACTCCTATAATACCAGGATTAGCACAGGAAAGTTTGCACCAACAAACCAACAACTAAACCAATAAATATGCTTGCCCACTGGTGCACTACAGTGTCATGCAGTCAGGGGAGGCAGGGCCTCACAAGTCACATCATGACAAGTCAAATACCCATCCATCCATCCATTTTCTGACTTGCTTGCTTCTTCTTTCAGGGTCACTGGGAAGTAAAATACTAACAATTTGAAAGAGAAAATTGATTTCTCCACTTGACTGTTGATGATTTCAACAATTTTATGGTGAGAAATTCTGAATTTATGCTTTGCCCGTTCAAATCCTTGGGGAAAGGTTGAGAGGAGGCAGGGACCAGTAACACACACTGACTGAGCAAGTACGGTAGTTGACACATTCCCCATTGCTGTCTCTATCACCAATGCTATGAATTAGATCACATGTGTACTGCACAAGCTGACGTGTTACAGTCTAACATTTTTAATGGGTAATTGTGACATATTTAATCTATTTATTCTTTCTGAATAAATGTGCAGTGCACATGTGAGGCACACGTTACCATGTCCCATGGATAGGGGGCAACAGTGAGCTATTCTTGTTTAGCTAAAGAACCAGTTTGGTTTTCCACCGCAAAAGTGGCAAGCGAGAGCCACCTCCTCACGTCACCGTAAAACGTCAAGACGTCACTAATTACGTAGCAGTTTACCCATGAGCACTTGTGCCATAATGAAGCCCATGCTTTGACGTCTTTGTTGACATTGTATGAATACTAACCTATCCTATGTAAAGATTCAGCCGAACAAATCTACTAGTCTTATAGGAGTCACAGGAATCTGCGAACACAGGTAATTATCACATGCTTATGTTTGAAACTCAGAATCTGTGGAATTAAAGAGCAATTATACATTATCTGGAAAAAATAATTGTGTGCGTACAAGTAGGCATTAAACAATTAACAAAGTCCTTGTAAAAGACAGAATAAATAAACACATTTACACAATGTGAAAATACATTTCCAAACCAACTGTATATATATATATATATATATTTTTTTTTTTTTTTTTCTTTTTTTTTTTTTTTCTTTTAACTTCAAAAATGATTCTGGGTTTTTTATTACAAAGGGCACAACACCAACACCAGTCCAACCAGTGGTGTGGAGTTTATCATGAGCTGGTGGTTATGGACCATGGACGTGGTTCTGGTCCATGAACCATGTCCCTGACTGCTCCATGGAGGAACACCTGCGTTAACATCTCCCCTCGTTTTTCCTGCATAGAAACATTAAAAAATAGTATTAGTTCTTAATAGTAGTTTCATTTATTCATAAATATGATATTTCAGGATGGACCAACACATAATATAATCATGTTGATGTTTGTATCGAATTAATGAATCTTACTGGATTAGTTCTGAGATGACGGTGAGCTGACCTACAGATGAAACATTGGCTCAAAATCCACGTCAACAACTCTGAAATGTGAAAGAAACATTAACATATAGTTCAGTAATATTATTACATGGCCATTGTGTAACAATAAGGGAAGTTCTGAATACAGTTCAATGATATATTGCTGCTGCTTTCAGGAATATTAAAGCATTGTCATGGTTTCTTAGCTACCAGCGGCTAATGAAAGGAATAATTGTCATGTCCTTCTTTTAGGATTCTCAACCCTATTTCACAATAGCTACATTAGGGCGGAATATATTTAATATAATTACACCACTATTATTGGACGTGACTGTCGCAACCTTTTACATACTTACCTATAATGTATGGTAATGCATTTTTTTCTCATCCCACCCCATTGATAGGGCACAGTTGGCTTTGCTTTATGTTGCACCTTGTTGCACTTTAAAAAAGTGACCTACATGCCAAGGATTGCAATGCAACACATATTTTGAAATATAATAGGAAAAAACCTAAGGAACAGAATCATGTCATTACAACTAGGGATGCAACAAATAAAAATCAGTTCAAATATATTTCATTTGAACTGTTAATTTTAGTCATTTTTAATTCTTCTTTGTTCTAATAACTAAATCAATATTTGCTGTAACAAGCAGAGTAGAAAATGCAATCTTTAAATTCATTGCATTTTACCTAATCTGTTTGTTTGTGTTTGATAGAAGTTTTGGTAACCTTTCACTCTAGAGATGTTCTTCATGTGGTTGAAGCTGTTTTTGTAATTAATTTAATGTGACTGCTGAATGTCAGATCTGAATCAATCAGTTTTCAGACTTGGTCTTTAGCTTTTAAAGATGGAGAAGATACTCGCCGACATCAGTCCTCTTTTCCCTGTTACCAAATATAATCACCTCCATCTTGTCATGATTTAGTTGAAAGAAGTTTTTACTCATCCAGCAGTTTACTTTTTCTAAGCAGTCACACAACACCTCAATGGGACCATAGTCATCTGGGTTCAGTGATAGATATAGTTGTGTGTCGTCTGCATAGCTCTGATAATCAACGGTACAGTTCTGTAGAATTTGTCCTAAAGGAGGTATCGGTATTGGTTTAGGGAAAAAAGTGGTATCGCTGCATCCCTAAATACAACAGTAATCAAGTATGATTATATGAGGTCCAACTCATGCATGGTTCAAATGTACCCAGCCAAAAAGTATCATCAGAGGTAACATTTGCTATATTTCATCCTACCCTTGAAGATACTGCAGGTGGAACATAAAACACTCAATGTACTTTATATTAATAATATGAGAACAGTTATCTCCTTACCCTACAGTTCAAGGAAAATACTATATTTGATCACTCAACGTGTTTTTTCCCTCGTACATAATTTTATTTTCTCTCATTTTTAATTCCCTACTCCCCTGGAATTTCAACCATCTAGGTCAAGGGTATAAGGGAAGCACAAAGCAGTGGCTGCCTCTTTCAGCTTGCTTTACAACTAGGATTATTCCAAAGTCATGATGACTTTCTCTCACACTTGTGTGCCTACTTTATCAATCTGTATTACACTGATAAACTATGATGCATATTTCTCCTGATACAATTACTTTTTGAGTATTTCCCAAGTGATATAAACTTTACTATAACCATAAAAGAAAATCATTGATATACAGTACTGTTATGGAAGTTATTTATGAAAAAGCCAATGAAATAAAAAAAAAAAAAGAATGAGTGGAAGCGGTGAGCCTCTGGAATTGCTCATGCAGTCTCACCACCGTCGCTCTGGTCGTATAAATGTGACACTAACGGCCTCTGATCAGTCTCTAATGATATTCATAGTTGCCATGGGTCCTTTCACAGCATTATTATTAAGATCATATTTATTCATGATATCCCCCAAATTGTCCTTGGAAGAAACAGGAGATATAGGGTTGCTGAACCGTGGGTTGTGAATAAACATTGAAAACAATCAGTGTTCCATTTAAAGGCAGAATGGTCTTCAGTGCTGAGCCTCTGGGGTAACATTGAAATGAGGGGATTGTAGGAGGCTTTTATTCACTGTAATCCTGAGAGATAATTGTAAGTGGTAAATAATGATCCGATCGCCAAACTCATCCCCATCTTTAATCCTCTGTTTAGAAGTGATTACATAATTTAAACAATTGCTTTACTGTTTTGTACTTCATATTAAAATGATGATATCCACTCACTGTCCTTTTTAATAAAGAAAAAAATAAATCAGCCATGATCTCTTTCCCTCTTTCAGTTTGAGGCAGTTTTTCCAGATTGTCTCTTGTGTTTTTTCACCCTTGGAGTTCCCATTCAATAAATATTTCAGTCTTTCTGAAAGCAGACATTAATTAAGCCTGCCTTACTCTGAGCCAGAATTGGTTTGTTTGGTGTAATAGCCACTGTTTAGTTAAAAGAAAAACTATATATTTTGTTTTCCATTTTCCTTTTTTAATATGTTTAAGATACAAAACTACTTTGCTATCATGATAATAATGCAGGTTTGTGAAACATTGAATTTCAGAGTTAACAGTCCTGTTGGTCTGTGCTAAGTGGATTCAGTATTTAATGGCAAAAATAGAAGTGACAACTGAGAAACTCTTTATTATATAGATTTATTATTGGAGTGAATCTCTTTTAAATGATGTTCTCATATTCTGATTTTAAACCACAGTGTTAGTGTACATTCGGAATCTAAAAGCATCCTTGAGTCCAGTGATTGATAAAGGTCTATACTTGTATGATACTTGGCTTTCCACAAAGGAGTACAGACAGGTTTGTCTAAATCCAGTTTTGCTCCAATGACTTTGCCAAGCACAATACCCTTTGTATCCTGCTCAGTGCAGAAAGGTGTCCCATCATTAGAACAGTTGGATCAGGTTCCTTCATTAAGGGTGAGGGGGGAGTTGGCTAACATACGGTACATTAAACCAGTGTTTCTCAAATGGGGGTGATACATGTATATGGCATTACAGGGGGTACTTGAGAGAAAGAGTTGAAAATTGATTAATAAAAGCATTAAAAATATGAGGTTTAATGTTTGTCAAAATACAAGCCTGTGTAAGAATGAAGAGCAGGCAGCCGAGTTCCCTTGACATAAACGCAAAGGCCTGCAGAGAAGTGTCGACAAGCAAATCTAAACCAGTGTCCTCCAGCGAAAAAGCCAGTCCAAGCAGCAGATGGGACATAGAATTTCAAATACGTCCCATACGAGCATCGGCCTCATATGCCCAGCACAAAAGCTCATCAGTAGCTCTACACTGAGGACGTGGGCACGTAGCATCAGTTCTTAGGGCCTCGTCCGGAGACACGATCTGAGAGGTCACAGCGGGTTCGACAGATGCCATGCAACCCAAACTTGGATGCCTCCTGCATAGACGCAAGTGCCCTGCCATCGGCAGTAGGCTTCAAAAAAGTCTTTGTGTTGGTCCAGCAGGCATGAAGCTGGCCAACATACTCTGTGGAAGGGGGACGCAAAAACAAAGCGTACAAAGCCTGTTGCCGAAAAAAGGCACTGGAGGCAGTCGGCTATGTGGGAGGAGCATCCAGCTGCAAGCTCGCCAGTGTGGTACGTATGGCAGAGATGGCAGCGCCATCACCATCCCTTGCGGAGAAAACGGAAGCGCAAGTGCCCGGTTCAGACGCCTCCGGAGGTTCGTCCACTAGTTCAGGAGAACGCTAATCAGCATCCTGAAAATGCGAGTCTGACGCCACAACAGACAGGGCGTCCTTGTTGCGAAAAGACACCTAGTCCTCTTGCAGCGCAGCAAAATAGTGATGAGGTAACAGCTCCATGAAGGGCCTGGAGGAGAGCCTTTATCTGGGCCAACTCTGACGAGAAATTGTTGACCATCACCACCAACCCAGAAGGACGACCCACCATGTATTTCTTCCGGGCACAGGCAGCGGCTCCCGTAGCGGAGCGCGTCCATGCAATGGAGGGTGCGGTTCCTGCCCTACGTCCGTGGCCTACTTAGTTCTAAGCGGAGAGTAAACCAGCTCCTGCGACCAAATCGTAGAGCCCTCGCACACGGCCAAGCGCACATTAAGGAATGACAGCGGCACCACTTGATAGTCCACACAAACTCAATCCTAAACCTAAACAGCAACAGGAAAATACTCACAGGGACACACAGTATGGGGCAGCAGCAGCCCAGAAGGGCAAGGCGCGCTCACAAGCTCCTACCACTGGTCAAAGGCCGATAGCAGTGAACCACAGAAACACAGCAGCAGTGGAGTCCGTCCAACAGAGTAGCACTCAACCATACGCGAGAAGAACAAAAGAGACTGTTTCCAATGTCACGTGGCTTAATAGACTCCCGTGGTTCACCGGGGGTCACAGGTCACTTTGTTGTTATTAATTTCTCGACCTGCGTATGCTCAAGAATGATCATTCAGGGCTTGAAGCATTGCCTCTGGCGGTCAGAAGGGATGAAATAGAATGTGTGTTATCACTCATTTATCCCATCATTATGACATATAGTGGTTTTTTTCACAGTATTCTGAGCAAAATGTAGTTGTAGTAGTAGTAGACAAAGAGCATACTTGAGTTCAGAAATAAGAGAAAGGAGGTACTCGAGCCAAAAAAGCTTGAGAACCACTGCACTAAACCAAACAATAACTGTCAAGTCGATCTTAATTCTTTGCTGTTCTTGACTTGAAAATGATTTCTCTTCACTGGATGTGTTTACTGGACTTCACTCAAACAACCAGACTTTTTTATAACCACATTTTTCAAACAAAATCAGTTTGTTAAAAGTAAGCTTTTAACGTGTTCACTTTTAACCTGGGCAATTTTAAACAGTTTTAAACCAAGGATTTTTTAAACAATGTAGATCATTCTAAACTACTAGAGATGTAACGATTAATCGTAAGGCAGTTAAAAATCGATTCATAGGTATTACGGTTGATATCAATTTTCTGAAAATTGAATCGCAGTACTTTTTTAACCAGCAGAGGGCGCTATCCACAAGTGTAGGCGGCGGGCGGAGTCTGCTAATACTTTCTTTCTGGCTGCCTTCTACTCTTAAATATGTTAATAAATGATTCATTACCCCTTAAGCACCGAAATAATATCTGTAATATTATTTGAATATCTGTAAAAGTCACGTTTTTCTATTAGCTCTGTCTGCTAGCATAGCTTTTCTTCTTCACTGCAAGATATCTGCATGCCAACCGACCACTGTGTTACCAGCGCACTCTGCTGGTCCAAACAAATATGACCTAAATCAGTGCAATCACTGTTTTTTTTTTTTTTTAAAGTCCAATTGTTAAGGCACAAAATACATTTTCAGTTGCACTTTTAAAAGAAAAGGAACTATTATGCAGTTTTGCATTGTTTATTATAGAACCAGAATTTAAATTAATAGGCTTTATTTTCATTTGTATTATTTCTTTATTTATTTCATTCAAGATTTATTTTTAGTTAAAATGCATTGTTTTGAATAGTTTATCAAGGGATTCTTTTGACAATGAAAAATAAAAGGAAAATAGTACAGCATTTTCTAGTTTTTTTCTCAAAAAAAAAATTTGTCTACAGTCCCATTTTGTGAGAGAATCGTATCGTGAACCCAGTATCGTGAATTGAATCGTATCGGGAGTTGAGTGAATCGTTACATCCCTATAAACTACCATTTAAAAAAACAGCTTTAAACCATTTTCTCTTAATATTAATCAAAACTAGTTTAAACTCTGGAGGTAACTTGGCACTTGAAATAAATGCTTTAAAGGGGACATATTGTAAAAAAATTTACTTTTTGCAGTTTTTTTGATCACATATGAGGTAACTTGAGTGCCTATCAGCACACAAAATGTGAAATAAAACCATCCAGTTGTTTGTTTGAGGTCTGTGTAAGTCTTGAAACACAGAAAATTGCTTTGTTTCAAATGTTCTACATTTTTGACGTCACAAGTCAAATCGGGAATCAGTCTTGCCAGCTCAGATTGACAATTTCCTGCCCAAGCATTCCAATAAAAACAGCCCAAACACGAACCACAAATCTGGCAACACTGTGTTTATGACACAATGCGACGCAGTGTTTCGGACAAAACAGCAGACTATCACCTTGAATGGACTAGATCTGTAATCTCTAAATGAGATGATGATAATAAAAGAAACGTAGCAGCTCTGGTAAGGAGTTTGAAGCAGCTTGTGATCAACTGTTGTGTGGAGTCCGCGTCTATAGAGACGCCCACTCAAACAGCCCGGTTTTAGAGTTGGTCAAGAAGTTACTTTTTAGAGAGCTAAAACTCCAGAAAACAGGAGGGTTTGGGAAAATAAGCCTCAAATACTATGTTGTTGGGGTTCTTAGAACAAATTGAGATGGGTGAAAAATAGCATAATATGTCCCCTTTAGATATAAGCACATTAAATCCAATAAACATTTCTTCTACTTCTGAATTGCCTAAAAAAATTGCAAAAAAAATTACAAAAAAATGAACAACTGTATTCAACTTAAGTGCACATGTTGACATGTGATTACAGAATATCTTCTGGTCCTGGTCACACTGCCCTAAGCAGACCAGATACCATTGTGCACTGATAATATTTGCCAAGACCTCTATTTAGAGACTCAGTCATTGTTATGATTAGCGCTATCAGCAGCATGCAAAACCTTGAGAGCAACGAAAGATTCATTGGGACACACATATGGAAACCTCTGAATCCATTCAAAACCGCCACAACACATGTTAAACAATGCTTAAAGCAGAACCAAGTAACTTGCGCTCAGCGCTCCCCCTAAAGGTCCCTTATGGTTAGGTCACTGTCGTAAACACCCCGCACCCCCGAGTTCTGCTTTAAGTCAAGGTTTCCTGATTACTTTTGAATGCACTGTCCAAGCAACAGAAGTTTGAATCAAACCCATGGCTATATTTCGAGATGCTTACCAGCTGTCCATCCAAACATGTAAAGAGTCTTGTACATCAAAGTTCAGCCCCAATTCAGGGGAAATAGCTATGTTCACTGTAGGCTGCTGAGCAAGCATTGCCATTGACAGGTTAGTGTCATTAAAAGAATCAGGTGTTCACACTCACAAATGGGAGGGGCTTCCATCTGGCAGCTCACAGGCACTTAGTAATAATAACTCAGCTATCAATGGGTGTGTCTGAATATTCCCTCCTATCCTATCCACTTTTCCTAACCCCCGGAAGTCTTTAAGTGGCGGCCATAATAAGGAGCGTTCCAACGTTCATGAAGACTGAAAACAGAGCACTCTTTTGTTTAAGAAAAAGGTATCGTATACATTTTTGGCCACATTGTTTTATTTAACATATTTCATTCATCTAGGTATGCTTTGTTCGATGATACATTTGTATTCCTACAACGTTATGTAGGCCTATATTTTGCATAACTGTAACTTTTTTATAAAATCATTAATGTTGATTTCTGAGTGGAAGGTGAGCATCAGCAGCCCTTCTCACTGTGACATTCTTTCAGTTTCACTTTTGTTCATCATAGACTGGTAGCCTCTTTTCCTTTGATTTTAATTCAAACCTTGTGATATTTGAGATTAAATCAAGGACTAGAGGCACAGGAAAAAGTGTTATAAATGTGCTTTTAGTAGTTCATTTTTGTATTTTTGTAGTTTTTCCACCACGGCAGACGTCACTAACCTACGCCACCATTGAATTATTACATCATTATTACAGTGGAAGTGTGTCTGATTGTCAAAACAACGTGATCACCTTTCCCTAACTCCTTTAGGAAGTGTCCTAACATCTTTCCTTAACCCTGTGACGTCATCCACGGGGTTAAGGAAAAGTGAATAGGAAAGGAGATAGGAGGGACTATTTGAATGCAGCCAGTGATTCTGATGTTGTAGTTGTGAAGTATTAGACACATGACTGCCAGACTGAGACTCCCTGAGTGGGTTTGTCCACTGCATGCTTTGCAGTGAAGTGGGATGAACGCTAGTACGAAGTACTGCTGCCACTTGAAGTGAGGATAGCAGCCAGTTGTTATCTAGGCCTGTAGAGTAAAGCAATTGATAGAAAATCCAACGTGTTTGCTATAATTATAAAAAGAAAACCACCTTGTAGGCGTACACAATGGACATCAAAGAAGATACAGGTGCTACAAAGAAAGCAAGCAGTAGAGACTTCAGCCAATGGCGGTATCAAATAAATTGTATCATTGTCATCAAAATCAATATCCTTGCCCCGAATAAAATAATTGATGATTTGGAAGCTCAACCTAAATAAATGAATAAATAAATTTTCAAACTAATAAAGAACCAATTGTAAGCTAAATTTTTTCCAGTTTATTGTTAGCCTCAGTGCCATTTTTGCTGCTGTTATGCTGTACTTTTATATGAATGGAGTCGACCTAAAATAGATTCTTCCCAGTAACAAAACAATAACTACTGCATGATTAAAAATGATTCAAAAACCAATACAAGGTCCATTTCAAAAGATTACGTTGCGATTGCGCTAGCAAAAATATTCAATCACAGACAGCGTTAAATTCAGTCACCGAACATTAAAAAAATATATATTCAAGAAAAATCTATTGAATAAAACATCTTTATTACGCCTTTGCACAATACATGAATAATCATTTAGCAAAACATGTTGTACAATTTAATTCTTTGTTTTTTACATTTGTAAAAAAAAAAAAATAAACAAAAAAATTACCTTTTAAGAAGTTGTATCTGTCATTTTTCAATGTAATGTTTTAAATTTGTCATAACTACATAAAAAGAATAAAAACATTACTTGAGCATTGTATCATTTGGTCTCCAATGGTCCAATACAAATACGTTCATAACATAACTATCACCCAATTTTATTTAGTATTCTTCACCAAAACAAAATACATTTATGATATATATTATTTTCAGATGTTTGTGTGCTGCATTGCTTAATACAAGACTACTGTGCGAGAAGTTGAGCATTTTCTTACAGTTTGTTTGAAAAGAGGAAACAATAAATTTAATGTGTTGTAATCTTAAAAGGTAAAGTGAATTAATGCAGTTTATGACAACAGTTGCATATTAAACTATGGTTGTCAGATTTTTTCAGTGCGCTGCGATTAAATGTTTGCATGCATGATGTGCTTTGATCCATGTTGTATCTAAAATTGTAATCATTTACATGCTGCAAAAGTAAAAAGCTCAATGTTCCATGTTGTATTGACTGCGTCTACAAGAATTTCTGCATGACATTGATGGATTCTTGGGCTCATCTAGAAAACAGCTGTGCTACTTCATGCATGAGATTATTTACCGATAGCTTCTGACCAATTTGTTGAATTAATGAAGCCGACATGGTGACATTTACTCAGAGGCCGTGGTCAGCAGATTACACTCATATAGATGCATGCCAGGTTTCATTCAGACTGACACGTCAAACATGAGGCAAAAGTAATCCATAAATTAATAAGATAGAATAGGACACACAAACCTGCAAATATTTATCCGAAGGCAGAAAAATTCTTTGCAGGAACACAGAAAGTCAATGGCTTTTTTTTTTTTTTTACACACATCTCTGCCTAATATAAAACAAGGAGAAACCAAAAGCAAAGTGAAGGCTGTTGCCACCTTGACAACAACGATGAATGATGACTCTCACCAGCCCCATGGGAGTGCAGAGAGTCACGCCAGGATAAAAGCAGGCATTGACATGCTGAGTGCGGCCGAGTGCGAGACCAAACTCACTTTGTTTGTGGCTCTGGGAGTCGGTGGTTTGCAAATCTCAGTCAACAATGCATATGAGCTAGATCTCTCTGTAGGGCCTGATATGTAACAATGACTTGAAATATAATATAAGATAAGATAATCATTTATTGATCTCACAATGGAGAAATTTACTTGTTACATTTGGCATTCAGTAAGATCACCCAGGGTGTGCAGAATAGACAAGAAATGTGGAGACAGTTAAATAGTAAAAAGAGGTATCTTATGTACAATAAGTAAAAGCAAACATCTTAAGGGGATGGAGTTATAACAATTAGGAAATAAGAATAAATACAAATAGAATAAAAGTTATAACAGACTATAAAAACTAGAATATCTAGGTGCAAAGTTTACAGTTCTAGTGCAGGTTGTCAGTAAGTGACAAGATATATATACAGTATATATCTATATCAACACCCACAATGTAATAAATAGTCAATAATTAAACAAAAGTGCTGAGCCGGAAATGTAATATTAAAAAAATGTAATAAAATCCTAAATGTTACAACTGATTAATAATGTAACAAGATGCTGAGCCCAAAACGTAAATATTTTTTCATCACACACACACACACACACACACACAAATTTGTGTATGATACAACTCTCTACATTAGAGCAATAAACCCTTTAATTCATAAATCATGGACTCCCTCTATTCTGTAAAAAAATTATTATACACTATTTATGGAAGATGTATTCCCTGCCCCTTTAATGTAATAATGAACCCAGAATATAACAACTTGTTCCATTTTTGACAAAAAGTTTTTTACAATTTTGGGTTTTATTCCATTTTTTTCGTAACAATATGGGTCTTGTTAGCTGATGGGCATTGGTGGCCTAGTGGTTAATCGGGCTTGTAATTGGAGGGTCACTGGTTTTGAATCTCACCAGGGCCATCACTGTGGGATGTTGAGCAAGTCCCTTAACCCTAACTGCTCCCCGTGCGCTACACTGTGGCTGCCCACTGCTCCTCAGGGATGGGTTAAATGCAGAGAACAAATTGTGTGTATGTCGTTGTACATATATAACAATAAAGTCTATTCTATTTTATTCTATGTTGGGTCATTGTTACATATCGGGCTCTGACAGGGCCCTTTAGTTATCTCCAGCAGGTGAAGGAGAGCACACGTACCATACGTAACTTCGTAATTGAATATTCAGAATGAAATCATTTGGAATTAAAGTATTTTGTTTGTTGTTTACATGGAAATAGTTATTCCAAATAGAGGTTTACATGGAAAACATGTTTATTTGACTTGATGGAATCTACAATAAGGTGGAATTGGCCGTATTGTCAATGACGGTTTGAAACTGTTGTTCACAATCCTTTATTGAAAAAGAAAGGGAAAAAAAAAAAAAAAAACAACAACAAGTGGAACTTGGTGCCTTTGGGCACAAACTGTTCAGGCATATCCATAGAATGACAAAAGCAATACTAACAGGAGACGAGAGAAACAGGCTGAGTGACAAATCAGAGAGAGCGGACTCTATATTTGTGTCTTGTAAACTTATTGAGGTGCCACCATGCACTGAGGCACAGAGACAAAGGCTTTTTGTCTTTTAGATCCTGACAGCTGGGGTGAGAGCCGGGCTTAGGGCGCAGATGCGGCAGTTACCTTGTCTGGTTGTTTATATGTTTCCCATCAGTGGTTTCCAATAACATGGGAAAGACAAGAAAGTGTCCAATGTCAGAAGATATAGTGGGGACACTGGTTTCTACGGCAACAGGCAATCAGTGTTAAAGGTACTCTGGCTGAGCCCAAGCGATTCAGGTTCACTCAGGCAATTTACTATTCATACTCGGATAGTTGAAGGAGAGGTTTAAGGCACACTGTTGTCAGCTGCTGAGATTATGGCATTTTTGACAGCTCCTTATTTATTTATGTCTTAATATTACATTTTCCAAAGTTGCCTCTTTCGGGCTAGTTAGGTTTGTAACTCATGGAGCACTGCCAGTCGGTGTCAGCCGGAGCGCACCTGTACGTAGTTATAGGCTGTGTTCAAAATGTTACACTCAGTACCAGTGACGTGCCATGAGCACTAGGGTTGGGTAGGCAGGGCGTTGCAAATCGAGACCACCAATGTTGACACCAATGACAATTCCATATGTTTCTGCTGGCAAGTGTTAATCGAACAAATTCAACACTGTAAAAAAAACATTAAAGAAACATAAGCAATTATTCAATAGCAGCCTCCATACTCTACCAACAGTATATATCTCATGACACGACAGCGCATCCGTTGTTTGTGATGGAAACACAGAAACACAGAGAAAATGACAACAACTCGGAACAGCCTCAGTGAGGCACATCCACAAAGCCAATCCTACATTCACTGTGAGAAGTACGAACAATTTTCTGACCTCACCCTTACTGAAGTTTGGTAACTCAGGTGTTGGTCTCCCATCTTTTAAAAGCTGATGTTTTTCCTCAAAACAAAGTTTCTTTATCGTCTGCCTTACAGCAGAGTGAGCTGTGCAGCATCTCTCTGCCGTACCAGGAAATAGCAATGTTTAGTCATTTAGGCTATGAAAAGCACATAATGCTGACACTTTCATCGGAAATGGAAAATTAAATAAATTATAATTAAATCATAATTAAAACAGATATTCAAAATATCAATTAACCCTTGGGTAGGCACTGCCTACCCTGACTGCACGTCACTGCTCAGTACTATACACTACAAACTCATTGGCCCTCATTTATCAACCTTGATACAAATCTGAGTGCACATTGTGTCGTACGACAGGACCAGTGTGGGACTTTCGTATCTGACCAATCCCAGCGCACCAATGATTAGGTGTTGATAAATACTGCGGTTGAAATTGATCATCATTAACATGTTATGCCCTCAAATATTATTGGTTCGAAGGCCCCGCCCACTAAGGTTAAACAAACATTGGCAAATAAATAAACGTTTCCTCGATGAAAATCAGCATCTTCACCGCTGAGGTGAAGAAAAACCAAGTTGTGCTTGTCTGTAGTGTGAGAACTGGAATTTTGGGAGCTTATTTTAAACGCTCTGTAGAAGAGAATACCGGAGGCACTGAACAGTGTTTCTGAAGTGGAACGGACTCAGGCTGAGGTTTGAATTAAATTCTCAATAACTAACTTAACCAATGCCAAATGATTGTTTGAATGAAAAATTACCCACATCCTGAAAGTGTAAATCCTTTGCTATTTGATCAAGACAATTCTTGGTCAAGAAAAAGTAGACGAGTCAGGCTGGCGAGTGCAAATTTGGTCGAATGTAGATCTGAACATACGAACGGTTGATAAATGGATACATAGGATGGTGAGCATTCCCACTGAAGTGTGCATTTTGAACCAACAAAGACAAAAACCTGAATCACACTGAGGCTGAATTTCTCCATTGATTTGCCACCTTTGAAAGTTCTGAAAGCATTTTAAGTGAGAAAGTGACCAAGTAGAATATTAACATGTGGTCATTTGATCCATAAAACTCACGTATACACAGAGATATTAAGAGATCCGCCATTGTGCTGCTAAAAATAAGAGACTATTTACAAAAGCCGGTCAGGACGATTTTACGTTCCGCTCGCAATGCATCATGGGGCGGTTGAGTATGACTAGTGTGCCCACAGTGCATAATTTCGACATCAAACTTAGTATGAGTTTGTATGCCATTTCGAACACAGCCATTGTCATTTGTTGTTTATTTAACCTTGTGAGGTGAGCAGGTCATTGCAACCTGATCTAACATCTGTCAGTCTTTCAGTGAAATGGGGGGCACACACTCTAATAAACTCAACACAACACAGCGGAACTCACACCATTCTGTCTCTTCACTGATCTAGACTCTATTCCTTCAAGCCAGAAATCTCGCAATACGGAAGTTGATATAAGAGGAAATGATGGTGATTTTGGGATTATTTTTGGCAGAAAAATCTGGATTTCCGTTCCACATCACAATTATTGGATTTTCACACACGTAAAGATTTTTGGTGGTGAATATTGAACAAGTTTAGTATTTACAATTATTGGCCCTGAACAATTTCAGAGCCTGTTAAGGAACTAATTTACTCTGAACACACCTCATCACAAGATAGATAGACGATAAATTAATCTGGCTTTGCGTATACCCCACTTTAGCTGTTTGACCAAAAGAATGTTAGGTAAACATATTTTTTGGTATGATATACTGTTAAGAATGTAAATTTCAGTTTATTTTAAATCAGGATTACAATGAATTCAGGGTTCATCATAATAATATGATAAGTTTACAGATAAGTTCTGGTGATTCCAATTGTTTTTTTTTTTTTGTTTTTTTAACTCATCAAAGCGTCATAAAACCATATGCAATAACTACTCATAAACACAGCTGGAGTTTTTATTTGCACACACCTGCTTTCTGCCTTGCGTTTTTAATTTCCCTTCTGGAAAGCAGCTATAAAATCTGCATTCACTTTAGGGGGGAAAATTCATTTTTTTATGCATTTCTATTAAAGTAGTTTACCTGTATTTCTATCTAAAGGCTTTGTGTGCATTTTTATTTGTGATTAAGAATGTTCATACTATTTTGACGTCTGCAAATTCGTCCTTAATAGGACTTTTGATTCCCGACCCTGGAGGTAATGTAGGAATAACGTCAACTCGGGACCTAATGAAACTGACCTTGGTGTTAATGAGTTTCTCGTAGACAGGCAGAGGTTTGCCATGCACGTTAATTGACACGGCACCCTGGCTCGTGCCGTACCACTTACCTGTGTCAATCTTAAAAAGGTGTTCTAAGCCCCTATTTGCCATTGCCATTGGTTGCTGCCTTCCTCCAGGGAAAATACACCAGCATTCTCATCATCTCCTCTTAAGTGCCTTTCTATTTGTTCCATCACGAGATGCACCCGCATTTTCTAATTTCCATTTTCAGACAATTCTGTGTCAGGGGAAAATAATGCACTTAGTTGACTGGGCTCTACAATTGCGAGAAATCATTGGGTGCTGCAGGCTGAACAAGCTTGAAACGTATACTTGTTTTTACATAATTAATGCTCACATAATAAAGGGAGAAAAAGTTAGTGCAGTGATTTTGGCCCATACACATCTATTTAAACTTCTTTTCACTGGAGGCTTGCCAATGAAGGGATTATGTTCCATTTGTTCACATGCGCTTCTGTTTTCTGCAGCAGATGCAAGTTGCATGTTAATAAAGCGTTCGGATGGCCGTCATAAAAATTTAAAGGCTTTGTATGCATCATAAAAATCTGTTTAGTTGAAAGCATGTTGGTGGGGTGTGCCAGAACGTGACCAGTTTGGATGTACATATCTGGAGACGTGAGGTGTCGGGAAGCCACTGAAGATAATTCAAATTTCATGGATAAAGCAAGTGAAGTGTGTAAAGTTCAGCAGAAGCATCAAAGAAAATGAACAGAGCCAATGACATTTTAATCGAAATGTCCACCCGTGTAAAAACAACATTGTTGACCAGAGTGTTTCATTTTATTCATCACGTTCTTTTTGTAACCTTAACCACGCACTGTATTACTGATGACAAATCATTCTTTGTTTTCTCTTGAAGGTCAAATGTAAAAGCAACATAAGGAACAATGATAGAAAGATGGAGAACAATAACACTTGGTAAGAAAATGTGTTGTACATAAAACATTAGTTTGGATTGTTCTTTAATGTCCGACAAATGAATACATCATCATCATCATCATCATCATCATCACTTCAAAATTACTTTATCCCAGGGAATCTCAACCTTGCGGTCAAGACTTTTTCTTTTTCTGAAACTACATCATATTTGCCATATTTTAACCTATTTTCATCACTTTTCTTGCCATATCTTTGCTCCTTTTAATGCATTTTTGCCACATTACTCCCATTTCTGCCACTTCTCAATGCATTTTCTGCACATTTGTTCCACTTTCAAGACATTTTTGGCACCCTTTCCATCACTTTTCCCACATAATGTTGCACATGTTGACCCATTATTGTCACTTTTAACCTCTTTTCACCGTATTTCACACATATTTTTGCTAACTGAATAGCATTAATGAGTTGTGGCGCCCATTATTTGTGAGTTTAAACTGATTGTTTCTTCTTTAATGACATTATCCAAACCCCCCCCACCCCCATTTCTGCCACTTTTAAGCCAAAATTGACAGTTTGAACCCTTTTTACCACTTTTTTCTGTCTGTTTTTAGCCACTGATTTGCAACTTTTAACACATTTTATTTCTGATTAAAACAATGATTTACATCTTTAGGATAACTAAACACTATGGCACAAATAATAATAATAAACTTCCTGAATAACAGTGGATATTGATCAGATTATAGACTTTATGGATGAGCCCCAAAACGCTCTCGCCTTTATTCCCCCTTATAGATGCCCGTCTCCACATGACTGTTCTTTAATGTTCATGTCTTGTGTTTAACCACCTTCAGGTACAGTGAGGGTTCCTGGTCTCTGACACTTTTATTTTGGGGGTCGCGTGCTGAAAAGGTTGAGAACCACTGCTTTATTTGATTTCAAATATAAGGGTATGTGTATGGCATGAGGTTACTGTCAAAAGAATTGTGAGTGCACGTAAAATTCGTTCAGCCAAATCAGTTGTATTTGTGGAATTTATTCCTGTGGACAGAAAACTGACACAATAAATCACTGTCAAAACCAGTTGAGCTGCGTTCCTTTATTTAGTTGTGACATGCTTAAATGCTTTTGCACGATATTATAGTGTTCGCACGAAAGTGAATCAATGTTTTGTTTTTCTTCTACAACTTCGTGTGAAATGTATGTTAACATCCAGCAGTTTTTATGCATTACCGCCACCACTGGTCAAAATTAGAAAAGCAGTATTTGCATTGCAGATAATTATCAACACATAATGCTTGTGACTTTGTGACACAATTTTGATCTATCGTGCAATAGTTTACCTCATATAAGTGATTTATATGCATTTATTGTTCTTCAGTTATTTTTTCTATTCAAAACAAAATGTTGGCATTTAAAGTCTCTTCAAACATCTCTTTTAAAAGTGTAGGATGCCAGTCACTGTTGGTCATGGATTATTTATTTTTTTGACTGCTCTTTGAACATCAATCATTGCTGGACACATGGGGGGGTTGCGTTACAGTCCTTCACATCATTCACTGACTCCCTTCTGCCCTTAACACTTCACCACAGGACATGTTCATGCACTATCAAAGTCAAAAAACTCCCGTCTGATGACAGCAGTGGTTGAGGATGAGAAAGTAAATTGTCAGAGAAAAAGTGCAATAAAAAAGCAATACTTTCCTGACCAGAATTTAATGTGTTTTTCAGGATTCAGTAAAGTAGGATAGCTTTTAGCATAGTGCATATCAAGGGGAATTGTATGTTTTAAGTTTACATTAAAACTTATACACGTCTTTAAAAAGGCAGATAAAAACTTTTTTTTCTCCTTAGTTCTTAACATGTTTTAAAAGTTTAATTTTGCCTAAAAAATATCAAACATTATTTGAGCAAAAATACATGCACCACTGGTTCCTCGCTAACCCAAAAAATGCCAACATATCTTAATGACAGCCTTCATGACACCTTATTCATGCTAATATCAGATAATGTCAGCCTTATGTATAAAACTTCAAGTAAAGTGTTAATGTTTTTTTGTTTGTTTGTTTGTTTGTGCTCTCACCAAATCCAAAGAAATGTTTTACAGGATTGAAAGGTTTAATGAATTACTTTAGTCGTGAATGTGTGCATTACATTAATTAAAACACTGAACAGATGACCAACCGGCAAAAAAGACCTCTGACTGATTAAATCATTAGTAAAGCAATTATAATCACGTATAAGTGAATCAATCCGAACTTACTGATTGTTTGTCAAAAACATTTGATGGAATCGCAGTGTGACATAACTTTGTAAAGTCTTGTATAGATCATCAGTTGTGTCAATGTATTAAATCAAAAAAATAAAAATAATAATAAACTTCCTATCAACAATAATAATAAGTAATGCCAACTGGTTTTTGCCTGTGTAGGGAAGCATGTGACCAGTGGTCAACAGGTCACATTAACCAAGTCTGATCAGTATAAATTGTTTCTTATGCATGTAAAAATGGGCAAATACTTTTATTTATAAGATCATTTTTATACTAACATGTAATTGCTATGTACAGAGCTCTAGACAATTTATGACCACAAACTAGCTATGACATGCACGGGAAATACTGATTAATATTAATAAAATTTCCAATGATTTTTGTGGCTAGTGGCTGTATTTTTGCCATGTCATGTCTAGGGCTCTGTTTCAATGATCTAATAGCCAGGGTTTGTTTGTGGTTTATATCTTCAAAGTTGTCACATGGTGTGAAGTTCATGCTTTTAACGGCTGTCTGAATTGCAGTTCACTATTGCACACTGAGGAATATAATCGAAAAGACTCCGACCTCACATTATTGTTGACTAAAAGTTTTTGCTCTCAGACAGCAGCAGAATTCAATAATAGGACTCGTGAACGATTTTAAGGCAGTAAAGTTTCAGAACGTTTAAATGGACGAGCAGATTTCTCTTTTTTTTTTTTTTTAAACCCATTGTTCAAGTCAAACCTTACGTTTATGAAAGAATGAGTCGTACATTAGAAGCAATCAGGTGAGCTGCTGTCAGATCCCATAAAGCAACAAGACGCCTTTTATTCTCCAAGCCAAAAAAACTACAAAATTATAGATTGTCACCTCGTGCCAAGGTGGAATAACAGCTACAAACCTGCTATTGTTGTGAAGTTTGTGAACAGCAGGAAAAACACAGTAAACATGAAAAACATTGTTTTCTTCTGAATAAACAGGGGGCCAGAGGAGGTGAAGGTAACAGTAATTAGGGATATAAAGGAGGTGGATAAAAATAACTGATCTCCACTGGGAAATAAGGTAACACAGATGACATTACACAAAAAAATTGTTACGCTAAAAGCAAAGTTCGAGATAGGATAAATGTACACTGAGAAAAAGTTAAGAACCAAGTGAATGATACAAATAAACAGTTAACAGAAGCAATATTTTTGACATTTTCCAGTTCAACTCTTAATATATACAAAGACTGGATTAACACAGGGTACCAAAATGGATATTTTCATGATGTGGTTTGAAAATACATTTCTTCATCTCAAAGGATCATTTTCATTGAACAGCAAGGCAACAAGAAGTCCTTATTATTTACACAAAGCTTCACCTCTCAGCATCTGAGAAAGGTAAGAAATTACTCACAAACAAATGCTGAAGGTTGAAAATACCGCCCGCAAGATTGTTTTTTTTTTATTTCATCATCAAAAATAATGTTTACAAGTGGATATAGCATTTTGGGAATCTTGTACAAGAATGCAACAACACTTCAAAAAAGTGTTTATACTTCATTCTTACTGTGATTTTTTTTTTGTGATTCATCATCAGATAACAAAGACACTTTTTCGCGTGATGGCACTTTTGTTCCGACGTCAATTCTGCGAGACATTATATTTCAGCTGTATTCGGATCTTCCCGTAAAAAGCCACAATATCCACATCGGCTTTCAATTCCTGAAAAACTCCAGAAATGTCACGTTGGCAGTGTATTTGGAGGGCACGCTGACATCAATAGAGAATGACAACTTTTAGATGAAATACAGGTAGAGCTTTGAAAAAAAAATGTTAGGGATCATCCACAGCAGCTTTAACTTTCACAATAATAATAATAATAATAATAATAATAATAATAATAATAATAATAATACATTTTATTTGTAATGCACTTTACATTTCACACCAAATCTCAAAGTGCTCCATTGGACGACAGAGTTAAAACAGTAATACACAACATATATTAAAAAGACAGGATGAAAAAGAAGCATTAGCTGTGTAAAAAGCTGGGTTTTAAGTCTGTTCTTAAAAGCGTCCATTGTCTGCGGTGCCCTGAGGTGGTCTGGGAGGACATTCCACAGGGGGGGCAGAGGCTTCAATGGCCCTGTCGCCCATTGTTTTGAGCCGTGTCTTGGGCATGACTAGACTGTGCTGTTGGCCTGACTGGGTCCAAGTTGAGATGTGTGGTGTGAACAGTTCAGTGAGGTAAGTGGGGGCTGCACCGTGCAGGCAGTGATGGGTGTGCAGGAGGATCTTTTACTCTATGCAGGACTGAATGAGGAACCAGTGCAGTGTACGAATGATGGGGGTGATGTGCTCGTGTTTTTGCACCCTCATCAGGAACCTGGCAGCACTGTTCAGAACGTACTGGAGCTTTTAAAGGGCCCGTGTAACGCTGAATCAAATTTTCTGTGCTTTAAACATCATAAAAGTGCTATATGAGCTTCATACAAATGCCCAAAGTGTTTTTTTTCATTGATTCCCTCAATCATTAGTTAGAGGGTGATTTGCTCCTTTCTTACTGCAGGGTGAGCACAAACACCTCGCTCCAGATTGATGACGCGTTCCCACTTTGATGATGAATTTGACGCGACACTGAGCTGGAGAAGTCGCACCTCCAGGAAGCTCTCTGCCGTGATTGACATGTAAACAGACACGCCCACAAAGGTGAGCATTTCAGCGTCCTTCGTGCAGTGCTATGTATGTATTTTTTTACAGTCTATGTACAGGAAAATGCCCCGCCCCCACGCTCTGTCTCTTGTTTATAAAGCAGCATGAGCTCGGCTATGGAGTGGGTGGGAGGAGGGCGGGCCGTCCTCTGGCCAGCCGTCACCGTGCGGGGAGGAGGAAGTCATTATCCCGTCTATAGACACGCCCACTGATGAATATGCATAAGTAGGCCGCAAATCAGCCCGCTTGTGTAGAGTTGGTCAGAAAGTGTCACATTGGGGTGTAGGTGTGGACCCAAATGCAGAGAGAGATGGAGGACGCAGGCAGGTGTAGTGTTAGTAGCAGTCCCTTTAATAATGAAACCAAAAATCCAAAACCAGAAGGGCAGCATGAAGAAACCAGGGAACAAGCGCAGCAGGATATGAGGAGGGTAAACATTAACAATGATCCAGCAATCACCCTGTGTCCAAGCACTTAGCTAAAGAGTGAGGGAAGCTTGATTGGGAAAGGGCCACACCTGAGTGGAAAACATGACGTAGCTAATCAGTGAAACCAAGCACACAGACATCACTGGGGGTGGAGCCACAAGCAGGAATACCTGAAACACAGAGACAAGACTCAGAATAACTAAAAGAGGACCACAAGGGTTAAATACAAACAAAACTAAACAGAACCTGACAGAAAGTGTCTTTTCAGAGGATAAAACTCTGGAAAACAGACGAGTTTGGGAAAATAAACCTCAAATACTATGTTTTTGGAGTTCTTAGAACAAATGGAGATGGGTGAAAAATAGCATGGCATGGGACCTTTAAAGGCTCCTGCGTTACAGTAGTCCAGGAGACAAAAGTGTAGACGAGCTTCTCTGCAGCAGGAAGGGAGAGGGAGGGGTGCAGTTAGGAAATGTTACGGAGGTGAAAGAATGCAGTTTTGCAGATAGAGGTGACTGTCAAAGGAAATGAAAAAAAACACACACACACACACACACACACACACACACACACACACACACACACACACACACACACACACACACACACACTCTAAAACATCGAAAGAAAAATAACCATGTTAGGGCAAGGGTTATGTGTGGTGCTTCCTGGCATGTTTTATTTTCTCAAAAATATTTCATTGCACAGTTAAATGAATGAAAACTGCTAATTAAAGTTCTTCAGGACTGTCTTAAAAATGGTGACTTTTAAACGCCATACCCTGCCCCTTCAAATGCAGACATTTAATATTATATCTTTAAAGCTAATTTTAAGATTTTTGGATACATGTCTATGTAAAAACAAAACAAATGAATGTTGTTAACATGTTTCACTCTTTCTTTGATGAAAAAATGTGTCATTAATGTGTTAGTCACCAATAAGTGTATATCATAAAACTTTTTTTAATAATCCTACCATCAGCAACTTTTAGGGGGATTTCTGTTTTAAGTGTTCCCTTTTTTCACAAACCAGTTTGGTGACGGACTTTGGATCAATACTCGTTGCAGCTGAGGAGAGCGTAATGTACTAAACACTTTCATTTGGAATCTTTTTCAACCAGCCACTGATGTCAGCCTTGGAAGATCACTATATTGATCCAATATAAAAGAGATTTGCAATTTTCATCCAAATGGGACTGGTCGGTCCCGAGTCGTCAAGGTGTATCACGGTGTAAACACACAAAGAAAATAACTAACACAAAGTTACCTTTGTAGACCTGAGGGGACCCCTAATGATGGCCATCTGTTGTCAAGAACAAACTGCTGTGGGCCATTACAAGTACAAACGAGCCTGTTTTTTTTTTTTTTTTTTTTTTTAAGTCTCAACACATACCTGCACACAGTTACACAGCACAAATACACAAATGCTGCAGTGTGAGTCTTGATGAAATACTGCTTTTGGCTTTCAAATATTTTTTTCATCCCTCTCTATTATTTTCACTCTGGTTCTCTTTATGTCTTTGTAGGTGTATTTATAAAAGGTGGAACAGCACTGAAGCAGTGATTGAATAGCTGTCCTTTAGATCAGGGTGGTTTGTGGTGCCTGTCCACGCTTTAATCCATCCTGCCGTTCCACCGCACATGTAGAATATCAAGCAGGCAATGTTTAAGGAAAGAAAGAAAAATAAAAAAGAAGTCCAAGGAAGGACAAACATCAAAATTAAAAATAGACACCTTGGGAAAAAAAAAAAAAAAAAAAACAAGAGTATTGAGGACAACACTGTAATTAAGGTTGGCAATATTTTAGGTGGGCTTTGTCAGTTGTGCAGTGAAGGAGAAAACCCGACCTGGCCTCACTCTGCTCAAATCCCCCAACATCCCAGCCTGAACACACATCAAGCTTTGGTCATGTCAATGATTTTTTTTTCACTCTGAATAACATTATATTGCATATCATTACCTCCGACGAGGCGGTTAAGATATTAAATGCAAATATTGCACTCAGTCCCCATATCTTCACATTGCAGATGTAAATATAGTATACAGTATATGCATTGTTTGGTGATTAAAACTGATGCAAGTACTTTTATTTTTGCTTATTAAAGTATATATGGGCACACTTTTCATTTGGTGCACATTTGAGATGGAATTTAAAGGTTGCAGTAGCTCACTTAATGTTCCATGTTAGCTGTGCTGTATGAGCAGCATAGCAACGGTGTGGAATTAATAATAATAATAATAATAATAATAATAATAATAAAAATAATGGCTTGAATTTGTTATGGCAGTTATTATATTAATCATCATATCATCAAATGTGTGTTCATGTGTACAATTTGCCTTGTTTATACAGGATGACTGCATTATATTGTTGTACTTTTGAACAGAGACTTTGCTCCTTTGCTGAGTCATGTTAGATTAGATTACCCGCAGTACAGACAGATTGTGCTGTATTCACAGTGCCAGCAACAAACAGTCTCTGTTCAAGGTCTCATACCAAAATTGTGGTAAGCAGAGCTCTGTAACAGTGATTTTCCACTCCGTCCTCCTCCTCACACCTTCCTTCCCTCCTATCTTAGGGTGGGGCTCTTCCTATCTGTAAAAGTGGGTGCTCAGAAAATTTTCCGTTAGTTGCTGGCCACCTTTTCCCCTGCAGGGAAGATGCCCTTTTTTGTACTCCTTTTCATTTAGTTTCAATTAAATTCCTTTTTATAAAATCATCATGCTTTATCTGGACTTCATCATTCAACCAGAGCACAAATAATGTTTCCAAACGAGGACAAGCATAAATTTTTTCGAGGATACTCAAAGCACGTTGCAGAAACCATTATTCATTCACACCGGTCACTCACACATTCATACCGGTGGTGGTAAGCTACAATGTAGCCACAGCTGCCCTGGGGCAGACTGACAGAAGCATGGCTGCCATTTTGCGCCTATGGCCCCTCTGACCACCACCAACATTCATGCACAATTCATACAAGGCAATGTGGGTAAAGTGCCTTGCCCAAGGACACAACGACAATGACTTGGATAGAGCGGGATTCAAACCCCCAACCCTTGGGTTACTGGACGACCCACTCTACCACAAACTTCTTCTTCATTTTTGTTTAACATGTCTACTTCCTTCACAGCAGGCTGCTCTGGATGCCACAAACATCTGACTCTATCTGAGTCCCCTATGCTTTTGGTGCTTTCCACTGTCAGTTCAGAGGTGAGGATATGACCCTCCCACTCTTTATCATTTACTGGTCTTGTGATAACCAACAGCATGATGGGGTTGTCCTCCTAGCCTTTGTTCTCTTCTGATTCCTGTTCCAAGAATCATTATCTTCACCTCTCATCGACTCCTTTTCACAATGCTGTGTGTGTTTACACATTTACCAAGTCTAGTTCCTCCAATAATAATTCTACAGAAGCATTCAGTTACAATGTTCTGACCACACAATCTGACAAAACTAGGATTTATTTGTTTTTTTTTTAGCAATACACCCCTTTATATTTCACTAGGTACAATTTTTCCTGAAAACAATGTGTTAAAAAGCATTAGGCCTGGATATATATATATATATATATATTTTTTTTTTTCCCAATGAAAATTCTGCCCATATTGCCAACAAGTTTTCTAATATATGAAAAAAAAAGTCCAAGCACTCAATAGTTTTTGGATTCAAACCTGGGTCTTATTGGTTTTTGGTGACAGTGATACACTTTCCTCCTATGCCATCATTCAATATTTTCTGTCAGTTAAAATAAATATTCCTCCTCTCCACACCTCATTAAAATGTCTGCATTAAACTCAATCCCAGTCTTCTTGCAACAGAGTGACACACAGTAAATGTGGTGAGTCTGACCCTTCACGCGGTTGCTCACCGATTCCCGTCTCCGGGTTTACAAATCAAAAACAAGCATCCATCTATTACTGTGCCAGCTCCACACCAGGGTCAGGCCTCATCTAAACCTTCATCACACATCACTGCAGTGCAGCTCAGCTATGCTGCACATTTTCTCAGCCTAAGCTGCAGTGTGAAGTTTATAAAGGAGTGCAAATACAGACTGGGCATGTTTCCCCTCAAAGTTCAAACTATCTACAGAGGATGTGATCCTGAGCGTATTTTGTGTAGACGGCGTATAGGACAGGAAGGAAGAAGCACAAATAGGACTGGTAATGAAAGTCAGGCCGAGGTTGGTCCGTGCACTGACAGCTTTATAAATGGCTTTCCAATGTGATGTATGTTCACTATACTTTGGAGCATCTTAAAGCTTTGCGCTTTGCAGCAATGTGTGATTTTGAGTTTTCACTTATTTGCTGTTTCAACAGAGTGTCACCGCTCTATGTAATTTAGAGACAGTGCACTTCACGCTCCATCTACTCCTCATTTTTCAGAGGTGTGGCACACCATGGGCACGAGCCTCAGCGAGGAATTCACTTTCCTGCAGCTCACCACATTGAAACAGTCCCCTGTGTGTGTGTGTGTGTGTGTGTGTGGTTACTGTTTGTGCATTAGCTGTCAACAATATACAAAATTTTACTTCAGCATGACATCTCTCAACTTTAACAGTCGTGATAAACATCTGAGCTACAGTTCAACTTTAAAAGTTAGTCTGAAAATAACTAAAATCACTAACTAAACAACAAAATAAATAACTAGTGTGATCAGTGCTTAATTGGTAAATCATCAGGTCTCAGAACACCGGACGCGTTTTGTTCCTGCAGTAAGAGAGAAACAAAAATGTCACGTTATAAAACATTTTTTAAAACACCTTTTGCTAACTGAATGGGCCATTAATATCCTGTAAACACAAACAAACAATTGGCCTAAATGTTTAATAAAAGAATGATGAATCAGCCTTAAAAAATCACAGACAATCGCCCATTACGGAACACATCCGTCTCTCACTATGAGTGACAGCTGTCAAATCTGCCATGTTTCAGCACCAAGGACAGCGCAAAATCACTGCTAATGTAGCCATACATTACACCCATAAGGTCATAACTCCTCTAATGAATCAGCAGCACAGCAAACAATCTAAATATAACATGTGCTTACCTGTTATTTGTACAAAAGAGAAGGAGAACTTTGTATCCTTGCAACTTTTATAGATAATTCAAAAACAAGGACTGCCTTGTCTTGGATAGTTCTCCTTCTGTGTGCTGTCTGTTAGAGGCAGGTTCTCCTGCATTAGCATCATTGCTACAAGTGCTGCTAATTGCTACGCTGTGATTTCCACAAAAACAACCTCAGACTTATTTACCTCAGGCTTAGCTTCACTTATTGGCTTAAAAAAAACTATTTAAATCCAACTGCCTTTTTTTTTTTTAAACTATTTTCTATCGTCTTCAAGATAAGACTCATTTTTTGCAGAAAATCACTCTTTAGACATAGCATGGGCGTGACTTGACTTTCAGCTCTCTTCCTCACTCACGTTCAGTTTTTACATTCAGTTTTGTGTGTACAATGAAATTTCCAGTGATTTCAACTCAATAAAAGACGCAGCTGTCCAAATATAATACTTGGAAATTTAATCAAAATACCTGAAATCAAATAAGATGCTGAAGAAAAAAAAAAAAAAGTGAGGTTCTGGATTTAATCAAATAAGTGTCTGTAAAAATCTAGGAGGCCCAATTTAAACTCTGAGTGTGGTTTTGCAAGACATTGTGTAAAGTCCACAGCAATACTGATAGTAGCCCAGTTTCCATGTTTTTGCTTTGTACACATCCACAATGGAACCAAAAGGGTTTTATTCACTGTTTGAAGGGCAGGTGTCTGTGGCACAAATGTCAGCTTTGTGCACAATGATGTGAAAAAAGCAACTTTGTATACTGGTCAGTGTTGGGAAAGTTCATATTCTACACTAACTAGTTCAAAGTTCAGTTCACTATTTTAAAAATGGACAAGTTCAGCTCATAATAACGTATGAGCGGCAACATATTTTTAAATTGTACCTTTAGCACAACTGTCCTGTTTTTGTTTTAATACTTTCTCATTACAAAGGCTGAAAGCTGCAGCTGCTACTATGGACTGAATGGCGGCTGTGGTTTTAAGGTTTGCTGTTGATATTGTTGATGTGTGCGGTTGCATCTTGAAACCTTCGGGCAAAGTTTACACAAAAACGTAAAGTTGCTTCCACCTGGATCATCACTGACCTTATTTTTACCGCGTGTTTTTGCCAAGAAGAGACCAAAAAATTTGTTTTTTTCCAATACCAAATCCTGGTTCATTTGTAGTAAACTCATACTACATTACTTTTAATCGTTTCACCTTCTTGAATGGAAAACTGTTTGGTTGTGCAGTGTGTTGGTTTTTTCTCCACGTACTTAAGCATACAAATACAGACAACTTACAGGAAAAAAAATTATATTTAGTTGTCTTTTTCAAACATTAGGAATTGAAAATGGTTGGAAAATGTAGTTTTTTGTTGACTGAAAGTTAGTTCTCTAACACATCTTGTTACCAAGTATTTTTCATTTAATTTTCAGGCCCCAATAGACCTTTATATACATATGTGTGTGTGTGTGTGTACATAGTCCAGCAGAGTCACAGATGCATTTAAAGAACAACAAAGCAAGGTCACCTTCACGTAAAGTCATTATAAATAACTCCAGGCTACAATGATGCTGTAGTATAGCAAGTAAAACATTGCACCTGAGCACAGTTTACAAAGCTCCTGGAGGATGTAATGCAATTTAAATCCAGAATATTAAGACACTTATTTAAATAAATCTGAAAAAAGTAAATTGTGTTTTCTCAGCTTTACTCAAGAACATTTCAAGCTAAAACACGGAACTGTTTAAAATGAGGAAGAGGAAATGCTTCAGATGGAAATCTATAATGTGTTACTCAATCAAAATTGGAGCATGTCTTTTTTTATTGTATCAACACTGCATTCATCTGCTCTGATCTAATGGCTTTGCTATTACTCACCCCTCTATATATGCCTGACTTGTTTACATTGTTGTCTGTTGTGGTCCTCGCTTTCATTTTGTATAAAAGGTAACACTCATCCTGTGCTTTACCTCCTGCCTGCTTTGATGTGCATTTTACTACTTTCCTTGAACCCTGTTTGATGCTTCACTCTCTCTCTCTCTCTCTCTCTCTCTACCTCTCTCTCTCTCTCTCTCAATCCGCCGCAGCTTTCACTCATCTTGCAAAATGCTCAGGTTTTTCAGTAAAGGCTGACTCTACTGTGGCTTTGTTTTTTCTAACAGATTTAAAGTTGGCACTGTGGTACTTCAAACTAAAACGGCTTTTGAACACTTGGCGACATCATATTTTAACATTTCTTTGTCAAAAGACTGAAAAGCCACATTGGACTTAGTTGACCTGAGTAACTGATACAGTGGTTTCTCTGAATTAAGTGTGATTGCAGATGTAAATAAGCTCCATGCTAAATTGGGTTCAATGACTTTGATAGAAACATACATGCTTAAGTGAAACATGCAAATCAGTTGCGTTTTGGTGAAATTCGCAGTTTTGAACTCAAACTAGGCCATTTATGTGAATCTTATAAATCCAATGAGTTTTTTCTCCACTCACATATTACTCCACGGCAGACTAATATGTGAGTACATAGACTTCAGCACTCGCGCTCCGTACGGACCTGCTTGGAATGGGTCACAGGGGTGGATTAAACCGGTTTCACGTGACCGGAAAAACACGCAGACGCTCATCGGGTATGTAGGGCCCTATATCTTTCACCTTAAGGAGTAATTTAATCAAATCCTCTGAAAGTGACATAATATGAATTAAACGCCGTCATCATGAAGGGGCTGTTCCTTCACCCCTCCCGCTCCAGAGCTAAACCAGATTGTCCACCCACAACACCGACTAAACTCAACTCATTACGCACTCCTAAATACCGAGCCGAGCAGTTCCCGCTTAACTTTAGTTTTGTAGCTTCACCCGTTTCTGGTGAAGCTACAAACAGGGAGGGGCTGAACCTCAGTTTAATTACTGGTAATTTGAACAACATCTCATCAGTGCTACAGAAGATCTGTGAAAACAATTTGTGTTTTGTTGTGGACGAAACTGATTCCAGAGACTGTAGCGTCTGAAACATCGTAGGTTCGTGATAAATTGATAGCGTCTGTTATTCTGGCCCCTAGTGGTGAAATAACTGATGCATCTTCTTGTGTCTATTTGTTTTTGTCTAATCATCTGGAATAATATCATCAGGGTAATTTAAATTTGTGTAATTTAAATATAGTGGATCAAAACTTAGTAAACCTGCTCATATTCAGTCAACCATTGATCCCTGGGTGACATTAATGCTGCTCTCAATCATTTATATAACATATGATTAAATAATTAAAAATTACACTTTTATTTTGACATACATTTCTTTTTTTAATTGTTATTCATTTTGTTTACTCACAGGAGTTAAAAAACAATATTTTTTGAAAAAAAAAAAGATAGAATACTTCTTAAACACCTAAATGACAAAGTAAATAAAAAAAATAATAATTGATTTTTAAAAAAAAACAAAAATGTATTTTATTGTGCTCTATGTAAGTCCTGTTAATGTTTGCCAGGTTTTCACCCTGCGATGAAAGTGCAGTGCAGCTGAACAAAGCAAAAACAGTGGAGAAAGAAAGAGTGTCTGGTAAAAGGAACATGGATCAACAAGGAAAACTACAGAGAGGCTGGTCCAGAACAAATGAGGAAAAAAACAAGGCACCTGATGGAAACTGTTAAAAGGAATATAAAACCATAGCTCAGCAGCAGTGGTGTTAAAATACAAAGTGAATAACTGTACAAATGTTCGGAACTTTTACTTTAACATCACAATTCTTCACATATATATCTCTATGGTTTTTCACAAACCGCAACTTGAGTGGCGTGAATACATGCTTTTTTTTTTTTTTTTGTTGTTGCTTGAAGTAAATAGTTTATTTTGTTGTGTTCAATATTGCTTAATTTATGTTAAAATCCAATAAAATGATCTGGGTGAGGATCCCCCCAGACTACCCTACGATGGATTTGTTTTTGTTACTGAACAAAAATAACTTAGTCCTTTAATAAAAATGAACTCTTACCATAACCAATTGAAAAAAGTCACTCTTTTCCCCTAATGGTCCTTTGTAATATAAATAGGTTAAAGATGCACACTAAATTATGGTAATACAAGCAACATTGTTAATGCTGGTCTTAAACTATTCTTGCTTTTATTTGAATATGAACTACAATTTTTGTATGAGCTTAAATGATCGATAACACTTTAATTGACGTTTTATACATAAAGACTAACATAATACTGTCATTATTATGTAATAATATCTGTCATTAGCATGAATAAGGTGTCATGCAAGTTGTCTTTAAAGGTGCAGTCTGCAACTCTTATAAAAGTGAATTTTTGCCATATTTGTTAGGACAGCCTCTGTGCGGCTGCTGTAAGTGACACTGTTGTTGTTGCTGCTGCTGCTGAGGTGTGTGCCCATTGAGAGAGCGAGAGAGAGAGAGAGAGAAGTGCTGCAGTAATATGCTTTTAACAGAGCATGTTATATTATTGTGATGTTTTTGTCGGACTAATGTTAGCTTGTTAGCTCCTCTGAGGGAGGGACTTTAGAATTTTTGGAGGCATGGCAAGAGATCAGCAGGGAGGGAGGGGGAGAGAGGGATCTGAGAGTTGCAGACTGCACCTTTGAGTGTCATTTGTTACCCTAACCCTTGGCTCTAACCCTAACCCTTAATCTGACCTAACCTGACTAGATCCCTCCACCTAACCCAAAAAAAAGCCAACATAGCTCCAAAGGAGTGATAATTTAGCACAAGGTGTCATAATTTAATGACAGCCTTCATGACACCTTATTCATGCTAATGACAGATAATGACAGCGTAAGGTCAGCCTTATGTATGAAACTGTATATCAAACAAGTAACGTTTTACCAAATGATCTTAACAAATTTCTCAGGTTATTCTCTACCTTTTTATCAGATCTTTTAAGATACCAGCTCTGAGGACAGAAGACAAGAGTAATATAACTTCAATGTGGTTAATCCTCGTTACAGTTATAAGTTCAATACACACAAGTGGTTAGCAGAAGAAGTCTATGTCTCCCTATGTCTGTGTGTCTATGTCTCTGTTCAAAAGTAAAGCTTTTTGCACTGTACATGAGAGGCTGGTACAGATGTGATCTAGCCATATATCCCAGTGCAGTCTAGCTCGGCTCGCTCAGTGACCTTGAAGTTGTGTGAAAACACTTCAGTATGTGTGTTCAAACCAGTGGGTGTGTACTGTAGCTGTTCCCACTCAACGTTCTTGAGGCCAAAATATGGCACTTAGGGACGCTTTCATCTTGCAAATTTGACGCCATTTTGAGCCAGAGTCTGCGCAGTAGGGTCCGGCGGGAGGAGCCTTGGAAACACGCCCCCGCCCATTTAGTGTACTGTCCTGATGACTTACACAGCCCAGCTACGCCAAGAACATAAATATCTTTCCCGCTGGAAATTCTACCGACTTGTCCAGATCATAGAGGTTAGCACAAAACCACAATATACTGTATTTCAACTCAAATATCTAGTTAAATGGCATCACGGCTTTCCTTCACAATGTAACTGGTATTCACAAAGAAAGCTACCAAGATCCGCGGCTGTCAATCATTTTCTGACGTAAAAAAACTTCACAGAAAATCAACACTTCAACGCAATATAGGGTAATAACTAATAATAACAGCAGAGTTTAGGTTTGGAAAAAAATTGTGACGAGTATTTTAACTTTACAGTTTGACCTACATCCCATAGGTTATCATTGAGGGGGCGGGGTTTATGACCTATATTGCAGCCAGTCAAAAGCTTCACTTTTGGAGGAGTTTGTCCCGTACGTTCTTTTTACAGTCTATGGTTCAAACCAAGCATGTAGAGTTTCAGGACCTACCACAGACCAATACGGAAATATAATAAATAATCTTTCACAACTTTTTGTCCTACTCTGCTACCTCATGTATCATAGGATAGATCAACAGCATTCCATCTACTTTTTGTTGTTATTTGATCCCATCAGTCATAGAAAGACTTTGTGCAGAAAGGCAGGTGGCAGCCAAAAATAAACAGTTGTCTGTGTGTAAGGTACTGCATCACGCCCCATAGGAGACGTTTATGTATTTATTCTGTGAAGAATTCAGCATATACAGCACTGGATCATATTTATATATATATTTTTATATATATATATATGTATATTTTTTCTTTTCTTTTTTTAAGTAAAGGAGCTACAATTGACTAAGAAAATATTTCAGACATGCAATATACCACTGTGAGGGTTTTAAATTGTCTTTTGATAGGATTGACAACATGAAATACATCAAAAGCCTTTGTATACCATAGGGTCTAGCAAACAAGCAAACAGTTTTTGCATTATTTAATGTATCCAATGCAAGTCAGTTAATTTATCAATTTTCATGAGTTGTCAGTTTCAATGCATATATTGGTCATTTTAGTCCATTATTCATTAAAATATGTGTGCAATTTAATACATTAAGGGATTCATGTGGCAAACAGACAGCAGACAGATGCAGGTAACACTTGCTAAACTAAATTTCTGGTGTAGTATCAGCATTTGAAAGTTGTCTGAAATGCATGGAAAAACTTTTTTGCGACTACGTCTGCTTCAACTTGGGTTGAAGCAGAAAATGGGTTTTCAATTTGGCTGTAGTTTTTGCTGTTAACGTTTGTTTCCATGTTTGGACATGAATCTTGATCAGCTTTGCCTTTTGAGCTGCAAAAGAAGTAGCTCTAAAGCGATTAAAATTAAAATTAGCTATGGCAGTTCAACTGGGAAAACATTCTCTGCTCACCTTGGAAGGCTTGACATGCAATCTCTGGATAAAGAACTGCAGAAAAAAACAAAACAAAAGCAATTTTATTTAGAAACCCTCACATTCACTGCTCAAAGACCACGCTCCACATCTTTGACGTGAAACGGAGAAACAAAGCCCCAAAAAAGCACATTTCTGAAGTTGAGACCAAGACTTTTTGGCAACTCGAAGAAAGGCATTAAAAGGTCATCAGTGGGGGTTCTAATAAAAAAGCACATTTAGTGGTGCTCGTCAGTAGCACACAAAGCATTTCAGTATTTGTAGCTGGCTTTGTTCTTTCGAAGAACTTCAATAGCTTCCACACACATATAGGTTGTCTGAAGATGCTGATAAAAAATGTACCTGGTCGGGCCGGTGTGAACGGGTGTGTGAGCGGCTTTGGCCCCGTCCCTTGCGCCCCTCATTTGCGCGTTCCCGATGAAGGTGCGAGTGTGTAGGGTGTCCCAATTCTCCATAGTGGTCTTTCACCCCGACCCCATGCGCCCTTGATGCACACTTCGCCTATGTCTGCATCCAAGCGGATTTCGGCGAAGAATATTACCCATAATTCTTTGCAGGTGAGCTTTTGCACAGACGTCACTGATACCACGTGGCTTTTATTTATCCGTCTGCGAGTCCTGTGCTGAAAAAAATTGCTTTTAAGTGTAAGTAATGAAATATTTAAACTTTTCTTATGCTGTATAAGTGTAAATACAATCAAGGTTTACAATGTTGCTTGGAAAGAAGTATATCTGATGAAGCATTACAGTGATTTATGCACTGGTATTTACGGACATGCAAACAATTTCATAACTTTTTTTGTGCAATCATTCATATAACAACCAATTTAAACTTTACACTTGTACAACAAACTTTAGAATGTATAAAAATTAAACCATAAAAACATAAATCTTAGCAGATACCAATTAGTTACCCACTCTATATTTAAAATTAAACAGCTACCTCAAAGAAATGACTAATAACCAATATACATTTCTTTTAATGTGTGTTGATCAACTCATATTAACTACTTCTTTTTTTTCCCCACAGGGCCTGACAAAATGACCTTCAATTTTATTTGGTGTACTATTCTAAATGAAGCAATATTGAACACTCTGAAGAGTACAATAAGGCAAAATAAACTATTTACTTCAAGCAAAAAAAAAAAAAAAAAAAAGCATGTATTCACGCCACTCAAGTTGTGGTTTGTGAAAAACCATAGAAATACATATATGAAGAATTGTAATGTTAAAGTAAAAGTTCCAAATATTTGTACAGTTATTCGCTTTGTGTCTTAACACCACTGCTGCTGAGCTACTGGTTTCATATTTATAAATATTTCTGGCCCTGTAATAAAGACTTTTTCAATTTTTGCAAATGATGAGTGCATGGACTGTATCTTTTTATGATGTTTAAGCTGCAGTTTTTGACTGAAATTGTACACTTTTTTTTTTTTTTGCTCCAGAGTTTCCTGTTGTGTACAGTTTTCTTTTGAATATTTTTGAATTCCTCTGCTTAATGGAATGTTTATAAATCTTAAATGTAATATGCAAATTTATCTTTATTTTTGGCATTAAAAATACAACAATTAAGCAATAAAACCTTAAATCTGACTTGCGGCTACCTGTAGAAACTCTATAATATCATTTGCACAATGAGATAAATTGTGAACCACTTCTTTATCAATAATTGTTCAGTATGATCACCATTTGATGTCGCACACTTGTAACCTGCGCACTCTAACCTTTTGTGCACTTCTAACAAGTGCACACTTAGTAGAGGAGCGTAGGGTGCAGTATGGGTAATGGGACGGGGCCTTTGAGCTGGAGGATGGTCTTTTTCTACCTATTATTTGAGGTTTTATATGAACAGATTTGTGCACTAGCGCCCCCTCAAACTGTGGTCAAAATTCAATTCAAGCTGAATTGTTAGGTTTCATTTTTAGTATACGTGACGTGCCGTTGTCATTTATTTATTCATTCATCTTGCAGCCCACGTACGCAATCAACACAAAATGCCTCCGCGATCGACCGGTGGATTGCGATCAACATGTTGTGCACCCCTGGTGTAATGTGATGCTACTGTTGTGGGCTCGATCACCTTGTAAAACAATTGTTTAAATGTAATTCTAACCGCTTAATATTTACTTCCTGTAATGTTCACTACTCTACCAGGTCACAGTGCTGACTTGAAATAATAATGAATAATTTTAAAAAAAATAAAGAAACATCCTTTATTTGTGCCAGAGAGTCTCCTCAAACATGGAATGTACACATTTTAAGACACGTTTTAATACCACCCTACACAAAAGCTCTTTACTGCCATTACTGTGCATGCGCCAGCCCAAACCTCATTCCATTACAATGCTTGTTTGTGATTCTTATATCCACGCATGTCGTGCACAAAGACTCCTTTCAAATACTGTTTCACCAAATGAATAGAGTATTCGTCAAGGCTAATAATTCCCTCACCATTAAATAGAAAAAATAATGCTTTACATTACTTCGAACCCAAGCTATGAAAAGCTTAATAAATTACTTTCCTCGACTTGAATGGTGTTCTATTTGAATTGTGTCTGCATGACTGCACATCTCATTCATGCAAATCCTATATACGCTGACGTGAAAACGCAAATAGAAAAAAGAAGAATCCCTTTAAACACTCAATATGGAGCTGAGAGGATGGAACTAATTATTTCTAGGACAAGATATTTTATTGGATTTACTTTTTGTAAAGACAATTCTAAATCTTTTTTTTAATTTTTTATTATATATAACAGTTTCCACTCCCCCCCCAAAAAAATAATATATAAAAAAAATAATAATCACGATTATTTTAGTCATAACTGAAATCACGATTTTTCAAAATTGTCAACCACAAAGTTATTTATTTTTTTTACAAAAAAACACAAATTATATTTTTTAAGCATAAATAAAATCCTTTGAACGCTAAAATCAAGTATGTTCACTTTTGCACAAAACAAAACATTTCTTGCACATGATGTGTCTTTGTTCTAGGTCTTCATCATCGAACCCAAAGTGTTGCACATCAGAGATTATGACTTGCCACTTGTTTACCAAGTGTTTTTACTGCGTTTCTCCAGCCAAGTTTCAAAACCATTAGCAAAAACTTTCCTCGTGTTAGCCTGCAGGTTAGCTTTGGCTTTGAGAGGGGCGGGGCAGAGGGGAGGAGCTTGCATGTGCATCGATTGTTATTTTTGTAATCGTTGGGTGTAAAAATCAAAATTGTAATCGAATTTTGATTAATTGAGCAGCCCTTTTGTATTTATACGAGTTCTTTAGTTTTTTTTCACAGGAACGTCTTCATTCATTCATCTGTTTCCTGAGTTGTTTCCGGGTTTGTTGCCGCTGTCAGCACTGATCTCGCGAGAACTGTGACGGCTAGTGACAGTTCAGTTTAGTAAGACATCTTTTAATTATTATTATAATAAAATATGTGATATTTACGGGAAAATATTAATAGGGGAAGATGGCGAGAAAGAGGGGTAAAATACGGGAGTTTCCCGGCCAAAACGGGATACTTGACAGGTTTGCACCTTAGCCAATCATAATCGCTCACCTTGTTTTTAACCCACCTCCTCACTACAGCTGCGTATGAAGCCAGGGGTGCTTTCGGATAACAGTTTATTCAATCAATGCATGTAACGCACAGCATTTAACGTTCAGTAACGTTAACACCATTGTAACGGCGTAAAAAGTAATTAATTAGATTACCCTGTTACTGGAAAAAAAACGCCGTTACCTAACGCTGAATTTTTACGTGCCGTTATTCCAAACACTGATAGCTGGAAACAGAGCATTTGTCAGACAAGGAAATGAACCAGAGGAGGAAGAACATGATTCAATGAAAGCAGATCCCTATTGGGACATGTTCTGCTTTTGTCTATCGTTGACTTTGTCAACATTCCCATCATAAGTCGTCAAAGACTTTGTTTCATTTAACATCCATGTGTATGTTTGTAATCTGCCTTTGTGCCAATCAATGAGTGATTTACAGAACAGTATTTTATTTTAATTTCTCATGCTCACTCATGTGGTTCTCTGGTATTCACTAATGACTTATTAGACACATTTATTACAGATTTTACATTCTTTAACACTTTTTTAAAGCAGTGTATATTTGTGGAGCTTGTGATTGGCTGATTTTTCATGGTGACTTGCGTGGTTCCTTCTGCTGTGGTAGATGTTAAAATCTCAGTTATTAATATAACAGAATGTGTAACTGTGTCCCATCCTGATGGTCTTTAGGAAGATAAACTCTCTGTCACATTTTACAACGTATTTACACAAGTTCTTGGTTTTTTTCGCCAGAACGTCTTCATTCATTCCTCTCTCTTCTGAGTTGTTTCTGGGTTTGTTGCTGCTGTCAGCACTAATTTCTGCCACCTGAAATGGCCTGAGTGGCAGTTCTCGCGGGGCTAGTGACGCCGTTCAGTTCAGTGAGGCATCTTTTAATCATTATTACATTAAAATATGGGATATTTACGGGAAAATACTAATATTGGAAGATGGCGGGACAGAGGGGTAAAATATCTATCTATCTATCTATCTATCTATCTATCTATCTATCTATCTATAAAGGGTGGGAAAAAAATTAATTTTAAAAATTGCGACTTTTTGGGGGCCAATTTTAATAATCGATTTTGCTTCCCTGTGTCGATTTTTTTTTTAATTGTGTTTTTCACATTTCCGTGGGCGACCACTGGGTAGCAGTAATGCACCAACAAGTGAGTGCAAACACGAGGAAGATTTGCAGCACAAGGAAGAGTTGTAGCAGCTGTGATTTCCTTTTGGCAACCGTGAATAAACCTGCACCTGTACAATTTAAATCAAAAGTATGGACATACTTTTGAACGATTCCATGAATAACAGATTTCGACATGACCAAAACTGTATCAAACTCTGCTCTGGACGTGTAGCGTATTAAAGGTTTTCACGGCGCGTGGTTGCTAGCCGCTCCTGCTTCTGATCACACCACTTACATCTCCTCTGCTGGCGGACACCGCTGGTACGAGGCTCCGCTGCTTCGCAGGCTGCTGGATGTAGCCGGCGTAGCAATCCCAGGCTCGAGGTCCAGAGTACTCGCATATAACGGACTATAACTGTTTGATTTGCCTAAATCGAATATTTCCTGCCGTTCGTATATTATTTTACAGTAACTACATACATAACAGATGGAAGACTCTCCGGATCGTCATTGATCTAAGACAAAGGAGCCAACTCGTATGAATCTGCATCATCAATAAAGCGTGTCTTTTCCAAATATTGTGCCCTTGTGCTGACCAAGTCCTTCCCTATATGCCTTTGCATCTAAAATGTACTTTAAGGAGCTTTTCTTTGATTTATTCATCGCAGAGTACACCTCCGTGCGCCTCCAACATGTAGTGTTGACATCCGCTTACCTACAGCCATGCTGTAGGTAAGCCATGCTGTAGGTAATTACCCAGAAAGTAGTTACTTTCTGGGTAACTGCCCAGAAAGTAACTACCTCTAAACCCTCTATAAGTTTTGACATTGTTGTTCGTGATTTGTTATGATTTTTGGCAATCTATAAAACTCCAAATGTGTCTCACCGTTTGACCGATTGGTACAGCCAAAAACATGGCAATATTTCACCATTTTGTCTCAAAATTTGGGATTTTCTTGTCTGAGTGCTGTTTGTAGACCTGCTGCTTTATCTCCAAAATGGCGACTTCTGGGTTGATGACGCGCAGTGAAAACCCGCTATAGTGTAACACAAGAACATTACTGTTCATCTTGTCCGTCACCATCCAGACATAAAGCTAAAACAAGCAAGATAAGACACCCGGCAGCAGACCAACGGCCCTGGATGGGATATTGAATAAACTTATCCAGGTAATGAAGCCAGTGAAGGTGTCTACGTGCGTTATGTCAGATGAGGCGGACCCAACCCTGTCCATCATAACACCGCTAGACGCACAGCTTCTCCAAGCTACACACGCACACCAAAAGATTAACCATCAGCATTTTTAATCAGTCCAAATTTACCAGTTTTAGACGGGACAAAATGCGCGGTGTGCACGTCAGCTGCAGCTTGTGAAATGAAGACCTCAAAATGATGTCCACGGTGGTCAACTATTTTAACACTGTGTCCAACGGAATTTGATCACACTACAGAGTAAATAACAAGTGAAATATTGATGACAGATGATGATGACTAATGTGCGCTGGTCATTTCTGAATGCAAGAAGTTAATAAAATCAGGCTTTCCACACAAACAAGCATTATTCTGTCGTTAGTATGAGGGGAAAAAGAGATATTTTAACTGTCGCTCGGACAGAAAAATTAGGCTGATCTTCACACTGCAGTGTATTGTGACTTCTCTTTTGGAGCAGCCTAACTACCGGGGTCTTGACCAGCTCCTGTTCCTACACAAAAACCTAGACACTCCAAAGCACTAACTTAATAAACAATTAAAGTTACAGTTGACTAACTTCAAAAAGTTATGTACGAGTTAGCTTTTTTGTGCATGTGGTTTACCTCCTTTCTGATGGAGGTTTTATTGTATTTATATCAGTATAAATAGGAATAAATAATGATAATTCAGTGAATGACTGAATGCGATGTGATGTACATTGTCTTTTGGAACTGTGACATATTTCTAGAAGTTTAGGAGTCAACGTATGTGTTTAGATAAGGAAAAAAATTGTGATGATCGTCACTGTGTAAAATCAGAATTGTAATTTAAATCGAATCGGCACCCAAGAATCGGGATTAAAATTGATTCGGGACAAAAGGGTATCATCTCAGCCCATCTATCTATCCATCCATCTATCTATCTATCTATCTATCTATCTATCTATCTATCTATCTATCTATCTATCCATCCATCCATCCATCCATCCATCCATCCATCCATCCATCCATCTATCCATCTATCCATCTATCCATCTATCCATCTATCCATCTATCCATCTATCCATCTATCCATCTATCCATCTATCCATCTATCTATCTATCTATCTATCTATCTATCTATCTATCCATCCATCCATCCATCCATCCACATAATACAGAATAGCAGACTTGGAAATTTGACATTATATATTATTGTGAGTTTTTGTTATGTGATTAAACACCCCGACTCAACACTACAAGGTTTCATCTTAATGGACCTTATTGATTCTGTCACGGGTTTGTTTTTTGGGATTCATCACCATGATTGATTACCATCTTTTGACCCGCAAGAAAAACAATCCTTGAGTCTTTTTCCTGTTGGCTTTAATAGCTGGATAAGTTTGTAGTTGTAATGATGCACACATGATGTTCTCACCCCTTGGTATTAAACAAACTCAATTGACATTGCTTTAAGTAACTTCTGCAATAAAAGTGTATTATGAATGACTGAATTCAACAAGATTCACTCTTTTCTTACATTCTAACATTGAGAACTTTGAGAAGATTTAATCCCAAAGGAAAGCTATTTAGAAGGCATTTTTATGTTTTATTTTTTTTATAAACCAACTAGCAACGAAAGTGACGATTTCATTAGTATTCATGAGGATGTGAGTCAGTACACTGTTGAATTTACAGTGTGTTGAAACACTTTATTGACTCTACTGAAAAAGAAGAAAAAAAAAAACAACCTACACCAACAGGAACAAGAGGTCAGCGCCATCCTCTGAGTCAGAGTTTCTGCATAGTAACCCATTTGTTTTGCTATGAATATCATTACAGAATTATTAGCTCCTTCCAAGATGTCTCGAGAGCTCAAAAACCTATGAAAAATTAATTAAGGAATAACATTCTATGTGTCTTATTACTTGTTCATGTGTGTATGCATCTTATCAAAATGAGACCCCTGGTTTTAAACCTCAATTATCTCTCAAGTTTGAACCAAATATCTGCAAACAAAAGCATGAGTTAAATCTCCAGCTGCATTGTTCCTGTAAAATAATCTTTAATTAAACAAACCCCAGGAGCAAAAAGGAAAAAAAAAAAAAAAAAAAAAAGAAAATCCACGACTAAATTCATAGTTATGACCTTTAGGTCGTGAACAAGACAATCAGATCCTGGAGAGAAGTGGTAGTAATTAACTTCCTTTTTTTCAGGGCTAAACACTTTAAGACACACAAAACATTGATTTGAAATAAAATAAGCTGAATTAATAGAAATGTGTAGATGTAACTTCTTTAACGTTCCACTTTATTGCTGCATTTATCTTGAAATTGGTTTTGGTCTTTACTGTTTCACCAATAAAAGACCTTATGGATCTATATATATTTAGGAGCTGGAACAATTTGAGAAATCACAGAATATGTAATAGTTGCCTGTAAAGTGCGGTGTGCAGTTTTGTGGTTCAGAGCGACGTAAATAAATACTGGGAATAGAACCACAGTTTCCTGTATGCCAGGCTGTAGAACTTTAACAGGCCAACAGGCAAAATGTGTTTTTATAATAGAGTTCAGAGCTAAAAATGATGACACATGTACCAAGTGATCTGCTTCAGGAAGCGGTTGAGAGTTTGTTTGGTGGTTTGTCAGCATCATAAACCCTCAAGCTCCATTAAAACTGTGGGTTTTTAATCAAGAGTTGCAGTTAGTTCACAGTTTTGTTAGAGTTTATATAGATTGGAGACAAGACTGGATAGATTTTTGATAGTTTAGATGTAGTTTATAAAGTTTAGAGGGAGAGAGAGTTGACAGATTTTGGAGAGTAATGATGGAGAATAAACAATGATATATGCACGAAACGAGATATTACTTTACTGTACGTCCAGGGCCGGCCCATGGCATAGGCAGTATAGGCAAATGCTAGGGGCGCCGGCCATCATAGGGGGCACAAAATTGAAAAAAATAAATAATTTTTTTATTATTATTATTTTTTTTTTTTAATCAAACAATCAAATTGCTGGTATTATTAGCATAATACACTTGGTAGTATAATAAATAGCTAGCAAGTCTAGTTTTAATGGAAATAAATAAAAAAATCGATTGACAGTTCAGTTCTGAGGCGTGACGGCAGATCGGACTGGTTGTTTAAGGTTTAATGCTGCAGCAAGTGGCGTCATGTCCAAACAACCAAACTAATGATCTGGTGCCCAGGGAAGAAAAAAAATGAAAAGAAGAGGAGAAAAACATGGATAGGCCAGATTTAAGTCAGTGTTTAAAGATCCATGACAATTTATTAATCCATGATAGTCAAACAAGCTAGCAGAGCGACCATGCTAAGGCATGTTAGCAGCCAGTGCTAAACAGAAACAGATAAAATACTAGCTTTACAAAAACACTGATTGCATGGCAACAGCGGTCTATTAATTTATTACATTGTAGTTTAACATCATTTTAGGAGAACTGCAGTATGTATTATTATGTACATGTAAGGACGTCACAGTTTGTGTTTTATACAGGGGGCCATATTTATTTAATCGATATATTTATATAAATGACTTGACCTGATCTATTGATAGATAAACATGTTATACGTAGATGCATAAATTATTAAGAAGAATGTTAATATTTCTAATTTAGTTGAGACTTTTTTACTTTTAATAAAACTGTATTCTATATGTGAACTTGTGTTTTATTAGTATTCTGGGTCAATCTACTTCAGAAATAATAAATAACTTTCATCTACTTTTATCTGCTTTGTGCTAAAACTTAAATTTGTACAGCTTTTTTTTTTTTTTTCTATTTATAAATATCTAAATATTTATCAATTTCTAATCACATCATGCATATCCTATGACTTGGTTTGATTGATAGACTAGCTAGTGGGTTCACATTCTGTTTTTCCTTCAGATTCACTGAGGAAATTTGACGATGTCATTGATGACTTCGCTGGCAGGAAAACCAGGAGAATAAACTAGTAAGATGAATAGAATGGACGGGGCTTTTTTAGCTTGTGTTGGTTAAAGCTGCTTTATAAAGCACCACCAGAAAATGACACTATTTTTACTAAATATTATGTTTTTGCAATACCTCTGTGAACTGCAGTTGTTTAAATTGATGTGTATTCATTACTGCAATTTCAGTATTGTTGTGTTAAATCTCAAAGTTTTGCATCTTTTCACAAAATGTGAATGTCAATAGTAAAACAATTTAGTCCTAATTGTTTAAATTACAAATAATTAACCAACCCACCACTATCTATCTATTTTTTATCTGTATCTTGTTTTTGTGCAATGCCTTACTCTAATAATATTAAAAAGATATTTAAATTGGCATCTATTTACTTGTTTGTGTTCTTTTATAAGTGTATGTGAAACCCTTTTATCAAATTTAAATAAAATGTCAAAAAAGTAATTTTGCTCATGTTTTCTCCTTCTGTAAAGCGTCTTCGTGGATTCTAAGTGTTAGAAATTATTCTGATAATAACAATGATGTAAATATCAATTACTTGGTGTAGGGGACCAAAGGGTAATTAATATTCAAAAATTCAAAAATTATTATTTTAATTAATTAATTAATTGTTACAGTTCCCTGTTTTTGTAGTGGCTTCTTGAGGTCAGAATAGAGGTTTAATAAAAGTTTAAATGGTAATAAAAACACAGCGTTTATAGTATGTACATGTTTATTTTACAGGCTATTAACGTAAGTACATGGATGATGATAAATTAGGCAGTTTCACAATTATTCACAGTTATTTTGACTCATTGGTATCACAGAAAATGTACATTTTAAACAAGGATGTATGGTATATACATCCTTGAGTGTTTTAGAATGTGAATTTGGGATTTATAGGGGTTTTCTAACGCTCTGAGGAGGAGGAGGAAGACGGAAAATGGAAAGTTAAAGTAAGGATATTAATAAAACTTTACCAAAATGAAAATTATAGACTATGAATCTAGAATTTTCGATTGAGATAATTTGTTAAGTTATAAACCACTTTTCTGCCAGAATTGTGTGTGCGTGCAGTTTATCCTCCTTCGAACAGGCGTGATGACGACAGCTCCTTCTGCGTAACCAGCAGTGTGTGGGAAAAAAAGTTTTTCCTGGCACTTTTCCGAGGATGTTTTCCACTTATTCACTGTACAGGCCCGCGAGAATACTGTCGGCCTGGTTGGGTTCTGGTTCTCCTTCTCACACGGCACTACTCCTGGGCGTCAATGAATAGTTTAACCAACAAGTTTGCAAATCAAACATGCTAGAGTTAGTTTAAAGGTTACTCATGGGAAGCTATAAAAATTGACTGGCTCCAAAAATGGGAAAAAGCTGCTTGGCTAATTTAAAAAATGGAGATAAAACTTAGTGAGTCATTGTGACTGGAGAGAAGTTCAAATAATTTCTCAAAAATTCTGCATAAATAAACTGAAAAACTTCTGACTGTTTAAGTCAGAGGCAAAGAGGAGGACTGCATGAGTTCAGAGTGCATTGAGAGAGCGTAAGAGACTGATAAGAGGGAACAAGGCCTTTTATGAACATGTCAAAAGGTTAATCTGATTGGGTAAAACACATCGCAGTGGAGGAGTAAGTGAGACCTGATTGGTTGGCAGAAAGAAGCGGGAGTTTTAACTTTCCTGTAAAGAAGACAAGATGGTGTGGCTATCCCTACATGTGCTTTTAAACAAAGAGTCATGAAACTAGATAGGGTGTTACCATATTAGGTCTAAAATGGAGGATGGGTGTGTGCAGATTGTATGAACCCTTGAAAAATGACTTTCAATTGATTATCCCTTAAATTAACTATTTCTAGCTTTAAGCATAACAAAAGAGGACAAAAACATTTTGATCAATGATCATGGAATATGAAGAGTTATAAACATTTCCCTTGAAATATGATTACATTAATGATTAAACATGTCAGATGGAGGCACATGATGAGTCTCTTCCCTGGAGAGAAAAATGGTTAAAGTCTGGGTCCCATGTCTGGAATTAGTTTAAATCACAGTTCTTCCTTTGAAGCATCAGATGGTGTTTTAAGTTGTTTATTTTTATTTCTTCCATTTCCAACTTCATGTTGGAGAAGGTTTCTGAGGTGTAACATATATTCCACTGTGGAATGTGTTTGATCTTTGGGGGAGAAGTGAGTGTCAGCAAGGGGGCATGCAGGTCGTCGGCAGGGGATCTGCAGGATGAGGGCAGGATGAAGCATGTCTGGGGTTTGAAGAAATTTTCTTTGGTCCTTTTTCGGTGTCTGTTTTTGAGTCATAAGTGTGATAAAATTCCAAATGTGTGACAGTGTCCTTACCGCCTTTTGGACATTGACCAGGGTTCCTAAACTTGGAATAAAAAATGCCATATAAGGGGGCGCCAAAAGAAAATCTCGCCTAGGGCACCAAAGAGGCTAGGGCCGGCACTGTGTACGTCTCACAATTAAGCACTGTTATATATATATATTTTGTCTGAATAAAATCCCCTGTTTTGTACATCATTGTCAAAGTTACATATACATATTCAATGACCTCTGCCTGGTTAAAAAAGTGCTTGCCACCTTACTAAAGTGAGCAACAAAAATATTACACATTATCATGTTAAAAGACCAGTCAGAGAACAGTGTTGGAGGATTGGAAGGGTGGGGTTCAAATCCCATTGGAACCACTTTTGGGAAAAAATACACTCAGAATACATTGAAAAATATTTTTGACAACATACATGTGACTATTTATGTAGACAAATATATTATTTGTAATTTTTTAGCAATTCATAGTCATTCCCAAGAGCCATAAAACTTGTCAATGCATCCCACCATATGTGGTGAAGATACAGCTGCCTGTGATTATAAACCTGGCCAGCAGATGGTTTTGTGTTTACATGAAGCTTCAAGAAATGAACTTTCTCGCATCAACTTGCCAAAGAGGTACGGTGCCTCATGAGGCTTCATCTCACCATCACTAGTGTTCAGAAGACAAAGCTGTTTACTTACTCAGGCTGGGACGATGACACATGGTCCAAAGTGAAAAGCAGTTGGTTACCAGGGCGGAGTCAGTGCAGGAGGTCATAACCACAGAACCTTTCTCTCCTTTCCTGTCCACTTTTACTTAACCCCGTGGATGACATCACAGGGTTAAGGAAAGGTGTTAGGAGACTTTCTAAAGGAGTTAGGGAAAGGCCATCACATTGTTTTGACAGATGCATTTCCGCTAGGTGACGTAAGAATCTGAAGGAGGCGAAGGTTAGTGACATCTGCATGGTGAAAAAACTATACATTTCCGAAAAAGGACAACTAAAAGCTCATTTATAATACTTTCCCCTGTGCCTCTAACCCAGGGTTGGGCAACTCAAGTCCTCGAGTGCCAGATACCTGAGATTATTAGATCTGTCCCTGCTCCAACACATCACAACACATTGGTTTCAACCAGCAGGGAGAAACATTTAAAAGTCTTAGGACTTAGGTTTCCCACCCCTGCTCTAACCGCTGATAAAATGAAGGTTTGAATTGAAATCAAAGGAAAAGAAGCTACGATCAACAAAAGTGAAACTAAAAGAACGTCACATTGAGAATGATTGCTCACACTGACCTTCCACTCAAAAATCAACATTAATCCAAATAATGTATGATTTTATGAAATTGTTACATTTATGCAATGTATGGGTCTACATAACATTTTAGGCAGACAAATACAATCACACAAAGCATTCCTATAGGTGAATATGTTGAATAAAACATAATAAAAATGTCTCTGATTGCTCTCTTTTCAGTCATTGTGAGTTTCCATGAAATGAGCATGTTCCTTTAAATGTTGTTGCTGTAAGGAATTGTGGGTCAGCATTATCTGGTCTCCTTTGGTAAAGGATTCATCAGTGTTTCCAAGGGTCCATGAGGTTATAAGGATGCTTTGAGCCTGAGAATTGTCATGCCCGCAACTTAAACACTTCGGGGGTTAAGGAAAATTGGATAAGGAAGGAGATAGGAGGGACTACTTGGACGCACCCTAAGAGAAGGTGCTGGAGTATCAGATCAGCTGCTTTGACAACCTGGCAAGACGTGAGTGATTGGCAAGGCCTGTTTTATTATTAATGGGCAGCAGGTGTGAAGGGTTCAGGTGGGTGAAAAGATCTAAATGGGGAGTGTAGTGGCAACAGAGGATTTGGTGAACAGGAAGGCATCGCCATGACAGGTAGTGAATAACCTGTCTGAGACCCTCTGCTCTTGTGTAGGAGTGCTTTACTGAAAATAATGTCGGCCTCGGTGATCGAGGGAAATGCGGCAGCAGCCGCGATATTAAAGGTGGAATTACTCGGAAGGAACAGCGGGCATAAGCACATGGTTCAGCGCGATGCGGGCTGACTGCAGCTGAAAATTGGCAAGTGACCCTTGAGATGGGTCAGTCCCAATTCACAGACAGCAAATTGTGTGGAAGGCATTGATTAATGGGGAAGACACAACTCGTTATGGCCTTGTGGTGTTACCCTCTGCCTCCCCAACCATTTTTTTTCACTGCTGAAATTCAACTTGGAGCTAAAATAACAGTTCAACAATTGATCTTACTCCATAATTAATAGCAGCACTCAGGTATAATTTGTGAGCATGTAACGGTGAATAATGTAATGGAGGGAGAGCAGTTGAGGTGGAAACAAGGATAGGTCTGCCTTTTACATTTTCCTCTTTATCTCTTTGTCATGTTCGGTTAAAGGGATCAAGCCCTGGAAAATTCAGTCATGTGTGATCATTTGGTTGATCGACAGACGAAAGGGGTTAAATATTCTATCTATTTATCTATCTATGTGTTATGTATTGTTGACCTTTCATCCTTTTCTCATTTTGTGTATTTTAGTTGTCATTTGTGTGTTTTTGGAGTCATTTTGTGTTTTCGTTGTCCTATATATAGTTGTTTATTGAGTTTATTTCATAATTTTGTGGAATTTTGTTGTTGTCATTTTGTGTTTTTAAAGTCAGTGTTCTGTTTTGTTTGTTGTCAGTTTTGTGTATTTATGTTGATATTTTGTATATCTTACTCTTATTTTGTGTTTTTGGAGTTATTTTGTGTTTTTGTTGTCATATATTTTGTTACTTTGTAAATTTATCTCATTATTTTGTGTCTTTTTGTCATCATTTTTTTTCTGCTTTGTGTGTTTGTGTCATCATTTTTGTCAAGATCGATCTATATCTATCTACATTCTTTAAATAATGCAATTGGGTATCTCAAAGAAGAACCATTAAATGGCTCTGGACCTGAACTAATATAACCAACAGATCAGCATTAAGGTTACAGCTAAACTACTCAATACATCATAAGAGCCTTGTCTATGAAACACATACACCCTTCACCACCATTATTTTTCCCCACAGATTCAAATGAAAGCTGACATATTCATTATATTACCAGTGACTATCACAGTGTCAAAAAAGGAGGGACAGGGGAGGACATATTCAAACAGGAAGTGTCAGGGGATGACAGATAGAAGTGTGATCCATCACCTGTAGTAAGAAGAAGGAAAAAAATAGACATGAAGCTTCTACTCGTGGTAGATTCATTATTTTTTTTTTTTAGAAAACAAGCCCTAGAGGGCAAACTCCTATCAGAACTCTGTAGTGAAACATGGGGTTCAGGTTTTGGACTCCAGATGTAGCAGTATGAGGTGGGAGAATAGAAGGACACTTAACTTTTTTATATCAAAATCGTTTTTTATAGAGTGAAGAAAAAATAAGCATTGTAACTGATTCAACCTGGAAACACGTCTCTGCTCTCCTTATACGAACTCACCTGTGTGCTTTCTTTTTACCCCTTGAAGTCAGCATTTTTTAATGTTAATTCCTGGGGTAGGTGTTGTCATTTTTTAAATAACTGGTTGCAGTGCGGCGCACGGTGGCTTACTGGCTAGCATGTCTACCTCATAGCAAAAAAAGGCATGGGTTCAATTCCTGGGGTGGACACTTGGGTCCCTTCTGTGTGGAGTTTGCATGTTCTCCCTGTGCTGCATGGGTTTCCTCCTGCGATGGACTGGCACCCTGTCCAGGGTGCACTCCTACCCTGTGCCCAGTGTGAGTCGGAAATAATCACTCGCAGACCCTGAATAACTGGAACAAGCTGGTCTGAAAAAAAAGTGGGACACCATTGTGGGTTTTTTTGCACAGTCTATGCTCTCTAAAGGCCTATTCGTATTTATTATTTATTTACTTATTTAAAATGTTCACATTAAAAGCATCTTCATCAATGACAGTTGAACATATGCTTGAATGATTATTAATTTGAATGTTGTTTGCTTTTTGATATTTGGCCCCTTATAAATACTTTCTTATAATTTAACTTGACAATCAATAAATTAAAATTGGACAGATATAGAATCAGGGGTATTGTTTGGTATTGGGTTAAAAACCATTAAAGTATATCTTATAAATATTAACTGGGGAGTTCCTCAGGGGTCAGGGTTGGACCCCAAAGTATTAATATGTATATTTGCAATAATAAAGATAATTACCCATACGATGAAATACAACATTTTTACAGATGACACAAACTCCTTTTGTGTGAATGATGACATTAAAACAACAAAAGTACATATAATGACTTCAAAAACACACAAATCATCATAAAACGGTCAAAAACAAAGAGAAAACTCTGTGATTATTCTAAATGCTGACATGAATGTCTATAATGTGTCCCTCTAAACTGTGATACTTGAATGAAGACACTGATGTTTTTCTCCACCTCATATTTAGTCAGCATTTTCACTTTTCTTCTTTTATAATATTAATAATAAAACATTTAATTTTTTTCAGCCCACCGAAGGAAACTTTACAATTAAAACAGAATAATGAAAATCAGTCCAATGCAATATAAAACAGAATAATAAAACAATTAAAAAAAAAGAACAACTGAATTACAGAAAATGTGTACCTTTCGACCAACATTTGAACAATGTGGCTTATGGATGCCTAATTATGTTAGTTTTTTCATTCAATACCTGACACAGTTCAAATACAATGTTTATAAATGTATACAATAGTCATCAAAAACATGATTTTTTTTCTTTCTTCTGCTGTGCTTTTTTTGCCCTTTAACATCAGCAAATTTTACATATGATTCAAAACCAAACCTGTAATCCAGTAATGGCAGTACTACTTCCTGAATAACCTATATTGTAGTTATCAAATTTCGACAACGATTTACTTTCAAACCATAATAATAACTTTCAATGTAGAAAAAAAAAAGGCATAACATTGTGACTTTGTGAAATCCTGCAAAAGTAGCTCTCGATGCCACAGAGTCAGCCCTGAGCTGAGAGCAACTCTGTCTTGTTTATTAAGTTATTTTATCGGCTCTCTCAATAGTAGTGGCAGGTCGGGCTGTAATTGAGTTAGACTTGTTTTTACCACATCCTCTGCAAACTCTGACACCAGATTTCATTGAAGGAGATGGGATTTGAAAGGTGAGGGACACGGGTCACCCAGTCGACTTCTTCACATCGTCTCACACACAGCACCTGAGCAGCCACTTGTGAAAAATACTTCTCTGTCTCTACCGCTTGTCTGTGGTTCCTTGTCTAATCCTGTCTCTGTCTTTTGGCTTGACGTGCTTTTACTGAAGAAGCTTTACTGATATTGAGCTTGTATGTGTGTTTGGGGAAAGCTAAAAGTTGGCGCTGTAGCCTAGAGAAATACTATATTTGTCTATCACGCTGAATATTTCCCTTGCCTGTGTTTAGTGCATTACTAACATATGGGTATGATTTATGGTGTCCTAGTCTACAAAATTAAGTTATTCAGTTCCACCCACCTTCCTGTGCATGCGTTAATTAGGTAATTTCTGTCCTCTTTTTGAACACCTTCTCATATTCAACTTGCGTGCTTGGTAATACAATGCACCCCGTTGTTTTGTCTCGTATTCTGTTGGAGTCACCACGCAGTGACCACATCCACCCTGCAGTGATGGATAAAAGCATTTGCCCTTTGCTGCTTCTCTGTGCTCTCAGTTGTTACTAGTTCAGTTACCTTATTGAGTATTAGGTCTTTGTTTTGTGTCTAGCCTTCTGTTTCCGCGCTCTATTGGACAAAATCTCATTAAAATGCCGCTGCTCAACCGTGCACGGTAACCTATGAAGTAGTAATTGTGATGGCATATCTTGTGGTTCATAAAATCACTGCTGATATCTCTAAGGCTGCCATATGTGCTGCAGAAAATCACCAATCATATGTTAGAGTGGGTTTTTGCCAATACCTTTAAAGCCTGAAACTGTGGGTAGTATCAACCGAAAAGTATTAATGCCAAACCCTTGATTCAATACGTGACTTCTTAGTATTGACATTCCCATCTATAACAAACACACTTTAAAAGATTAAACATGGATTGGATTTGCGTGTGCAGCTAATCCAACAGAAGTATTTATGACAGGACTTTAAAAAAGAGCAACAGCCCTGTTTTGCAATGTCCAAATAAGTACATGTGGCCATGTAATCTCTTCTAATTAATTGAGTACATTTCTGTAATGTAAAGTCAAGCTCTAATAAACTAAAAGTTATATTTTCCATTCATCAATCAGCCTAAATATGCCAATCTTGGTGGAGCCAGTTAATGCAGGGCACAGAGCAGCGTACATAAGAAAGAAAAAGAAATGTGCAAGATGTGATCATGCCACCTTTGCACAGGCTGACTGCAGGTATATCTGTAATGTGCCAAAGCAGCAAAACCTTTTGTGCCGTGTAGCCTCACATTGTGAAAATTACTGCTTCAAAGAAGAACTGTGAATTGCAGAAAAGCTAGTACATTTAAGATATAGATCCTGGATGAAGAGAGTACATGTTCCAATTATGTAAGTGGGCTTATTGCATTTACAGAGAAGAGAAAAAACCTTGTTGCAAGATGAATGTGATCCATAGATAATGGGGCATTATACAAGTAGTCAGAGCCTTATGAGAGCATCAATACTGTGATTCACATAAGAAGATTCACCCTCGGAGTTAAAACTAACATCACATTAAATACAAGAGCACTCAGAGAGCGCAAACCTCCGCCAAGCGCCAAATCTTCTTCTGGCCAGATATTGGCAGTTATCTGGATCAGTGATCCTGATCATAGTACCATGGTCATTCACACTTTAAAGGCTTGAAAGAATATTTTTATCCCCATTAACAATGACCCCCATTTTCTTTAGAAAAATTGCAATGAAATTTGCAATCTGTAACCAAACTGGTTGAAACTCGTTGGGGCCATTGAGGAGATAACCTGCAAATTAAGAAATAATCATCATGGGCAGCATGGTGGAGTAGTGGTTGGCACATCTGCCTCACAGCAAGAAAGTCTAGGGTTCAAACCCCGACATGGACACTTATGTTTGTTCTGTGTGGAGTTTGCATCTTCTCCCTGTGCTTAGGTTGATTTTTTTGTTTTGTTTCAATCTCCAAAAACATCACTGTTAGGTTGATTGCAGTCTCTAGATTGCCCATAATGGGAATAAACCAGAGTGTGAATGGTATATTTTCCCTACGGTGGACTGGCACCATGTCCAGGGTGTACCCTGATATCCTCTGCGTTAGGCACCAGCAGACCCTTGCGAACCCTAAAAGGAGCAAGTGGGTTGGGAAATAAAGGGATGGATGTAAAAACAAATATTCTGCTAGATATTTAATTGACCAAAGTATGTACCAGGACCAATGTCTGAACTGATCTGAAGTGACTATGTTCAACGAGGTTATCATATAGCTTGGTTAGTGTTTTATAGAGGTTGTCGTGAACTGACTGTCTTGACTGATGAGGTGTTCACGGATACAGGTACGATCCAATAAAAAACAGTATGAGAAGTTGAACTCTAGACTGAGTGTCACCAAACCCATAAATGACCACCTTACGAAGCTTGTAGGCTTTTATGGGAGATGCTCTCCACACAGTGATTCAAACCGACCACAAGATTAAAGTAAGATACTGTGGACATCAAGTGCCCGTGGGGAGTTTTTAGTAAATCACAGCAAAGATAGAAATCTTTTCAATTTATCAGAGAAGTGATAATCTACTTGATCAATAGATGTTTCTCTGCTGTTCCACTTTTCATGACCTTGTTTCAGCTCCGCTGGCAGATAGTTTGATAAAGCAGACCCCGTTTGAACCTACTTCAACCAGAAGGCTTACTTTTTCACTGCTCGTTTTTATAAATTAAGATATCTATTTTTGTGTGACCCTCAAGTAATCATCAAACACAAACTGGCTGTTTCGTTCAGTCTGTCGAGGAAAAAGCTAGAGGCACTGGCTTGAAAAGATATTATAGTTATCACCGATTGTGCAAAAGTTTTTTTTACAAAACGATAATAAAACTGGTTGATATACTTAAAAAGGTTTATGCTTTCTAAAGTTGCTACGCCAGAGTGTCTTTTAATAATCCATTTCAGTTCCAAACATTTCCATTACGTTTTTGTGTTACGTATTTCTATGGTATTTTGTATTATAAAATTGCGATAATAGCATAAGATGAGATGAAAAAACCTTTGCAAAGTCTTTTATAAGTTTGAAGCAAAATCAGTTAAAGCAAGAAAGTGTAAATTAATTGATGGGAAAGCAGTTACAAAGCTATCTGCCGCTCCTCATTTAGAGACTTTGAATAGAAAACTAAAATGTATTGATAGCTAGACTTTTTCAGGCTTTCTCTATTGAAATAGGCAGTGGAAATGTTTTCTTTTTTTTTCTTACAAACTCTGAGAATGTGTGGTATTTTTCTGCAAACCAATTAGTCCTTTGCAAAGCAATTATAAATATTCAAACATCCAGACATTAAATATTAATTACTGTGTTAGCTTGGAATTTGAATGAAATTAAAACAAATATCAATCATCTACTGGAGCATTGGAAAACCTTATTAGACCAATAATGGATGTAAACAGAGAGCTCCGGTTTGAAGACCCTCAACCCCTCTATTCACATCAATTTTAATTTTAAATGATGCAAAATAAATGGCTTACTTCCATCAGGTCAGAGTTTGCAAGACCTACTGTAAATCTAGTTATAGAAGAACAAATAACAGATGCAAAAGTTCTTCCGAGCCATGTAGTCATTAACCTTTGATATTTTACTCTGAAATTAGTATAGATGGCCCATCACATCTTTGCCTGAAGGACTCACACTGTAGTCAACAAAGTAGTAGAAATATTGGTGTTGAAGAAGCAGATGATTAATTTAGGCCACTGCTGTCAGTTGTGCTGTAGCTACAGCACAGCAGCGCATGAATGAACATGAACAGTAGGGACGTAAATATTAATCGTGAGGCAGTCAAAAATCGATTCAAAGGTGTCACGGTTCACATCGATACTCTGAAATTGAAATTGCAGTACTTAAAAAAAAAAAAATATATATATATATATATATATATATATATATATATATATATATATATATTAGAATTTGAAATTCAGGACACACCACCGTGTTTTAAATCAGAAGTGTGGAAGCATTTTGGCTTCCCCATGACAAAATGAAAGAAGTGAGAAAGAAAGAACATGTGAAATCCAAGGAAAGAGGGGCACAGAGAGAAAAGGGAGAAACAAGAGAGAGAAAGAGAGAGAGAGAATGAAAGCCATAGTTTGTTTATTTATATTATGTCTTTGATATGGGATTTGTTTTAAGGTCCAATTGTTTAGGCACAAAATACATTTTCAGGTGCACTTTTAAAAGGAAAAGGAGCAATTATTCAGTTTTGAATGGCCAGAATTTAAATGAATAGGCTTCTTCTTCATTTGTACTATTTCTTTATTTATTTCATTCAGGATTTATTCTGATTAAATTGCATAGTTTATTCAAGGAATTTTTTTGACAATGAAAGATAAAAGAAAATAGTACAGTATTTATTTGGCAAGTCTGACACAAATAATTCTCTGGGCTGGCAACAGCAATACCGCTTTTGAGGTTTAACATTTTCAACTATAAACATTCAAGGAAACTATATGTATATATAACAAGTAAAACAAAGTATTTTACAAAGTAGTGCAGTTTAAAGCCTGTAAACTCTTTATAGCTTAGTGTAAAAGGTTAAATAATAATTATAATAAAATACATTATTATGGGAATAAAAACAATTCTAATGAGTAAGATCAAACAAATACAATAAAAACAAAATAAAAGGTGTTTTGTACACAACTACACACTACAACTACAAATCAACCCAAAACCACACCCTAAATTGGGTTTCACTTTTTTAGTGATTTGTTGAAACTAAAAACGTACCCGTCTTGCCTCGGTGTGGGTAAAGTCATGAATCATGTCCTCATATGTTAGTTTTTCACTTATGGTGTAGTTTATGCTTATCACTGCCAAACTGCCTGCCCTTTATCATTATTTATCATAACACATATTATTTAAATGAATAATAGTGATAGTTTGAACACATTTGATGACAATTCATCTGATTATTTGGTAAATAATAATTACATTTATTGCAAAGCTGTAAAGGAGAAAATGACAAAACTATGTATTTATTTGTGGGTTTGATTAGACAGGCTTTGCACCAACTTATCTTCAGCTGTACAATGTATTTGTTTACTGGTCTTGGTATTATTGCCACTGTGAAAAACTGATCAACCTCTGTAAAAGGTGTAATCAAAGGTGTACAGAGTACTAATATATCCTACTCAAGTGGAATTCCTGTTACTTAATTTAAATTGTACTCAAGTACAAATACAAGTAAGTCATACATAAAATACAATTCAGGTAGAAGAAAAAGTACATCAATTAAATAGTACTGAAAGTAAAAGTACTTGTTACTTTCACCCCTTTATGTTTATTTTTGGTAATAAACCTTGCCACTGTTCCCTTGCATACAGTAAACATCTCATGTATAAACATAAAAAGGAAGAGACCATATCTTGCGCAATTGGAACTTCATTTATTTTCCACAAAGGCATCTGTATAAAATAACACCAACAACAAATGCTTAGTCATCATGGGTTACATAGTGTGTGTAGAATCTGATGATGCTCTTAAAAAATACCCGGCATTCAATGCTGTGTTGGCGTTGTGAATTACGTTGACTATGATTGGTCGGCTATGATGTGATGCATTTATTTTTTTGTAGTTTTACAATGTCCGTTGATCATTTTAAAACAAAAAACAATAATTGACTGGGTAACAATTGGGTATAGAAATGTAATGTATTACTTCTTTTAAAACTTACTTAAGTACAAGTAAAATTACAAATATACTCAAAAAAGTACAAGTACCCATAAAAGCAACTTAATTACAGTAACACAAGTACTTGTAATCTGTTACTTTCACCTCTGTCTGTAGTTGTTTGAGCAAAGCGTGGTGGGTGAGTGTTTGTATGGATTGTTAATCATCATCAAGCTGTAAATGGGCACTCAGCGGTAAGCCATAGGAATCAGAGAATAACCTGACAAAGCAGGACGTAATCAGACACAAGGTTAATGGGAGCTTGAGTGAAGCATATGGCTCGCCCATAACGGTACAATGAGGTAACTGTGCAGGTCACAAAGCAAGCGTAAACAAAACACATTTAGGAGTAAAACACTTGGATGATATGAACATCGCGTGCCTCGCTCTATTGTCAATAACATCGCCTGGTGACGCCTACCCAACTACATAATCCAGTTACAGTGGCTCAGATGTGAAGAATAGTTTTGGACAAGCAAATGTAACTGGGAACTCTTTCAGCACATGAGGATGAGCATTATTGGCGCCTCTCCCGATTTATGGATATTCTGTAGAATAAGTAGCAATGGTGCAATTTTGCAAGAGAATGACAGAAGATGGTGATTCCAGCTCGACAGGAAAAGGGCCCGTTAGCCGAATGTGTTGTGAGTCACCTCATTTCAGTGGCTCGTATTTTCTCATCATGTTGTAGAATGTAGCTTATACCTAAAGCCCAGCTGCAAGGATGCTCTGCTCATCTAAGCACATATTTAACATCATAAAGGCCCTTCACACCAAATGAATGAGCTGTGTGCAACAAACAAATTGAAGGAATAAGGTATTTAAAACTGGAAAGAGATTTATTTATTTTTTTATTTTTTTATTTTTTGGTTGTTGTTATTTAGGCTTCAATAATTTCTACATGTCATCTGTGTCAATGGGAAAATACAAGTGGTGGCCTGTGATGGCCCCCTAGTGGTCTGTGCTGTGAGTGATAAAGTCATTTATCACATACATGTTTTTAAAAAAATCAAATAAAAAATAATTTGCTTTTGAAATCAACCAAAATCATTTACAATGTTTGACTTTTTTGTTTGTCAGTGTTTGTTTGAATATTTGCAGTAAAACAGTGAAGTCATAGTACTGTGTCACAAAGGATGAACAGAGCCAGCATGTCAGTACACTGTGATATCCTAATGCTGTTGTTTACCAGAAAATGACTCTAAAACAAGGACACTATGACTTCCACAGGCATCTTATTTTATCCCTGATTGAAACAACAAGAACAGAGATGAAATTTGAATCTTTAAAATGACGGAAAAACATTCACACTCAGACGAAAACCTACACATTACATATTAGGCAAATAATATTATTTACTTACTAAACGTGTTTTTTATTTATTTATTTTTTAATGAAATGTAGCAAATAAAGAAAACTGAAAAATCTTACTTTTTAATGAACAATGTGATCATGTTGTTACGACTAAACAATGTTTCTTTACAAGAACCAAATTACCTTTCAAAGACATAACTATACTGTGAATGTTCTGCGTTACTTATAACAAAACTAAATGAATAAATAAATATACATGGATTCAGTCAATGTGATCCATGTGTGAACTGCAGTAGGTCACAAAAACAAAAAACAACAAAACACTTATTCATTATGATTATTGTTTGAAACAATAGCAACTTGTTTGTACAATCAGTCTTTTAAGTTGTAGTTTCAGATTTTGCGGATACGCAAATATTTCCTTTTATGTGTTAATTTGGTTTTATAGAGATAGTCGTGTTTCTGTTTATGGATTCCGATACGATGCCAATATTGCAGCCTTGAGTAGTGGTCGATACCGATGTTGATCCGATAAGATATCAGCACAAATCATACATACATTTATGACTTATTTTGTGTTTTGGAATGTTAGAAAATGCTTGATCAAGTGATGTTACTCAAACAGAGAATAGTCAGCTACAGTAGGTATGAGAAAAACTGACCCATTTATTATTAACCAATTGGTTACAAACATTTTAACCTTCAACATCATATCTACAGTATTATATATATATATATATATATATATCGGAACGGTATCCAATATCAATATCGAATCTGGACACCCCTATTTCTGTTATGAAATGGAAGCATGAGGAGAATGTCCCCAAAATAACTTGTTGATGGATTACCTTTAAATGAATGTTAACACTAATAAGTCGTGAACTGCTTATCAGTCACTGCAGATTTGGTTCCATACCCATCTTACAATCATTCAAAGCACCATGTAGCCTACCAATCATTCATGGGATCTTGTAGTATCATAAAATATATTATAAAACATCATAATGTTGTGGCATGTAATTGATTTGAGTTTAATTAACAATGTGATGCTGAAATTTTGGACTATCTTTTCCCCCCATAATTAAAAATATTATCTTCTAAATACTTTACGAATGAGAAAATGAGTAACATCCCCTTTAAAGTATTAAAGTATATGACTGGTAAAGTTAATCTCTTCAACATTACTGATATACTACTACAAACCAATCATATCATATTAATAATATAAAAGGGTAATATTGTCGTGGAATATTTTATTGTGGTAGAACATATATTCCCACGTGAGAATTGGTGTAACAGAAACACATGTCAGCACCTTCGGAGATCATATTCATGTTGTGTATAATTACAGAATCGCTGTTTGACGCCACCAGCTCCTCAGAGGCCAAGATTAATCCCATAGATCAATGCGTCCAATGCTAGATATGCAAAGCACAGCAATTCATCTGTCACTTTGGCTGCCATTGAGGGCAAACGGGAGAACTGTGAACTGTTCATAATTAAGCCTTCCTTCCAACAACATACTAAATGTGGCTGTGGAAACACATGGTTGGTCTTTCAGCTGTGGGTGTGTTTGCTGTTGTAATTAATTTCCTTGAGTAATCGAGAAATTACGGTGGCCGTAAAAGCTTGTAAAAGGTTTGTATTTGTTTGCTTTCTTTTTGTTTGGCGTTGTGGCGTTCGTCATTCTGTGTTGTGGAGTTTGTATTTGTATGCGCTTTTGTGTTGTGTTGTTTTGTGTTGTGAGGTTCTTCATTTTGTGTTGTGTTGAGAGGTTCTTCGCTTTTTACGGCCACCGTAAGAATTAGTTTTCAAATTATTTAAGTCGTGCCTCCAAATACACAACATAATGCTTACAGTTGTTATTGTTTATTTTTTTTTTTCCAGGAAACTGAATGCTAATCTTTGCACAAAACACATTTTAATGGTAAATAATATTAGTAAATAATTTAGTAAATAAACAAAACATGTATTTCATCAATTGTGTGACCAGAGAGGTATTCCATAAAGGAGGATTAACAAACTCTGAGTCTATCCATAAACTCTGGGTCAACAAACCCCACGATGGGAAACTCTGGGTGTCTGATTCCATTACAGCTGGTATGAAGTGGGTCAATCAACCCTGAGTATGTAAACCTTGGGTTACTGACGTGCACGTGCGCAATAAAAAGCCATCATCAATGGATCGAAGATGACTTGAGCTGCCATGACAACCACCCAGAAAATAGTGATTTATTCACCGTAATGGGTGAAAAATAAGCCGGTGTTTGAGGAATATGAGCCTGTTCTAAAGGTGCGTTCAGTCTTCAGTCACTATAGTGTCTTAAATCACCCATAATTAGTCACACTTTTTGGTCACTTCATCACTTTATCGCTTCAGTGACGTGACGAGCGGTGAATAATATGAATAAAATGTGTTTGAGGAGACGTGGCAGCAGCATAGGATGGCTACATAGAGAGCCCTCCTGTTACACTGGATATAAAGACAGTAAATGCTGCTTGATATTGCATCATTTATATTGATTTTTAATGTAATATTGTTGCCAGAGTCATCTCAACGTCCTAAAAAATGTCATAAAAAACACTGAAGCGGGACACGAACCCGCGACACATTGCTTTCAAAAGCAGCGTCACAATTCACTGCGCCATCATACTTTGAAAGAAACATGAGTTACAGATTTAACTGTATAACAATATAAAACAACAATAGAGCCTTAAAAATGTATTAATTTAAATGATCATCTCCTCCATTATATTATCCACAGGTTTGTATTCAGAGAACTTTACTACAGACGTCAGTAGATGTTTTAATGCAGATCAACCTCTCAGTGTCTTTCACTCAATGATCTACATCTACAATGTTAGAAAGAAAATTATCGTTTGCACACAAAAAAAAAAAAGTAAAGCGACACAACATTAGTAATGATGTGAACACGTCTGTGGTGTGTGATGTTACTAATGTGTTTCAGAGAAAAGTGTTAAGGTTCATTAAAGTGTTCAGGTGGGCGGAGCCAGGTAGAAACCCAGGGTTTCTTTGATAAAACCTGCCAGCGACCAGGTTTAGTTCACGGACAATGTTGCCATGGTAACATACTCAGAGAAGAACATACCTCGCGTTTAGGAATGGGATACTCAGAGTTTCCCTCATTTCAGCCTGAACATACTCATAGTTTGAACATAACCCACTTTATGAAATACCCCTCTGTATTGATTTGCTTTGTTATTGTAATGTTACAAGTTATTGGTTCACCTAATAGTGTTTTGATGTATATACTGTCAGTAACATACAAATACAATCAGTATCTGTCCTACATTCACCTCGTTTCCAAGCTGACATCAGACCTGTCGTACTCCTGGCACTGCTGCTGACGGCTCAGCCTTTGGTTTTTTTCTACACCAAGACACAAATATATATCAAACAACTGTTGGTTAGGAGTGGGGTGATAGACAGAGTTTGTGATATACGTTACAATAGACAATATGATCTGATCGTTTTTTTTGGAAAGGGACTAAAAGACCAACAACAACAAAAAAAAAATTTGCAGCTGTAGAAATAACCATGCTTTTATGTGACTTGAACTCTTGGCATACTTAAGTATTTTTTTTGGGTAAAATATTTTCAACTTAATATAAATATTTACAATAAGATAAACAAAATTAGGACCAAATGTGTATATTTAAAAGGCCAAAACAAAATTGTCACTTAGCAAAAGAAGGCAAAAACAGATACTAACAATTTACTGTAAGCCATTCTTGACATCATCAGATCATGATATTCTTCAAAAACAATAAACTTATTTGTGCATTAACTTTGCTGACTAAGTTGAAAAAAAAAGAAAATCAAACCAAGCTCATTTGGATAAGTACTTTATCAACAATATTTAAGACCGACGACGGTATCGCCGTACCACATGTATCATTGACAATAGCTCTTATGAAATGGGAATATTGCGATAGTTTGTACCACCATATATTGTCCCACCTTTATTAGGCAGACATACAGATTTCTAGTTGTAGTTCTATTATCTTTTCCACATCTTAATAAGTTAGTTAGTACATAAAAACTTAACAAACAGCATGATTGCCAGCTTTTTGAAAGGACGTTTCAAAGACAAGCATTATGACATATTTGCTAGAAAAATGGTCATTAACGATGTTCCATTGATTTGGATACTGCACTGCCTGCTGGAACATGGTGGATATTGACAAACAAGGACTGTGATTCTTCTGCTTTACTAATCCAGCTGTGAAAAACAAACTTGTTTCCAGGCTGTTTACCACAAACATAATTTTACAAAGCCCTGGGACAGCATTTTATTTTGGACCCATTTCAACCCCCGACCAAAAACACTGCATGTAACACCAATTACATTACAGTGTGTTCAAGGTGAGGGTAACGGGTTAAGACCTAAATTCATTCCACTAATACGTGGGAAGTACAAAGGTATACATCATCATCTTTCTATTTTTATTCCAACTGTATCTTTTTTTTTTTTTTTTTTCTTTTTAGCCAAAAGACAGTTATGGCCTGCTGGAAGAAGCAGACAATGATGGTTAACTAATAGCCAAAGGTGAACCCAGGCGTGAAGAAGTTTCATTTGGCACTGATTGCCCTCTGACAAACTATCTCCCTTTTATATCCACTGCCCTTGTGAAACTGATGAGCTGTAGTTGCAATCGTCCCCAGACACTGAGGAAAACTACTTTCAGTAAAACCCTGCCCTTGATTTGAATACGTGGCAACAGTCGGAAACAATTTAACATTGATTGAAAAAAGAAAAAAGGAAAAAAAGTTGGTCAATATTCACTTTGCTGCTGGACTGCTTTGAGTGTTGCAAGTTAAAGGATGGCAGTGAGATAGTATTAGGAAGGAAAGTGAAACAACTGCTGTTCAAGTGTGTCTAATATTTGATTCAAGGATCATTGTCTGCAAACACTGAATACTTGTTAACTTACCTCACTGTGTGTGATCCTTCAAATCAATGTAAGGAACTCGATTGCAATGTTAACAAGGACAGACGGTCATTTTTTTCTGCCTTAATTGCATTATTGTCGCGTTGTATTGGGACAATTATCAACAATATCACATAAGGATGGGCAGTATTGGGAATAACGGCATTTGAGTGTAACGGCACTACTAACGGCACTACCTTTTTGGTAATGGAATAATCTAATTAATTACTCTCTCTACTGTTACAAGGCCGTTATCGTTACGGGGAAAGTAAAGTGGCACGTTACAATTTGGTTTAATGAAGCGCCACGGTGTCAGGCATCTGGGCAGTGGGCAGCTCATCTCCACTGTTTTTGTCCTGCAGGCAGCAGCAGGACAGTGGAGAGCGCAGGGTTGGTGATGATAAGTGGAGTCTGTGCCCATTGGTCGAGCCAATGAGAGCCAAACAGGAAAATACATCATATACCCTGTGCCAAGCAGTATCAAAACAAACATGGCAGCCGACACGGAGAAGACCTTCGCAGTTGCGCTCTGCTCTGTTTTAAAAGACCTGGATATATTGTTGAAACCACAAGAAGAAGATGCTTTACCACCTTAAGTATGTACCATACTACACGTTGTTTTCGTCTGCTGGCTCTGTTTAGGGAAAAAGAACTACGCTTGTCGTGCTATTGTCGTCAGGTCTGCTCATCGTTTGATTGTTTACTCTGCGCGTTTGTCCCGTCCCGCTCAGCCAACGGAACTCAAACGCCGTGAGCACTTCCAGACTAATCGCCTGCATGAATAATACAAGGAGATTAGGATGGATTCCTGGCTACATCTCTCCCGTCTTCTGATTTGATTTTCGTCATAGTCTGTTTTCATCTAGTCCTTTATTTGTTGACGATAATTTCAATCAATTTAGTCATAGTTTTAATCCAAATAAATGACTTTTTTATTTTATTGTTTTTTGTTTTGTTTTCGTACACAAATATGTGTTTGTGACGATAATGACGAAAATATTTAGTCAACAAAATTAACACTGTTTGACACAATAGTACAAAATGTAAAAATAACTTGGGAGAAGAAATTTGTAACGTTAACTAATTACTTTTAAATGTAAAATGCCCAACACTGGAGATGGGTATACCAAATTTGGTACTTTTTTTGGTACCAATCAAATTCCTACACATAAAATCAAAAGGTATCATATTTCATTATTTAAACGCATCCTTACGACTGCGAGAGAATAAAAGAGGAGGCAATTTCTCGTGTAGTACCTGGACACAACATTGTACGCAGTGCGTAACGACAGCAATAGCTACACGTTCAGCAATGGCCGATAGAAAGAAGTCTAACGTATGGCTCCTCTACATGCAGAAACATGACAGGTGTAAATGTGAGCTTCACTCCGGAACAGCGTGGTGTACCGACTAAAAGAGAGTAGGAAAATAAGCTGCTACGGGGTTTCAGAGCTACGTTCGAAGTGGAGCAAAGAGATATTGTTTGGTTCTGTGGTGCGCAAGTGCCAAAAGAAAAAAACAGGCAGGGTGGCATTGCCCCCCAGTGGTCAAAAATTTGCATTGCAGTTTTCCCAATTTTTTATATAACTTACACAATATACAAATGTTTTAAGTGCCAAAAAACACAGTTACTAGGAAATAATAAAAAATGTTCACTAAATAAAACCGAGTGAAAAAGATTTAGAACGAGACGTTTTATATATATAAAATATAATATATATATATATATATATATGTATATATATATATGTATATATATGTGTATATATATGTATATATATATATATGTATATATATATGTATATATATATATATATATATATGTATATATATATATATATATGTATATATATATGTATATATATATATATGTATATATATATGTATATATATATATATACATATATATTTTTTTTTTTTTTTTGCTGCCCTTCCTACTGGCAAGAATCTCAATACTGACTGCTTTCAGAGCTGTAGACTCAGGAAGCAGACCAGGCACTTATGCATTGTTTAAAAAATAAATTAAAAATAAACAATGTATAGTTAAGGGTTTTCATGATGACGAAATTTGTGAAAAAATGTTGTAACAATACAAACTGTTGGATGTTGGTTTGATATCTTTGTTAAAGTTTATTATTATTATTATAATTATGATTATTATTATTATTATTATTATTATTATTATTATTATTGTTGTTGTTGTTGTTGTTGTTGTTGTTGTTGTTGTTGTTGTTGTTGTTGTTATTGTTAATATTACTATTGCTATTATTATTATGAGAAATAAATATGGTAAAAAAAATATATTATTATTTACCCTTCATTCCCACACAAAAGTACAGAAAATTGGTATTGAATCGATACCGATTCAGAGGAAACAACTATCAGTTCAAATGTGAAAGTTATTCATCCCTACTACCACACATAATGTATACGTTCTGAAGTTCCATGTGGAAATCCTGGGGATTTTATTTGTGTTGTGTCCATTTGGGCAGGAACGATTTATCGCTCACCATCACTAAGGGCCTGAATGTAAATGTCAACGCAAACAATAAAATGCACCAGGAGGCAGAAGATGGAGGAATGAAGCAATATAAAAAACTCCTGGCATATACATTTTCTTGACACCTGACTGGGCAAATCTTTCTGTGTCTTGTGCTTGTGTTTACCATCAGAAGATAAGGCCAGAACACCACAGCTAATAATGACATATTTGTTCTCAGTTTATTGAAGCACAGAGTAGAAAGAATCTCCACTGCTGATGGTTTTTAACTCTGTAAATGGCTTCATTTGGCACACTGCAATCTCCCATAACCTGGGGATATTCCATGCTCGCATTTTTTCTTCATCAGACGACCAGCTGTGCCACTTGAGAAGACGTCTGAGGAAGCAGACAGCTGAATGTCACTCTGGGGTCGTTGCATTTGTTCTTTGAGCCCCAATGGTGTCTGAGTGCTGAAATTTCAAGATGTTTAGGCATTAAATTGCCTCATTTTACTCACTCAACTACGGTGGCTGGGAAGTGTCAGGTGAATGCATTTACAGAAACGAACACAAATGCAAACAGGTCACAACACGAATGCAAACCGGCCACAACGGAAGTGTTTCCGACGGACCGGTATTACAGTCGGACGGGTATTATGATATGATAGCCTGATGTGAAAAATATAAGAGTATCCTAATCAACTTTCACTTACTTTCATACGCGTTTCGATGTCTTCTTCTTGTTCTTCTCTGTTTTGGTGGGTTAAAAACATCTGCCAGAAACGTGTCCGTCTGTAATACCGGTCCGTCGGAAACACTTCCGTTGCGGAAACCCGGTGGCCGGGAAGTGTCAGGTGAATGCATTTAAAGAAATGAACACAAATGCAAAAAGGTCACAACACGAATGCAAAATGGCCACAAACGGAAGTCTTATACTTATATGACAACAAAATTGCACTACAAAACTCCAAAAACACACAAGGTGAACACAAAATAACAAAAATGCACTAAGTGATTCCAAAAAAATTAAACAATAAACAGAAAACGAGGTAAAAAAAAAAAAAAAAGACATATAAAATGACTCCAAAAACACAAAAAAGGACAAGAAAAATACAAGAAAAAAGACACAATATGACAATAAAATTGCACATTACTCCAAAAACGCACAAGATGACCACAATTGTACACAAAATGACAAAAATGCACAAAGTGACAACAAAAGAAGAACACAGGAAAGTACAAGAAAAATACGCAATAAGACAAGAAAATTGCACTATACTCCAAAAACACAAAAGATGACCACAAAAGTACACAAAATGCAACAACATTTAAACAAACATAAAATAAAAAAATAAAAAAAAAAAGTATATAAAATGACAAAAAAGGACAGGAAAAATACAAGAAAATTGCACATTACTCCAAAAACACACAAGATGACCACAAGTAAACACAAAATGACACAAAGTGACAACAAAAATGAAACTGTAAACATAAAATGAGAGAAAAAATATATACAAAATGACTCCAAGAACACAGAAATGGACAACAAAAATACACAAAATCAATACAGAAACTCAAAACAACAAGCACGCGAAATATACAAAATGACAAAAAAAAAAAAATCCTTTCCTGTGTTAATGTTCGGATTCATCATCATTATACATGCTGTCTTGAAAATATCACCGTCGGATCAGACATCAGACAGCAAATCACATTTCTTTTTCCCCCCACAGTGATAAAGGTTGCCAACCTCTGCTCTAAATTTACAGCTTTTGCTGTCTATTAAACAGAGTTTCAAACACTCAACCATTTATCATCTTTCAGAGGATTCCTCCTTTTTCTACATGGAAAAAACCTTATTAAATTTCAGACTTGACGTCTGATACACCAACTATGTTTATGTAGAACCCCTTAGTTTATTTCAACTGCTGAGGGCCGATTGGTCTCACACAGTGACCCTGGCTCCCAGGAGTGCACTGGCCTAGCCTCGTCCTCCTGTCCTTTATAACAATGGGAAGGGTAATGGCCACCTCAAGGCCTGTTCATTCAGCCTGATTGCACTGCCAGCATCAGGCCAGCCATGCCATAAAACAATTAGCTCCATTTATCAACCTTACATCCTGCTATGTGTGGGAGTAGATGAAGGGTGGGGGGGTGGGGAGAAAGATCCAGAGCTCTCGGAGTAAAGACTTGGGCAGCAGGAGCCATGCTGAATAAGGAAGACAACCATCAGCTCTGATTTGGAGCGTTGAACGATCACGTCTGCACGATTAATCTTCAAGGTGGCACCGGTGCCTGCTTTGATTGTAAAATATTTTCAAATATTTAGGTGATCTTATTAAATTATGTCGAGTGCCTCATAAACATGCCTTCCCCCTTTGAAAACACAAGATGTTCATGTATACAGACTAGTTATTAGGAGCAACTCATTTCTCCTTTCGCATTTGACTGTAGAAACATTATTCTGGCAAGACTGCAATGAAAAAGCTAAAAGTGGCTTACAGCAGACAAACTGGCACATCATCAAAGAGTTATAAACACAGGATAACAGTGGCTTAATTACCTTATTCTGTCATCTTTACCCTTGACTACATTTGCCAGTTGGGAATCTTTGGCATTTTGAAAGAGATTACCTTTAGCTTTATATACATTTTGACTCAACTCATAAACTAGCATCTAAACCAGTGTTAATTTTGTTGACTAAAAATGTTGGTCATAGTTTTCGTCAAATACATTATTTTAAGTGACACTAAATCGACTGTGACTAATTTAAAGATGAAAAAAGAAAACTATATCAAAATGTTTTGATGTTTCATTTAACAATTTAAAAAAAAAAAAAAAAAAACTATAATTAGAACTCGTAAAAATGTGGACTTATTGATAATATCAAATCTATCTGTGTTTTTATCAACTTTAACCATCCCATATTAAGTTGATCAATTGTAATTACATCTTTAAAATTGCCTAAACTCTTATGCTGTATGTTTTAGTCGACTATATATGTACCAGATTTAGTCGACTAAAATATTAAAAGAATATTTCACTGTTTTTACAAGTTTGGCCAAAAATCTTTGAAATGTGCTTACTAGAAGATATATGCCTAACAAAATGCATTACTATGCTTCACATTTATTTGATTGCCTTTTAAAAAAGTTTGTTTACCAAAAGAGGATAAAAACAGTTGTGACCCGTAAAAATGATGTGACCTCAGGGGGGACAACATTTTCATCTTTGCGGTTTGGTAGTAGACAATGAAGCAAAAAGGAAGAGCTCTCTTTAACTCTCGCCATCTTTAACTTGTCCTGATTAGTTAGAGCAACTAAAAGCAGTATAAGTTGGTATTTTGACTGAATAACCTGGCTAAATGATCTAAAAAGCAGCCTGAATGCTTCACTTCAAAAGGAAACAATAGGATGTTTACAAGCAGTGGGGCCGTGTGACATCATCAATCACATGATTTCAAGATGGCGGAACACAGGCTCTAAAACTGTAAAGTAGTCCCATAAGTATACATTTCAAAGATTTTAGGCCAAACTTGTAAACAGTGGAGGATCCCTTTAATATAATTTAGTTGACTAAAGACTAAAACTGAAATAGTCCTGATGACTGCATTTTCACTAAAACTAAGTTGCATTTACGTCAAAAGACTTGGACTCAATCTAAATAAAAAATAACACTTTAAACCTATTTGTACTTTGATAATTACACCCCACCCCCGCTACTCCACCGCCCCCCACGGCAGAGATGGAATATATAAAAAAAGAATAGTCAGACTAGAAGTTTAATTACATACAAGCATGTCAAAGATGAGCAGCAGCTCGAGCAGCCTTTTCGTGGAACCCCCCAGGAGAGATGTATGATGCAGCTGTTAGAAGCTAAAGGAGGATTGTAGAGATTTTATTTCTCTTTCCTTCCATTTCTCTTGTGTAATAGATCGCACCTGCACTATCTCTGAGCAATCGTCCAGTTCAGCTTAACATCTGTCATGTGTAGCGCGTCTCTATTAGGCAGGTGCAGGGAGATGCTTGTATTTACTTGCACATAACTCAACTGATCTATGGTTTATTAAATCTAAAAAAAAAAATAATAATAATAATAAAATCTATGCATCACTTTAATGATGATGGGTTTCAAAAACAGAAGGTGGATTGTTTTGTCTTCAGAATGCTGACCCCACACTATTACAGAGGCTTAACTACAACATGTTAACATGTGGACGGGGCTAATTATCCTTCAGCAGAAATAGAAGCTCATTATCGGAGTCATAGGAGGGCAGAGGGTCTCCAGAAACACGCGCAGTTGCCGGTCCCCTACTTAGCTCTTCGTTGTCAGTAACAAAGCAGTACATCGCCTTAAATCAAACTCTCTATTCCTCCAAGTATTTAATTAAGTTTTGATCATCCTGTCTAGCATTCCCAGTTTTAGAGTGTTTAATTTCCTGCTGTCATACTGACTTCCCTTTTGGATGTATTATTAATAAAGCCTGCCCACTTCCCTGTGTTTCTAGAGGGCAGCTATAGTCTCTGTGGCAACAGGAAGACTCCAGATTCCAATTCATCAGCTCAACCATTAAGAGTGATTTAAAGCCATAATTTCTCCAGATATTGCTTGCGAGTTCAAATGTCAACATTTAGATAAGCCTGGTTGAGTCAACTCCCTAGCTCGGTAAATGAAGGATGAGCTCTTTATAACCCTGTATCCTGTGTTTGTGTTTTCATTATTGATGAGATATGGTTCTATAAATCAAGACCAGTTAAAGCTCTACTAGTGCTAATGCCACTAGGGGGGTGGGGGAAAAAAAATCCAGGCTTTATATTGGCCTGCAAAATTTGTTTTGTATTCTGTCTATTAGTATTACTAGTGAATCTTTTAGTTTTACTCGTACTACAAGTAGACTAAAATCAGTCTACTAGTACTACTAATGAGATTTTGAGTCTATGAGTATATACATAACACTGTTCTACTAGTTTTTGTGCACGAGTGGTGTTGCCAGTAGTACTAGTATACTTAAAATATGTCACTAGTAAAAGCTTTACTAGTACTATTTGTAACACAAATTTGTGTACTAGTTGACAATTGTTCTTTACCTGTGGAATGACATACCATTACATGTTAGAAATGCATCATCACTGTCCATTTTTAAAACTGCTCTTAAAACCAATTTGTATTCCTTGGCTTTTAACCCAGTATGAGACGCTGCTCTTGTTTTATGGCGCGCTTCCATTGGCGGTATCTGCTTGACATGGCTCCACACTTCTCGCTTTTGGGACCCGATACTGTTTTTCTGGATCGTTTCCATTGAGCACCAACCTGACATGCAAAACTGCCAGATTTCACGGAGTGCAGTTTTTTTGTTGCCATCTTCACAAGAAAATGGTGGCCGCATGCTTTCTCTCTGAGCGTGCGTTGATGACTCCACGCTGTGATTCTCTGAACCAATCAGTGTCTGCTTTGTGCCTATGTCACAATTTCAGACCAGGGCTGCTTTTTCTGGAACTTCAACAAAAGAGGTACTAAAAAAGGCAGCACCAGGTACCAAGGAGGAAACGGGAAAAACGAGAGTAGAGCCGAGCCAAGTAGAGCCGTTACCGCCAGTGGAAACGCACCATTAGTGTCCTGTGGTTTGTTATTATTCACTGTTGTGCTTAATAATTACATCTACATTACTTCTTGTTTTACTTTGTTTATTTTATTGTTTTGCTGTTTTTATCTATTGTGTACAGCACTTTGTGCCAGCTGTTGCTGCCTTAAAAGGCTATATAAATAAAGTTGAGTTAAGTTGGTCGAGTTTACTGTTAAGGTGTAATCGTGCATTATTGCATAAGACAAATTTTAGTAAACAAATTACGTTTACTAGTACCACTAATACACTCAAAATCAAATATATGAATAGTACTAGTGGACTGTTTTTAGTCCATTAGTAGTACTAATAAGGCCAAAATATTTTCTAGTAGTACTAGTAGATCAAATGCAAATGAAGTGGGAGGGATTAAAACCAAATCCTTGGAATATTTGAGAAGGCCATTGGCAAGCCTGCATTTGCTTTTCCCCATCCACTCATTAACATATAAGGCCTATTAGTAGTGCTAGTGGCACTTTCTGCATCATTAGTGAAGTGTACTCATCCACTAGTAAATCGAAATTGAGCACTTTAATTTTAAGTACTCTTACAATTTCACGATGTCTGAAATCACTGATATCAAATTTCTGCTATAATGGCTTTCCATGTTTGGAGTGAACATGAGACTGGTGAATTCCAAGGTTTTTGTTCACAGTTTTTCTTTTCAACAGCACTGCGAAAGTAGCTGTCTGCTAGAAGAACCGATAAAGTGTGGCAACTGGCCACCCAAACACGTACAGAATAAAAGAGAAGAAGAAGAAGAAAAAAAAAAAACACACACATACACACACACACACAAACTCTAGTCCATGACAGATAGAGTTAGGTGGCACACGTCAACAGGTTGTCTTATCGCTGCGCTGTGGACCATGAGCACTTGAGTGAAATGGGTAGAGAGCCTCTCTACTGTGAGATGAGTGGAAGAGACGGTGTTGCTTCAGAGAAGCCGAGGCCAGACACAGAAACTCACAGGTCAACATGCCCACCCAATTTTACAGCTGAGGTCCGTTTGTCACCATGGATGCTGGTGGCTAGCACGCTGCTTAGTATACAGGTTAGTTTGACTGGCAGTCAAAGCCAGAGAATATGGCAGCATGTGGATATTGAGGTGCATTTTTTTTTCTTCATTTTTTTCATTTAAGTCTTTTCTACCGGTTGCTAGTATCAGTGTTTACTCAACCATCAAAGCAACAAGACCTGACACAGGAATTTGACTGTAACATGCCCCTGTGACAGGTTCTTTGCTAAAACAGGAAGAAAGAGAATATTCATGCAAAGAGTAAATCATTCAAAATAGCAGTGTATTAAAAAGCACTCACTTTTGTAGTAAATAAAGGCAAAATGCTAAATGTATGCATAGTTTTTTTTTTCTAACAACAAAACACATGACTAATTTATACCAGGTGAAAAGTTAACATGAATACAAAAAACAAAGCTGAGCAAACATCCCTCCAGCTATTTGGAAATAAGGTTGGTTTCTGACAAGATATTGAATATGTTATTAAAAAAAAAAAAAAAAAAAAAGAAAGAAAGAAATGTATGCAAGCTGAATTAACAAAAACACAGTAGGAGTTGGACTTTCACTGTGTTGGGCAGAATTACACAGTATAGGTGTGAGTCACAAAATAAACATTAATAGAGACGTACTGAACAAATTAAAAAGTCAATTTACATTGTGTTTTTGAAAGAAGTCCATTAGTTAAAATATCAGATTTCTGCTGTTCTATTCAATGATAGTGATTTAAATTGCAATTATCTTTCTAGGTTGGCACTATTAATCATACATTAGTAGAATAGAATTCAGTAGATTATATGGTGACAAAATACTGTAACTGTGACACAAATAACCAGAAAAAAAAATACGTAATTAAAAAATATTTCTTTGGCCATAAAGTTTCAATAGTCTTTAAGTGTTTTTTTTTTTTTTTAGATACACACAATTCAAAGTAGACTATGCTTTTGTATAACAATGGGTTAAAGACTGATACAAACCAGAGGCTTCAGAGTTTATTGAAGGTAACTCTGAATCCTGACTGAGCTTTTGGGCAAAGATAAAAAAAAAAAAAATGTAAAAAAAAAAACACAAATTCATCATGCATCATCATAATTAAGTCTGTCTTTACAAAAGTGCCTCAAAGCAGCTTCTAATAGTACATGGAGCTAATGAGGAACAAACCTTTACTTGTTGTGTGTGACTAATATTAACATTAATTACAAGATTCATTAATGTGCCAAAAATTGAAAAACAAATCCATTAGTGGCAGGCTTGGCATTGTTTTTGTACAAGAAATTGGTTTTCTGTTATGAATCAACAATAACAGAAATGCCAATTGTATCACTATTCAACCATTTCTTCAATGTGTGGTTTTTAATCAGCATGTTGTTGTCTGCTGGACAGTTTACTGTGATCGCTTAAGCGTTTTATCAAAATGGTTTTCTAACCTACTGAGTCTTGTTCATCGTGAGCTGCAGTGTTCCTTGTTTGTCTCGAAAGGCAAACATTACTGACTGAGTGATCAGATGTTGGAGCCTCATGAGACTCTCAACCTGAGCAGATCTATTATTCATGGGCATGGCTCATGTGTGTTTTGGAATGTGACAAACTAATCAGAAAACCTGTATATGAAATAGAACGTATGTGGCTGGCAGAAGAAATGGAAGTGGTGGCAGTAGCTACTGGTCCTATAGTAATGTCGAGGGTGGAGTTGTTCTGCCTTTCTAGCTGCCTCGCAAGGACATTTGTATAAGAAGTGGCACCTATGTATATAATACAGTATATATTGTGAATTAGATTGACTTATCTTAATAGATGTGGCTTGTATAATAAATGTTTGCTGTGTTTCTGGAGCCCTAATGAAAGTAATTTCCCCCTGGGATTATTAAAGTATTTCTAATTCTGATTCTGATGTATATGAAGAGTAGTCCTTGGCAAGTCTAACCGCAAAACAGCACTTTTCATTCCCTAAAAGGTACGTGTACTAGCAATGTTTACAGCAGCAATTTTGTTTTTCGTGTTACCAATAAACCAAAGATTGGCACATTTAGTAAGAAAAAACCAAAAAAAACACCTTAAAGTACTCTTTGAAACAACTTTCTACCAGAAATTAAAATCCATTTTGGGTTTGATGGGACCTCAAGTCATTGATTCTGGGTTAGTGTTGACATGAGCTCCCACATGCTTTCTTTGATTTCCCTCTTTCATTAAGTTTTTGTAGTACATTTCTCCACATTTTCTTATTTTTTTTTTTTATTAATTACTAGAGACAACACAATGATGTGTGTTGGAGCTAATTTGAACATGTCTAGAGATGGTATAGGCTCTCTTGTTGGGCATCGAAGCAACCACACCCTGCAGTTGGCTGCATATTTACACCTTTACATGTGAGATGCAACAAAGATCAAGCTGTTAGACACGAGTGAATAGGATAGAGAGTGGACTTACCAGGGGACAAGTCTTGGAGGATATGGTAATGATTTAGAGGAGAATAATCTGGTAGAGAAGTCAGCATCGGCGCTCCCCACAACTTCCTAAATGCAGCAATGTGAGGGCCTCCCTTAGGACTTTTGATGAAAATTATCTGGCTAAACCTCTAATTCTAATTTTAAATGATCTTTTGAGGTAAAATTCTCCTACTGGAACCAGAAAAATTGGAGCCATTGGTCTTAAACAATAGTTCTTTGAGGTACCTTTTAATTGACTTGTACAACAAAGTAGCCCAAATGCAAAACTTACAACAATCCACTCTATTGTGTACTGATGAAAGGAAAGTTAACAAATAACCCATATACAAAACTGATAAACTATTATATTAACTAAGTGCTTTGTCAAACTTCCCATCACAATGTTCCCTCAGAATGAGTCCTCGGTGAGAATGTTAGTCATGCTTGGTTGTTTCAAGGATTACAAGCAGAGCCACTTGGGTGTTAAAATTCCATCCTTTTCTAAATAGCATGTATTATCTTTGCCAAAGAAGTTTTGAATGCTGTTTCACCAATGGCTAATGGGAAATGCATCAATCTTCTTTGGAATTTTTTTTTTTTTTGTTTTTTTTTTTGTGCCACTGAATTATCAAGCATGCATTGGTCAAAGTTTTCTGCAGTCCCATTTTGGTCCCCAACACCACACAGCCTACTTCAAGTACTTCTGCATTGGTGGTGGCCAGTATGACATCAGCTGGTATTCTCTGCCCACCCCAAGGCACTCAAGGTTGCCTTGCAATCCTTCAAAATCATGCAGCGTTGACACTTTCCTACATGGAAGCAATACATCAAGAGTAGAGAATTTCTGTCCTATGAAAAGTTGGTAGAAAGAAATATACACAAGAATGTGAAGACTATTGAGGCTCTCAACGATGGAACAAGATTCCCATTTTCATAGATGATTATTGGGCAACAAATAGCAAAAAGCCTACTAGACGCAATGTCTAGTGCTGTTCAATTGTTTGTATATATCTCTGTAAACTCAACAGTCTATTGTTATTTAAAAGTTTTCAAACTTGGACATTGTCCATTCAGTACTTGAATTTCAGTGGACAAAATACCATGCTATTAGTCATCTTAAAGATCCAGAAATGAAATCAAAATATGCTCAAAACTCAGAAAAAATCTTTGCGATTAAGTCGGCTGAAAGTTTACACGGCACATTTTGTAATTTGCACACCTACCCGCTCTTAAGAGTTGTACAATTACAGAGTGTCTCATAGGTCTTTGGTACACGACTGCTCTGGAGCGTTTTTCCTGTGCTTGTGCCCCGAACAGCCGTCGAGTTGCTAGCGTGAAATGGCTGTTAATTCCTTTTGCTATCTGTCCCACACAGAGCCCATTTTAAGCCTTCATTTGAATCTTTTGCTGGCTGAAAAATGCAGGAAAGAAGAAATTTCTACCTAATAAGAAAAAACTGTGTCAGATGTTAAACAAACACAATCAAGTATAAACTTCTATTTACTGTGACCGTTCAATTTCTAAAACCAATGAAAGTTAGTGAGTATTTCACCCTTTTGCATCACCAAAATAAAAGCCAATTGTAATTCAAAGTTAAGATAAAATACCAAGATGGAATAAATAATGAGTGCTTGAAAGGGTAAAGCTGTAATTGACTTAGATAAGTAAAAAAAAAAAAACCCTTTTAATTATTAAACATATTTATATACCCATATTCCTATTAACGGGTGAATAAATGAATTCATACTTCCTATTTAACCAGCATTATTCTGTTGCTGTAGCCTATTCTAGTTTACTTCTGAAGATGTGTGCAACTTAGGGACGATTGCAGTTCATCTAAGAACATTTTTCTTTAAGTCAGGCCACATATCATTCTGAAAAATCTTGATTGAAATGGTCATTGCTAGGTGAATAGACAGCTAGACGGAAGCTGTGTTCTTCTACATGTTAGGCCAACAACAGCGTGTATGTCTTCACGGTGATAGATATAGACACCTGTCATACCATACTAGGTCATCCTCTAACTAACTTCTCACAAGATCGTCAGAGTATGATTAAGGGGGGGATACACTGGGAAGTTTAGGTTTTATCCGTACCAAATAAAAAACTGTGTGTTTTTGATCCACCTCCTTTTCCTTTGTATCGAGATTATTTTATTGTTTTGCTCTGAATATTTATTTTATTTCTGTGTTATTTAATGTCAGTCTCTTGTAGGCCCTGACACTCTGTTGCTTTGGTTTGAACACACATACATTGTGTACTGTTTTCACTTGACTTCAAGGTCACCAAGCAGAGTTAGTCTGCCCTGTGATATATAGTTAAATCACGTTTGTACCAGCGTCTACTGTGTACAAAGGAGGGCCCAGCCCAGAAGATAACTCTTCTTGCTTTTTTTTAACTTTTTAACACAGAGACAGATACACTCTTCTTCCTTAGGCCTGGTTTAAGGTTCAGCGTCAGGACCTACGCTGGGGGCATGCCCTTGTTTATCTTCCGGTCACAAAAAAATATGTTTTATGTCTATTAAGCATCTTATAATGTAATTTATTTCTGAATTATTACTTACCTACTTCACCTAACTATGTGTGTTTTGTTGGACACAAACATTAAAACAACTGTTTCAAAACGTGCAATTTATTTTTCAATATAAACATAGGTAACTCGTAAACAAAATATAAAAGTGTATCGAGCGGACTGTTGACTGCTCCAGTCAACAGGGTGAGGAGACTCCGACTTCGCCGTAGAGCGGAGAGAGAGCAGTGAGGTAACCGGGTCCACCGTCCCGGGAAGCAGGGAGTTGGAGCTAGACAGCGCTATAAATATCACTTTAAACGTCATGTCTGCTCCTCTATCAGCCTTCACAGCATGTTGGTCATTGTTTACTGTTAATGAAACACACACACACACACACACACACACACACACACACACACACACACACACACACACACACACACACACACACACACACTGTAGGTACAGGGACAAAGCAGAGTAGTGATAATAACAGTAAACACACACCTTTTGTCTGTGATGGACTCCGTTTGGCAGTGCTTCACGTGAAAGGAAATGATAAAACTCTTGCACTTTTATTAGTTGGTCTCGGTTCTCTCTTTGACTCAATCCACTGTAGAAACAACTCTTGTATCTCTCCACAAAAAGTTGAAACATGGCAGTGTGACGGGAAAAGGCAGTGACCGGGGCTGAGGTTTGGAGCGGACCAATCACAGCCTTAGCTGACTACGCCTCAAGGCGTCGACTTGACGGGTAGTCAGGATTTTGGGAGGCGCACGTGAGGTTACGGGGGAGGGGGTCTGAGCCTACGTGCGTCTGTGGAGGGGGATTTTACACAGAACCTTAAATTAGACTTTAGGCCACCAGTATGTGGGCTTAGTCTGCTAAAAACTGAATTTGGAACTGTAACTAGAATAAACCACATTGAAATAGTACTAATCCTGTCATCTGTCCTCGAGCTATTCAATAAAATATCTGGGAAGAAGGTAGAGAACAACCTTATAACCCTTACAATATTGTGTGATATCATCTTAAACTGTTTGGAAGCTATGAGTCGTTTTATGCTGCTGTAAGTGTTGCGTTTGAATCCAGTGAGGACTGATGAAATTCGTTTCTTATTTAGAAAGTTCTAGGTTCCTTGTGTTGGGATTTCTCTTACATGTAGCTCTGGTCTGGCCCCGAAGGTCTACACAGCCGACTGGAGCTGAAATCCCACCCGGTTTTTCAATGCTAGAGAATGACTTACACTTATAATAAATCTGAAGTCGAGGAATATAGTTGACGCTATTTATTACAAACACGTTTTACAATTGAGTAGGAGACTATACAGCGCTGACTTATATTCGTTCCTTCTCAATGGGTTCCAGAAGCCAAAAGAGGCCAACCTCCGGGATGCATCCGGCTATTCTTTCTTTGCCCCTCCTCATTTTTTGGACTCCTGCCCTTTGACCTAACCTGCGTCAGTGACCCATGTGATATGCATAGGTGTGTGAGAGATGCTGTGTTTCGAAGCCATATGTAATCCTAAGTGCAAGCATGTGTTTGTGGATGCGCAAATAATATCCCTCACTTGATTCCTTCCAACTGTCCAAAACAGCTTTGGTTCATTATAGTTGTAATTACTAGTAGTGATGCACAATATTATTGGCACGTTATTGGTATTGGCAGATGTTATCTTTAGAATTAAGTATTGGATATTGGCAATTTAAATAACCGATAAAATAAAAGATTTTGTTTCCTTCATCAACCCATTGACATCATATCCGTAGACGCCGCATCGCTTGTGAAGAGGCGAGACTGAGCTCCACCATTTTTTGTGTGGGGAGCAGACTGCAGTGCTTGTAAATCAACAGAGGTAAGAGGCACTCAACAATCTCAAAGTAGAGTTATTCACTGAATTTGCCAATTTCCAAAAAGGAATTGGCAGAAAAAAAGAAAATAATAATAATAATAATAATAATAATAATAATAATAATAATAATAATAATAATAATAATAATAATAATAAAGCTTGGATCTTTTTAATGCCATTTTTATCAACTCAGATACAAAATTCAAGTAGGTAAAAAGGTAGTAACTGTTTTAAGTAGGATAGGCTGCAAGTATCTTAGTTGTTTTGTTTAAAAACAACTTAATTAATATGACAATTTTTAAGTAACAATGTAAGTTGAAGTTTTTTTTTTTCTTTCTTATTTATTGAGCTAACATGATAAAATGTGAATTCCACTACAGAAACTACACAATCTAGGTGTAGGGGAAAAACTATTGGCCCCCGCCTAATGCCCATTGAGACCTGGAGATGGCATCAACAGACCCCTGCTGCCCTGAAAACAGGAATGGATGGATGAATGGAAAAACTATTGGTATTGGTGATTGTCCACTATCGTCCAACAGTAGAGAGTAGGCCTCCAGCTACATATAAAAGTGTTTGCGCATGTGCACATATGTCTGAGTTGGACTATCTTAAGTCAGCTGGGGATGATTCAAGCACCCGATTGATATTAAGAAAAAAGAAAAAAAAACCGGGTAAAGATAATGGATAGATAAATGAATGATATCATCAAAACCTACTTCCTAAGCATCAACCTCATTGCTAACACTGTCACACTCTGCTCAGCTGGAAGTGAATGATAATACAGTATCAGAATGAGCAAAGTAAAAATACCCTTTCCCTAGATGATGTTTCATAAAGGATGATTAGCACGTTGATTGGATGAATAATGCATTCCTGGAGTGTGCGCTACTTAAACTAAGTCAGTAATGGGCTGTAGTAATCCAACTACCACATGTTCTTTATCCTTTTATTTTGTTAGGCCTTGACCTTCGCAGTAACGCATCTAGAATGACTTTTAGTGACTTAAATGGAAATGAGTGTTCGTTTATAAACCACTGCATATGTATAAAGCGGGCTATGAGATCTTATTAAAGCAACTTGCATTTTTTTTTTTTTTTTTTTTTTTTTTAAATATATATATATATATTGTAGCTGACTATGTTTCTCACCTCCTTCTCATATAACCAGAGGTGAAAGTAATAATTTTATGGGTACATGTACTTTTTTGAGTATATTTCCTAATCAGTAATTTTACTTGGACTTAAGTACATTTTAAAAGAAGTAAAGTCATTTGTTTCATTTCTAAACCCAACCCAATAAAGTTATAATAATAAAATAAATGTTTTAAAATGATCAATGGACCTTGTGAAACTACAAAAAAATTAAATGACCAGACAACAATCAAATGCATCACATCATAGCCGACGAACCAGATTGAATGTAAGAGGCTGATGATGATCCAAATCTCTGTCCGCATCTTTCTGACACATATGTATTTAAACATAGGAAAGGCGACAGTGTCATAATGCAAATTATTCAAATTTACACAGACATGTATTTTTAATTTAATTCATTGGTGTTATTTTATTTCAAAATTAATTGTACATTTTTTCAAACTTTTTATTGAGAAACTACGAAAAATGAAATGACCAGACGACAATAAATGCATCACATCATTGCTGACCAATCAGATTAAACCTAATGGACAGCGCCAAAACAGTCATTGAATGATGGTTATTTACTCAGTTTTAGAGTTCATAAATGTATACTTAAACCCTGATTTCAGTTTTTTTTTTTTTTTTTTGTATTGTTAGTTGAATTCATTTGTGATATTTTATTTGAAAACAAATTGTTCATCTTAACAAACCTTTTATTTTATACAAATGCCTTTGTGGAAAATAAACGAAGTTCCCATTGTGCAAGATTTGGTTTCTTCCATATGTTTATACATGAGATGTTTACTGTATGCAAGGGAACCATGACAAGATTTATTACCAAAAATAAATGTGGAAGTTGAAAGTAACTAGTAACTTTTACTTTAAGTACTATTCAATTGAGCTACTTTTTACTTGTACTTGAGTATTTTATATATGACTTAATTGTACTTGTACTTGAGTACAATTTTAATGAAGTAACAGCACTTCTTCTTGAGCAGGATACATCAGTACTCTTTACACCTCTGAATATAGCTTTTCAGATTTGAGTAATCTTCTATTCTGTAGTATATGAATAATCTTTGACTAGTGTGCTCCCCACACCGTCAAAAAGAGATTTTTAAAAATATTTATTTCCTATGTTGTTAGCCAGAACCAAGAACTTAACTTTGTGGGTGTAGAAGGTTGGTGAACTTAGATTGGAAAGTTTACTGCAAGCCAAAAAAATGGGAAAATCAGGCACTCAGTGACTTTAGCAAAAAAAAAAATCAAAAAAAAAACAGCTCTTTGTTACCCTCTACTGGCACATGATAAAACTACCTACCTGCTATGCACCATTACACCAGTGTGTATGTGTAATAAACAACAATAGATGTGTATAGAGTGAGAGGCTTTTAAAGGTTTGATGAATGGAATATGGAAAGCACCTAGTGCAAAAGTCACGCACAAAAAAATGCATACATTTCAGTGTTCTTGCCAGTTTTCCATCACAAAGCCCAGTGTCACCTTGTTTTTTAGATAAAACTACACAAAGGCTTTGAAAGGTTTGCGAAAAAAAAACTCCCGCTGCGTAGGTGCAGGTTCAACGGTTCTGAATTTAATTGATGGGTTGAGAGTGACAGACGAAACAAGAAAACTCGCCCTGCTGAGATGCTAGCTTCATTTTGCTTTTGTTGGGCTTTCACATATTTTCCACATCTCCAGATCTCACTTGTTCTCTTGTTGACTAGTTGCCAAAGAGAGAACACATTGAGTATGTGGTCCACCTTGTTAGATTTGTCCTTGAAGGAAGTGTTTATGTGTGAACCCTTTTTCTTTCACAACTCCAAGAGCAGCACATGCTTTCCCAACCTGAACACACACTTGTGGCACTATTTGTACACATGAAAACACCACACATATACACACACACGGATAAAAACACAACCCCAATGTCACGTGCTGAAACACAAGTGGCTAGGTGAGGCCAAGGTCATGCAGCATCATTCTTTTATTCCCATAATCCCTTGTGTTGGGCCAGTGAGAGGCCTGCTAATGGCTGGCACTCACCAAAAGGGAAGCAATGCCTTAACATTGACTCCAGAGACTTCCCCAGCACACAGACCGCCACCCAGCGTAAAGAGCATAGAAAATGGTCTATACAATCCATCAACATGGCTAATTAGGTTCCCTGCTAAATCCCAAAGAGAAGCATTAGGAGGAGAATCAGTGCCACGTGTAAAAGCACTGCATCACAAATATAACCAGCTCCTCTAAAGGTGAGAGGAAATGTAGGTGAGAGACAATCTATTGTAGACATTTCCTCTTTTAGGATCCAACATAATCTTATAGTTGTTAACTGAGGGAGCTTGGATCATGTAGAATGGGTTTCTGATGAGATACCTACAGTATGTCACCACATCGCACTTTATATTTTATACTTCTCACATTACACTTTAAAGCTAGGGTAGGCGATTTTCTCCAGATACACTTTTAAAATTTTTGGTTGAAATTGTCTTTATGTCCTGACAGATATTAAGATCTTATGTGCTCTGAAAACGGAACAAAGAAAATCCATCAACTGTAGCAGCTGTAAACCTGTAATAACTTCAACCAATGGAAAAAAACAAACCTTTTTTTTAACCAATCACGTCTCCCTGCCCGTTCTCGACCCCTCGCATACACAAGCTCACACTGAAAGTGCGTCACCGCTGACAGAGTTGAATGAGACATGAGACAACGACGTTTCTACACAATACAAGCGATGAGCTGAGGTCTGCTTCTGCAGCAGCTGTGTGCGTACATGTGAGTGAGACGGAGCACAGAGGGGAGGGGCGAGGGTGTAGAGGCGGAGCCACCAGGGAGGCTACATTCAAAATCATGCTAGCTTTTGAAAATTGCTTACCCTTCCTTTAACGTAATACCCCCAAAAAGTTAGATCAGAGGTGTACTTATCACAGTGGGGGCCACATTATCAACATTCCTGTCAATTATCAAAGACATGTCATTAGTGCAGCACTGTAAGCAGCTGACGAGGAACTCAGGAAAATGGTGTCAGAGAATAATTTGGAGCTCATCATTCATGCTTTTGTGTCTTTACGTTTAGACTATTGTAATAGTTTGTTTTCTTGTCTGAACAAGAAGGAGCGGTCTCGACTGCAATTAGTGCAAAACTCTGCAGCGAGAATTCTGACCCGTACAAATAGGAGGACTCACATATCTCCTGTTCTAAAATAACTCTATTGGCTGCCAGTGTCTGGTTATAGCCTTCAGAGCCTTGCAGGGTCAGGCTCATTCTTACATCAGTGATCTGATTCAGCCTTACACCCCTGCTCGGGCTCTGTGGATCAGAATCTGCCGATGGTTCCTCCCACTCGTTTTCGGACTAGAGGAGACCGATCCTTCCAGGCTGTTGCTCCCAGGCTCTGGAACGATCTTCCGCTCTCTTCGCATTCTATTGACTCTATTGACACCTTCAAACGCCAACTTAAGAACTTTTTATTTGTTCAAGAATTAAATTAGCTACTCTTGGGCTGCTATGATTTTATGCTGTCATGGCCTTTTATACTGTGTGTACTGTTTTTGCTTTTAAACTGTGTTATGAAGCACTTTGTGGCTTTTTGTCTGTGAAAGGTGCTATAGAAATTAACATTACTTACTTAATTACTTACTATCATACATTTAGAATATTTACAAAAATCTGAGCATTAATATGGGGAAGAACAAAAGGTTTGTGTGTTTTTGTTGTAATTTTATAGATTTAAATGTCATTCCGTCTGTTTTTGCTGTTGTTTTGTGTTTTTGTTGTATATTGTTGTTGTTGTTTTGTATGTTTTTGTTCAAAATAATAATGGTTTTATGTGTTTTTGGAATAATTTTGTGCATTTTTTGTGTATTTTTTGCATAATTTTTTTTATTTTATATACTTTTCTGCCATTCAGTACTTGTTTGTTGTTGTTTTGTGTTCCTGGTATTTATTTTAGTGTATTTTTTCTTGTTGTTTTGCATATTCGTATGTTATTTTTTGTATTTATTTGTAATGGTTTTGAATGTTTTGCAAGGAAATGTGTGTGTGTTTTTTTGTTGTCTTTTTTGCATTATTTTTAATTTAATATGTTTTTTCGGTTTTGGTGCGTTGTGTTGTCGGCCTGCTGAAGCTGGGATTGGCTGGGATCGTTGTGCTGGTTGTTGCCATCAGTTTGTTGTACATTGCCCTGCTATTGGCTCCAACCACATTAATTAAATTATGATACTTACAGGGGTGGCAACTTATAAGTTTACTTCCTCCCACTCCTTTTTAAGTTTATGTACAGTATTATTCATATATGAAAGTATGTTAAAATGTTGTAAAGCTGCATATGTTAATGCAAAAAATTCACGTGTATATGTAATGTACATTGAACTTGGAATAAACAATCAATCAATCAATACATTTTGAGTGTTTTTGGTGTTGTATATTTTTTTTCTGTTATTTTTTGTGATTTTCAAATTGTTTTTCTTTTGAGGAGGCGTTAGCTTTGGTATCTGCAAAAAAATTAGGCCAAGGGTTGTAAGTGGCCCCAGGGCCGCCAGTTTCCCACATCTGGATTAAATGAAAGGAATGAAGTGTTAGTTTAGACAAAGGAGCAACAATTGAACACTTAAGTCATCACTGATTTTCAATACCAGGAATATTTTGCATTCTTTAATCAAGCCCACTGTGTTTCTCTCTCCCAATGAGCATAAATATTGAACATGAGGGACTTGTTATTGTGTTTGCTCTTTAGCAGCCTTTTAAAGATATTTAGTGGCATGTTAAACTAATGCTGCTGTAAAACCTTTAAAATGGTATTGGTTAGTACTCACTTTTTTTATGAAATACAACATCCGCTACAACAAAGTGTCGGACACGCGAAGTCAAAAAACTGTTTAGAGCCAGCTGAAGGTAAAAAAAAAAAAAAAAGAAAAAAAAAATCTCCGACAGGCAGAGACGCAACGCAAGTCATATTCTACCAAGCACCACGCCTCAACGAACCCATGTTTACCAGGACTCTACTGGTTATTAACAAAGTACAAACCCAAGTAATAACAAACCGGAAGCTGATAAAACCCTAATTGTTAAAGGGCCCATGTTAAGCTAAATCAACTTTTCTGTGCTTTAAACATCATAAAGTGCTATATGAGTTTCATACACATGCCCAAAGTGTTTTTTTCATTTATTCCTTCAATCGTTAGTTAGAGGGTGATTTTCTCCTTTCTTACTGCAGGGTGAGCACAAACACCTCGCTACAATTTAATGACGCGTTCCCACTTTGATGACGAATTTGAAGCGGCACTGAGCTGGAGAAGCCACGCCTCCAGGAAGCTCTCTGCCGTGATTGGCATGTAAACAGACACGTCCACGAAGTTGAGCATTTCAGCGTCCTTTGCGCAGTGCTATGTATGTATTTTCTACAGTCTATGTATGTACCGGTGAACGCCCCGCCCCTACACTCTGTCTCATGTTTATGAAGCAGCATGAGCTCAGCTACGGAGTGGATGGCAGGAGGGCGGGCCATCCTCTGGCCCTACGTCACCGTGCGCTCTGATTAGCCTGCAGAACGTAGACACAGTCAGCACCATTGAGGATTTTCATTCAATCTGAGCACAGATATTGACTGGTATTACTCGTATAATACTTGTACTCGGTAAAAGTGCTTTAATCGTACCGGATACTCGTTTCAGCCGAGTATCCGGCTCAACCCTAGTTATGGATACTTCATGTGGACTGGCTACTCAAGGTTTGCAGTTTATTTTTGCTGACACTGTCCTCTTGGCAGCTTTCCCTAGGTCAAGTGTTCCAACATTTGACCTCCGTACCTCAGACCTCCATTCATACAATAAAAACATAATAAAATAATTTAAAATCCAATTCATGACTGGACAAAATGCTAAAGATTAATGAAATGTTGAAGATTGTTACATGACCGAGGTGCAGCATATATATGAAAAAGCCTTTTTTCAAGGTTAAAAGTTTTTTATTGTCATTTTCACGTTTCCATGATAACAAAATGTGTTTCTCGGGTCCAGCAGCATGCAACAAAATAAATATTAATGGAAATATAGTGCAATATAAACATAATACAACAGAAACAAACAATAGAAATAAATAATAAAGTACACACAATACACACAAGTACAGTAAAAAAAAAAAAAAAAAATAAGAGTACAGGTAGGTGGATGTTTTCCCTGCCTCTGAGTGGATTCTGGGGATGCTGAAGAGGAGCAGATGAGATAAGCAGAAGTTGTATCCATCCACTCCTGACTGGAGACTCGAGGCGGCACAGATAAGGAGGCAGTTTGACAAATTCTTAGCCTGATAGAAGACAATTCTGTACCATTTAAAATGCTGAAACATTACAAAAACACAACTAAATTTGACTTTCAGACTGGATCCAATAAAGTATTTTGTTTTTAATTTAATCAACTAATCTAGCATTTTTCCACCTTGGGGTCGTGACCCCGTGTGGGGTGGCCTGAAATTGAAATAGGGTCACGTGAAATTTCTAGTAATTGATTAAGAAAAAAGTAACGGCAGGCAGGAACTCCCGGCTTGCTAAAGGAAACATAGCCAATGCTCCCTCAATGGAACTTAATGAACATCTAAAAAAAAATGAATTCATTTAAAAAATAAATAAATAAATAAATAAATAAATAATAATAATAATAATAATAATAATAATAATAATAATAATAATAATAATTACTTAATTAATTAGATAAATATAATATAATGTAATGAATAATTAAAAATAAAATATATATTTTTTTAATTGCCGCCAGGCTTACCTTCGGTTGTCACACAGTGGAAAAAATCTTCGACTTCCTTCAGAGGCTCTTTGCTGGATTCTGCAGAACAACTACAAACTTTTCATACTTCATTTCCTAGATGACTTCCTACTTGACGACCAGTGTTGGGCAAGATACTTTTCTTATGTAATACATTACATATTAGTAGTTACTCTCATTTAAAAGTAATTAGTGACATTACAGTATCACTGTCTCTGAATTGTAATGCGTTATACTTACTTTTGCGTTACTTTCATTAAAATAACCATAGAAGTATGACTAGCATTCTAAAATGTTAAAATATAGTTTATTGCAGCTGATTATATATCCAGTGGAGGGTGATTTGGTATAGCATAATGACTGTGTAGGTTACTAACAACTTAAAATAATAGGCACAGTGAAGGTTCATGGCGCAATACAATAAGTAACAATGACCGTCAGAATCACAAAAGTAGACAAAGTTAAAGTCTGGTAAGTTATGATAAAGATATTGTAAATATTTAAAGTCTAGGCCTATTAAGATGAAACATAATAGAGCTAGAAACAACTATAATGTAACCTATAGCCTTATGACATGACAAGACGCACAATCTCTTTCTTTTTTGTTTCTATTCATTTATTCTTTTTTTAGTGCACTACATTTTACTGCTGCTAACATGGTGACCAGTAAAATTGTAACACTTTTTTTCTATGATTGCTCAATACAAATCAGTCACGAGATAACATGACCACCAGTCAAATTGATGACAGCGGCGGCAGCTCCGGTTAGCTCTGCTATTGTTTTTAGCTGCCAGTTAGCGGTATTTCTACTATGAATGTTTCTACGAAAAACACCAAAAACTTCCACACCCCACATTTAAAGGGGACATATCATGGTTTTAAATCCTTCCTTTTTACATATAAATCATACAGTTGTGGTCTATATAAAGCGGAACTGCAATGCTTGGGTCTGAATTTCTCAATATTATAGCTCCACAGACCCCTTTTCTACCCCTTTTCTGATGTTCTTCTGAGAGCAACTCGTTTTGGTGCAGTCTCTTTAAATGCAAATGAGACACTCCACTCGATTCAACTCCACCCTGCTCGGCTATTTTTGTAGTTTGATAGAAGAGATACGGCTATGTAGCGGCATATAAACTTTTTATTCACACGTTATTTACAAAATGTCAACAACAGAAGACTTGTCCATCCAGCCTTACATGTTCGAGCCAGAGTCGGACCCAGCGGAGCGAGATGAAAATGAAGATGATGAACTTGCAGAACCCTAACAAGTGAGCTAACACAAGCACCGAGCTAACGCTAGCGCCAAGCTAACATCTCGAAATGATTTTAATACAGTCTTTTCGGAGACAAAAATGGCAAAATGAAATGACTAATGAAAATTTAGACTTAAATTAAATCACGTAGGCCATATCATCAAGGATCTAAAACGAGCACACAGCGCTAACATATGAAGTCTGAAAACGGTGCAACTGCTAAGCAACTGCTAATGCTAACAAAACAATGACAGGGACGTCTTATCATCACACTTTTTAGCGTTATTTACAGCTTACCGAAGTGCTCTGTTCGTCGTCTCCAAAGATAGAAGGAATTGAACCCTCAATCAGACAAAGTCTTTCGACAAATCCTTCTTTATACTGGCGGAGGTTGCTGAAGCAGTCATCCTTGAAGTGCTTCGTGCACACAAAAATGACCTTACCCACAGATGTGGGTACATTTCTATAAAAAATAAAACTCAACCAGGCACTTTGAAAAGATTCTAATGCTGGGAGACGGTGTAATGAAGCGTGTGGGTTACTACATCCAACAACCGAACATTTTGATTTCTCCTCTTGTAACTTCGGCATCCTTGAGCTTGGACTACAAAATCGCAGCGAGAAATAAAAATGGCGGATTGCTCGAAGTGTTGGGCCTGGAGTCGATGTCCTAATTTGGCAGTTCCGCTGCAATTGTTCATTGTTCAAAAAACGTAATAGAGAATCGAAAAATCGAAACAGATTGAAAAATATGACCAAAACAGAATATAAAGATATCAACGAAGCACCTGAAGAGACTAATTTGAACTTTTCTGTACTTTTAAACAATCTAAATATACATCAAAATGCATTTAAGAGCTAAAAAAGTGGATTTAGCATGATATGTCCCCTTTAAGAGCAGGAATCTGATCTGTATGAGTCTCAGTCTCAGCCATACGTCGGCACAGTGCCAGAATATTTTAAGCCCTACCAGTATTAGCGTTATATCACTGTTTATAGTAATAATATGCTGGATAGCTGCATAAAAAATCCGGCAATTCCACTGTTGACAGTGGCTGCATATGCTCCACCACATACTCTGCCACTTCTCTTGGTTCAAGTAGCACGGCAGACCGAGATAAACTTAATTTCTGCTGCTTTGTCTGACTCTTTTCCGCACTTTCGTCCTCTGCTCTTTTTCCTCTTCTCCGCGCCTGCATCTTTCTCTGTCAACTTGGTGTTAGCGTGGCACCTTTCCAGGTGTTTTTTCAAGTTACGAGTGCTGTTTTTCACAAACCAGGTTAAAATGCATTGTAACGCACATTACTGAAATGTGTAACAGGTATAATATTACCAAAATTGTATTAGTAATGCGTTACATTACTGATTTACAGCAAAAAGTAATACATTACTGTAATTGCGTTACTTTTGTAAAGCATTACTCTCAACACTGTTGAGGCCTATCATGACTCAAAACCGGCCAATGTTTTCTGAGCTTAGACACTGCCTCTACTTTGAGCGTTCCGCTTTCCAACAAAATTCAATGGGTCCCCTTCGGACCATCAAGTTCCTAGAGATCATACAAGACAGCAATTTAATGCAGGCCTCCCTACCTCTTGAAAATTAAAACTGCATTACATAAATTATACGAGGTGTGCAAAAGTTGGTAGTGACTGCCAAAGGAGAACTGCATTCTCTACTTGGTCATCTTAATTTTCCATGTGTGCCATTCCACCGCGTCACTCATCCAGAGGTAGCGTCATCCGTTCTGGTCTGCCCCATTGGCTCAGACAAGCCTAGAAGTACTCTGCAGCATGCTATACGCGATCTGGCCTGGCTAAATCATTGTTAAAAGTGTGATTCAGCTGGTCGTACTTCAATTCTTTCTGCACTACATTCTATCATTGCCATTTTGCCCATCAACATCCCTGCCATATGCCGATTCATAATGCACTGCTTTGAATCCCGCTGCTCGTATTCAATTCCCTCTGTGCTGCATGGATCCCTCCACCAACAGCCTGTTAGAAAACTCATCCATCTTCTGCTAAATCGGCTGAAGGAAATAAAACCACAAGGCATTGATATCCGCCCCCCTTAATTAATCATTCATTTAAGAAATGGGTGTTTTAGTCTCGACACAGATCCCTTAGAGACAGCCATCCCCACAGCGTTCTACAGTTTCTAAAAGGTGGTGAGTTTACTTCACACTCAGGATTCCTAAGCCCTTTGCATAATCTCTCAATAGCTGACGTAACAATTAGTGGTTACATTTTTTTGTTCCCTTTCTTCCATGACCGGCTTCCTAAGATGCCAATCTCCAGCCAGCCAACAAGAACCTCTCTTGCCACAGAGGACGGGAAGTCATGTCTCGTCCTCGGTTCTTCTTTGCCTCCTTGGCCTTTCATGCAGGATCCAGCAGGAATGCTACACCCGCTACTGCTTCCGCATCGGAGCTGCAACAACTATGGCTTTCATAACCCACGCTGCTACGCCGAAAGAAATGGGCCACTGGTCCTCTTCTGCTTACAAACGTCACTATGTCCCAAGGCTGAAGCCATCCCCAAGGCTCATAAAAGTTTTGAGCCCCTGTAGCTGCAGCATATTTATGTACACCGGAAGCTCCCCAAACTAGCATCCCATGTCTATTATTAGATCTTAGACAACTACTCTAGTTAAACTAATTAGGGCCTGAGCACCAAAGTGGTACGAGGGCACTATTTTTTTCCGTACTAATTTTCTTCTTCTTCTATTTTTTAACCACCACCTACTTGGAATTGAAAGGCTTTCCCTGGAGCACAATTTCATTAAATTTGGCAGGATAATATAGTTTGGTGAGAAATGTAATGTGTAGTTTTTCGATGCAATGCAATTTAGAGACTCATTTTATTAATCATTCGTTTATCAACCGTGGTGATTTTTGTGATTAAAAATAATCAACAAATAATATATATATAGACTATGAAGGTAAAGGGTGTATATAATAATAATATACACATATATATATATATATATATATATATATATATATATATATATATGTTGTTGTTTTGCATATTTTTGTGTAAAATAGTAATGGTTTTCTGTGTTTTGAAAAGAAATTTTGTGCATTTTTTGCATTATTTTTAATTTTATATATTTTCTGCCAGTCTTCATGTTTGTTGTTGTTTTGTGTTCCCGTAATTTATTTTCGTAAAAGTTTTGTATGTTTTGCAAGCAAATTTGTGATTTTTTGTTGTCTTTTTTGCATTATTTTTAATTCCATGTGTTTTTCACGTAATCTTATATAATAATAATAAAAGACAATAACAGTGATCAAAAGATTGTTGTGCTTGAAGATGCTGAACTATAGCAATAGCAGTGATTTTTTGTGATTAAAAAAATGTATATAGATCATAAAGGTAAAGGATGTATCCGGGTTAACAATGTAGGAAGTCTTCTTATTACAAGAATGACAATAAATATTAAAAAAATGAAAAAAAAAAAAATGTTACATACAAGAGCTTCACAATGCATTGTGATAAAGTAATTTTTGGTAAGTTACTTTCCATCGTTGGTAACATATCTTTTTGTATATTTACATGTGTACATATAATTATGTGTATATGCATATGTATGTTTTATTGCATGTAAACTGTTTATCTGTTATATTAAATGTTTTGTAAAAGGAAGCAACCACTGATATGAAATATTATACTTACAAGAGGTGGGAACTTATTAGTTTACTTCCTCCCACTCCTTTTCGAGTTTATATACAGTATTATGTATATATGAAAGTATGTTAATTTGAAAAAAGTCATGTGTATATTTAATGTACATTGAACTTGGAATAGACAATCAATCAATCTATATATATTTTTTTTCTGTTTTGTTTCTACTGGTTCTTCCATGCAAACTCACGAAAGACCCAAAATCTGTTATTTTGACATATTTGGAAGTCATGCGGACCACTCGCCTTGCTCTGCTATTCCATCATAGCCAGCCACTCTAGCTAAAGTAGTTAGTAATTATTTTTTAATTTATTCATTATTTTTACATTTATTTTTGGTTACGTTTCTACTGGCTCTCCTATGCAAGCGCATTAAAGACACATTCTCTATTATTATTATTCTCTAGTGTCGTGCTAACCGCACTGCTTGCTTAGGGCAGTACTTCCATGCAAGAGCATGAAAGACACAATCTGTTATTATGGCGTTTTTGGGGGTCATGCTGACCACTCTACATGCTTAAGGCAGTACTTCCACGCAGGCACGTGAAAGGCATGGCGGTGAGGTTGGGGGCCATGCTGACCGCTGTCTTTGCTTATGCCTTTCCATGTTGCTCATGGAAGAGCGAGAAGGAACTCCCTTCGCTTCGAGCTTTCCACGCAGCTGCAGGAACGGCAGAGAGGTCCCAGAACAGCCAAATCTAAACTGCATGCTAATAAACAATTTGACTAAAGTCACCCTGAATGAAAGCAGCAGCTCAAGATGTGTGTGTGTGTTTGCTCCCTGGTAAAGATAATAGCTCTATGACAGACTTAGTGATATTTCAGCCTATGAATGGAGTACAGGGACACATTTACTCCATCTCCGGGTTTTAGTATCAGCTGTTTGATGAAGCCTGTTTACTGATGTCCATGTGTGTAATAAGTCTGTGTGTGTGTGTGTAATAGGTCCGTTGGAAGTTTATCCTTCTGTCCATCCACTCTATTTTTTTATCCATGTCTTTTAAGGCTCTTATTAAAAAAATAGTCTCGGCTGGAGTCCGGGACGCCATCTTGGGCTACGTACGTGTGTGTGTGTGTGTGTGTGTCTGTGTGCGTCCTCCTCCTCAGGAGTCCGGTTCTTGGTTTTCTTTAATAAGACTTAGTTTGTAGATACAGTTACAATAATACTATATTATTACTGTAAAAATAATGTATTAATACTGCAAAATTACAATATTACTGTATTAATACTAAAAAAAATAATGCATACCTGTCAAGTATCCCGTTTTAGCAGGGAAACTCTCGCATTTTACCCCTCTTTCCCGCCATCTTCCCGTATTAGTATTTTCCCGTAAATATCCCGTATTTTAATATAATAATAATTATAAGATGCCTTACTAAACCAAACGGCATCACTAGCATCGCAAGAACTGCCACCTGAAATGGTCTGAGTAACAGTTCTCGCGAGATTAGTGCCGACAGCGGCAACAAACCCGGAAACAACTCAGAAAAGAGATGATGAATGAAGACGTTCCAGTGAAAAAAACAAAGAACTCGTGTAAATACATTGTGGGATGGGACAGAGAGTTTACCTTTCTAAAGAGTAGCAGGTTGGGACACAGGTTGTGCAAGATTTGTAACAGAGATTTTTTTGCGTCTACCACAGAGGAAGGAACGACATGTCAGCATTAAAAATCAGCCAATCACAAGCACCACAAATATACACCCCTTTCAAAAAGTTTTAAAAGATGTAAAGTCTGCAACAAATGTGTTTAATAAGTCATTAGTGAATACCAGAGAACCACAGGAGTGAGCATGATAAATTAAAAAAAAATATATATAATGAAAATAAAATGTTAATGTCTAACTTAAAGACAAGCAACATGAAATTAACAGTAAATATACAACGTGTTGACTTGTATCTGAACTGTAAGTATATTAAATAAACACATGTGCTTCATATACCCATTTTTGTTTTTTTTTAGGCTGTTTTATAATTTAGGAATTAGGTCTGGGCGATATATCAAGATTCAAGATGTATCGAGTTTTCTATTATGGCGTTATAGAAACTATAATGTTTCACATATAAATAATATTCATATATATATATATATATATATATATATTTATATTTGTTAATAAATGTCCCTGTGTAGCATTTTGCATCAGCAAATTGAACCCAGAATTGTCTTTCTGGTCAGACTTTATTTGATTTATTTCATATTTCCCAGTCCTAGTAGGAACGTTCACAGCATTTCAATTTTAATAAAGGTCGACCTACCAGATTCTAATCACATAATTGTATTCAGTAAGTGGGTAACAAGTGGGTATTTTAGATTTCTTATACACCTATCTTAACATATAAGGGATACTGGAGCTTGGTTGGGCGCGTGGGATGGCTCGTAGCGGGCACCAAAAAATGTTGCTTATTTTCAATTAATTAATTCTGTAATAATACTATATGAATACTGTAATGAATGTTGCCTTTGTCTACAGCCAACTTCTATAATTACCAGTTTAGATAATTACTGATGATAATAGTGGTGAAGTTAGACATCAGTGACAGCAGACAAATTCATCAACTCTCAACAAAATATAATTTTAATTTGCCAATATCAAACTGAATCCTGTAGTTTGTTTTCTTCTGGAGTCCAATTTTATACTCACCTATCTGTGGATGTTAACATGCCGAAAACCTATCGTGCAAAGACATCAGGCAAAAAGCATGAGATGCCCGCCGGGCCAGCAACGTTGCACTCCACTCGAGGCTCTGCGTGGCTGAAACCGACAACCAATGGACCACTCGACTGGCCAGCAACACTGCACTCTACTCGAAGCTTTGCCCGGCTGAAATTGACAACCAACGGACCACTCGAATAGCCAGCGACGCTGCACTCCACTCAAAGCTTCGTGTGGCTGAATAACCAACGAAGTTGTCGACTGAGTAGCGACGCCCCCTGTCATGAAAGGCTTCAAGATGCTGAAACAACTGAAGTGAGAGCAGCGCGCCAGATGCATGACTGTGAACAACAACACCGCCGCAGAGAGGAGGAGACACCTCAACAGCAAGAGGAACGATGAGCAAGAGATGACCTGTGCCATCAAGAAACTCATCATGCACATGTGGATCAGGCACGTAAAAACAATCACAACCTCGCTCTGTGTGATGATACCATACAGCTTCTCTTGGAAGAAATTTGCAACTACACATACACACTTAGTAAGAATTCACTGTTTGAGTGCCCTACATACTTCACACTGCAATGCCTATGTATGGAAAGAGGACCTCTATCAAAGACCTCTTCATTAATCAAAACTTTGTTAAAGAAGCAAAACAATACAACTATTAATTGGCGATGGCAAGCATTAGCATTAGAGAAGTTGCTATTCCTGGCTTCAACCCAGGCATAAAAATACAAGGGAAAGTTTATCATTACATATCCAGTCCCCTTCCAGAACAGGGTCAAGTGCCCTCCTTTGCTGAGATCTACTTCCATGATCCTACCCATGAAGTGGAATTCCACCGCAGTCATGCCTCAAACAGTGGGTTGAATGAAGAATTCTTGCTGAGGCCATTCACGAGTGCAACCCATATGTGCATCAATTTAAGTCAGCAATTAAGTATGTGACCCAAAATAACACTGCCAATAAGCTGAGAATTGTCTTTTTTTTTTTACTTGTCTGCACATGCTGTCAAAGGTCAACACCACAGGAAGTGCAATCATTATGAGACAGCAATGCAATTGTTATTGCAATAAAATACATTGATTTACTTTATTGCTTAATTGTGACCATTACCAGCCCTCCCTAAGGAAGGGTAAAAAATCTTTTATTATAGGGAGGATGTAAAAAAGGAAAGCAGTGTTACACCTAAGTGGAGGGGGAGGGGGAAGGGGAGGGGAAAGGAAGCAGGGAGGAGAGACTTTAGGCAGGAAATAGAAAAGGTGGGGAAGAATAGATTGTTTTGCAGTGAGAGTGAGATGTGAGGTTGTAGAATATATTGTGTTTATTATGTTGTGTAATCCAGCCAGTATGGTGACAAGTGTGAAGCTATAATGGTGGTGGCTGTGAACAGGGGGAATGAGTGAATGGTAGTACCTAAAGCAGGTATTTGGATTAACGTGTCTAAGGTTAAGCCCAGTATGAGTTTTATTCCACATCCCAAGGCGTGCCAGTGCATCGTATACCAGTATATGTGCAAAAAAAAATGCTACTGCAAACCCAGGAACTGCCCTGGGCCCGCAGATGCAGCCAGGCCAGCAGAAAGAGCTGGGGCAAGGGAGCCCCTGGCAACCCCCCCGTGGCCGAGCAACCCCCCAGATGCCCCCAAGATCCCAGGCCGAGAAGCCACCGCCCCCCACACACACATCCGAGGAAGCCCCAAGCAGCCGAGCACCCAGCGCATCCCCCCACCGACCCCAACCCCCAACCCCAAGGCCCCCCGCCAGCATCCAGCCCCCCCACCCACCCACACCCAAGCACCCAACCCCCCGAGGGAAGGGCCCAGAGAGCCCCCCGCCCGAGACCCCAGCAGAGGAGCCAAGGCCCCCTCCCAGCAGACAGCCAGAACCGCCTGGAACGGGCAGCCGGCGGGCACCCGCCGGTGGGCCCAGAGCCAACAGGATCTGGACCCCAGGCCAGAAGGACCCGGAACGGAAGTAGCACCGAGAGCGGCGCCCCCAGGGACAACAACCACGCCCATAGTCACCAAGGGCACCAAGGGGATGCTGCACGCCGCCCCGCCGGCCCCCAGGCGCACCGACCAAGCCCCCCAGAGCGCGCCAGATCGCCTTACCTTGATGCCGCCCGCGCGATGCGCCCAAGACAGCCCCCCCCCCACCAAAGGGCCCAGCCACACCGCAGAGCCCGGCTCACAGGGCGCTGCCCAAGCCGGGGCCACCCGGGACCACCCGCCCTGGAAGACCCCCGCCAGGACCGGCCCAGCCAGCCGGCCATACCCGCCGGACCCAAAGGGCACCACCGCAGGACAGGGAACCCCCCAAGGGCGAGCCCCTGGGCCAGACCTCCGCGGGGGGCACCCCCCCACCCCATGGACAGGCCACAACCCAGCAAGACCGCGCAGCCCCAGACGGCTCAAAGACAGCTGCCCAGGTCCTGCCTCCCACCGGACAGCGTAAGCCACGGGGCAATGCCCCCCCCGGCGCAAGAGCGACCGGCGGCCACCACCACAGGACAGAGGGACCCCAATGGCCACCACCCCGGAGCGCAAAGCAACCCCGCCCCAACCCCGGCGCAGGCGCCGGCACCCCCCAGCGCGCCCACCCCCCACACCGGCGCGGCAAGCCGCCCCGGACCCACACGCCGCGAGGCGCCCCCCCAAGGCAACCAGGAGACGAGACAAGCGCCAAGCCCCACCCGCAGGGAAGGGGCACCCCCACGCCCCACCATGCCGGCACTGCCCGGAGAGACCCCGCAAAGGGAGCCCCCAGCAACACCCCTCCACTTCCCCCAGAGACCCACCGCCCTGCCACGCCCGACCGCACCCCCCGATCCCCACACGGTAGTCCAGCCATCAACAGAGGGGCCGGGCCCCCACCCGACAGGCCCGGATGTGTGAATTTACCCACCGTCCTGTTATGGTGCCTCTCCATTCCCCAATGGAGAGGCAAGGACCTCATTGAAAGACATAGCTTCACACTGAATGGAAACTTTGGACTCCCTGGGCCTGATCCACTTCATAATCATAATTAGACTCCCCGAATCATCCAGTACAAGACTGAACATAACATGGAGGAACTTCAAGCTCAAATGACAAAAACAGAAAACACACTTAATCAAGCAGCAAACTGTTGTCAAAACTTTGATGGAGTGTGTGGAACTGGGACTTGGAAAGATGATAGCGCTTGATGCTAGTGGTGGGACACATCCTGAAATAAGTCCACGCAAAAAGCAAAGTGGCTCTTGCAACAGCCGCGAGTGGCATCGCGACTACCCTACTGCCATAAGGCACCACCTTTCACAGTAGAACAAAATGTCCTCTCATTCTCAGTCAGTGAACATGACAGCAGCGCAACACTCATTAGGATGGCACACCTCATGGTTGTGGATGAAGTGACGATGATGAATTGCCATGCATTAGAAGCAGCAGACTGTAATTTTCAGTAGCTCTGTGGATCAGACAAACCATTTGGTGGCATCACAATGGTACTTGGTGGCGAATGGAGGCAAATACTGACCGTTGTGCCACACGGTAGCTGAACCGAGATCATAGGACGATGTTGCAAGAGCTCATATCTGTGGAAAAAAAATGAAAATCTCAGTCTAACAATAAACATGAGGATCTCAAGCTACAGAACATCAATATGCTGAAGAAGACTTTGCCAAATTCCTCTTAGACCTTGGTGAGGCAAAAATTCCAAAAGTTCCAGAGGAAGGTGAATTTGCAATTAAACTCAACGTCACACTAATAATTCCTGGTGACAAACTAAAAGACATTGTAAATTGGGTGTATGACGACATGCTGGTCAACATTTCCTGTCCAACTTGGCTATGTGAACATGTCATACAGTATTATGACCAACTAACTCTGAAGTCGACACAGTAACTGAGTACATGACCAAGATCTTTCCAGGAGAAGAACACGTTTGCAACTGCGTTGACACAACAAATTATGAAGGTCACCATATGTACCCAACTGAGTTTTTAAACACACTCTGCCCTTTCGAAATGCCTCTTCATTGCATTTCTTTAAAAGTTGAAATGGTGATCATACTACTGCAAAACTTTGACCAACAAAATGAACATTGTAATGGCTCAAGATGTATCATCGAATAAATCCTGGCGCATCCCTTAGTTACAAAATCTGTAATTGGTGTAAATGCTGGACGCACACTCTTAATTCCACAAATCACACCTATATCATCTGACAACATCTTTCCATTCACCTTCAGACGGAGACAATTTCCAGTGAGACCATGCTTTGCCATGACTGTAAATAAGTCACTGGGTCAATCTTTACAGCGTGTTGGTGTTTTTAGCACAAGAGATTTCTTCAGCAATGAACAATTCTATGTTGACGCCAACAGAGTTCAAAGATCAAACAGACTTTGCATACTAGCTCTTGACGAAGAAACTAAGAAAAAGCAACACTTTCTAAGCAATGTTGTTTTTACTGAATTACTGACACATGCAATACAGAATTCTAGTGTAACAATTACAAATCAAACATAATGTAAATCAAGCAGCAGTAATTACCTTTCAATCAAAAAAGTTGCTAATTCCATCTTCTACTCCTCGTTTTTGCTCAGTTGCGGTGCATTCAGGTAATCTGCCAAAGGCAGCAGGAGCTGCAGGGGGGGACTCAATTAATTTTTTTTTTTTTTTCACACAAACTACTAGTTTGATGTAAAGCTATCCTTACATAGTGACAGCTTTAGCAAATGTGACAAAAAGTTACAGTGCATACGGAAAGTATTCACAGCGCTTCGCTTTTCCCATATTTCATCATGTTACAGCCTTATTCCAAAAGGGATTAAATTCACTATTTTCCTCAAAATTCTACACATAATACCCCATAATGACAACATTTGTTTGAGATTTTTGGCAAATTTATTAAAAATAAAAAATGAAGAAATCACTTGTACATAAGCCTTTGAGATCAAGCTCAAAATTGAGCTGAGGTGCATTCATTCTCAGACTGGGGCGACGGTTTATCTTTCAACAGGACAACGACCCTAAGCACACAGCTAAGATATTAAAGAAGTGGGTTCAGGACAACTCTGTGAATGTCCTAGAGTGGCACAGCCAGAGCCCAGACTTGAATCCCATTGAACATCTCTGGAAGGATCTGAAAATGGCTGTGCACCGACGCTCCCCATCCAACCTGATGGAACTCAAAAGGTTCTGTAAAGAGGAATGGGCCAAAGTGGCCACGGATAGATGTGCCAAGCGTGTGGCTTCATATTCCAAAAAACTTGAGGACGTAATTGCTGCCAAAGGTGCCACAACAAAGTACTGAGCAAAAGCTGTGAATACCAGTGACATGCGGTCAGGGTAGGCAAGGTAGGCAGTGCCTACCGAAAGGTGAATTGATATTTTGATTATTTGTTTTAATTATAATATAATTACAAAATATTTATTTTTCCATTTCCAATAGCCTACAGTACCTATAAGTTTGAAAGTGTCCGCATTTTGTGCGTTTCATAGCCCAAATTACTAAACAGCGCTATTTATTTTTTTTCACTCCGTTGTAAGGCAGAGGGAGGCCACGCCCCCTCCCAAAGGCACGTTGCTACTCTGCCCCCGTTCTCATTGCATGTTTTTACGTGTATACGCATGCACAGTCAGGTCCCCAACATGACAACCATTTATGTGCAAAGGCAACGTAGAGAGCTGCCTTTGCACGTAACTGCGCTATGCTAAATGCTATACCTAAGTTCACAGTACATTAATGAATAGATGTCACATGACCGCTGCTGCTACGTTCTCTAGCTAGTGGGTGGGATAACACTACAGTCAGGATGACAGCGCCAGAGATGATAGAGAAACTTTTTTTTGAGGAAAAACGACAGCTTTTAAAAGATGGAGACCAACACCTGAGCTACCAGACCTTCAGCAAAGGAACTTTCTACAGTGAATGGTACAAAAGGAAGGATTAGCTTTGTGGATGCTCCTCACTGAGGCTGGTCTGAGTTATCGTTGTCATTTTCTCTGTGTTTCCAACACAAACAACGGATGCGCTGCCATGTCATGAGATATATCTTGTTGGAGAGTATGGAGGCTATATAAAATAATTGTTTATGTTTCTTTAATGGTGTTTAATGTTGATTTTGTTCAATGGCTAAATGCTTGTTCATGTGGATCTTATTGGGTTTTTCATTTCTTATTATGAATTTTATATTTTGATAAGCGCATTAAGATGACTTTGTTGGAAATTGCTTCATAAAATTGAATTGAATTGAATTAACACTTTCCAGCAGAAACATATAAAATTGTCATTGGTGGTCTCAATTTGCAACGTGCCTACCCAACCCTAGTGGTCACGGCACGTCACTGGTGAATACTTATGTACATGTTATATTTTCATTCTTTATTTCTACTAAATTTGCAAACATTAAAAAAAAAAATGTTTTTCATGTTGTTATAATGGGGTATTGTGTGTAGAATTTTGAGGAAAAAATTAATCGATTTCCTTTTGGTATAAGGCTGTAACATGATGAAATGTGGGAAAAGCAAAGCGCTGTGAATATTTTCCATATGCACTGTACTTTTATAAGAGTTGCAGACTGCACCTTTAAGTCAAGCAAACTGTAATGAAGCAAGTCCATTACTTGTTTACAAAAGACGCATGCATATTATCTTTGTAAAACAGATGTTTATTGATTGTCTTTTCCCATGGTTGTGGACCTGCAACAGAGAGTAAAGTATGAGTGAAACTAAATATAAAATATATAATTGTCTGACAAATGAACTTACTTTGTATCTCTGGTCTGGTCCCAGGTGTTCCGGCTAAAAGATTCCCCAAAGAGCCGGAGCACCTTAAGAAGGTTCCAGGAGGGACCATTGTGTGAGGAGCAGGAGGGGTGTTTGATTTAAATGTTGTGCTAAATTAGATGTTTGTTTTAATATAGATATCGTTAACTTAATAAAACATATATGTTTGCTAGAGGTAATGAAATGTTTTTACATTGTTAGATTTGTAATGTATAGTGTGGAAGAATAAAATTGTTGTTTTTAAGAACTTTCCTGTGTTGCAGAATAGGCTGGGACTTAATCATCTGTCGGCCTATAAAAGCTGCTCAGCTGCATTGTTGGGGAAGAGTGCTGCATGATGTGAGCTATGTTTGGAGCTCTGCACATGTTTTAACCTTGTTTTTGCCTATTTCTTTGTAAATACTTTTCTACTTGGAAGTCATTAATAAATACACTTTGGTCTGCACCTGGAAATGTGGCCTTAGCTCTACTCTGTTCCTCCAACCGCTTAAATGAAACAGCCTACCTATGACACAAACATTGGTGAAAACGTTATTTATCAGTTTATAATGTGCATGTTTCATAGAATTAAACCAGGGCATTCACACACACTATTTCACTTTGCACCGGCAAATATACCTCTTTATAACACTACACAGTACAGAGTATGTACACCTCTTTGTACATTTAATCTTCAAACACATACTCATTTGGCCATAATTGACAACTCTACTTAAGCTCCCACTATATGAATACATACTTCAGATAGATACTGCACTAGTAATAATAATAATAATAATAATATTAATAACCAAAGCTGCAAAGCTGTGTCACTATGCCTAACTTAACAAAATCACCTTCTTTACTCATAAATGAATAAATAACATCAAGAGATCAACTGATGGATTTTTTGAAATCAAGTGAATGGAATTTGAAGTCACTAAGGAGGGTTGAATTTCTGTTCCTTATTCTCTCTTATCAAATGTCTTTGAGCCGAGAATATGGTTTAGAATAAAAGAAGGTATATGGTACATTTGCAACGCCTTTAGTGTGAGCAGCGCCTAGAATTTGAAGGGCTGCCATACAGGACAAGTTAATATTTCATTGCACACCAGGGAATGGGAACTGAGGGGAGAAAAAAATTCATATGTCTCCTTTGGAAATCTGATTCGTCTCAGCAAATCAGCCTGAGTCAATGTCATTTCATAATGAACTCTCCTCCGCTACAGCCTGCCTGCTTCACACCCGCAGCATGTGGAATGTGTTTTGAGTTATAGCAAAGGCTTGGCTTCTCTCTTCCCATTTCATTCTGTTTTTTTTCCCTCTTTATGCTTCCTTTAACGCCTCTTCTTTTCATGTTACAGTTAACAGTTTTCCCACCTTTCTCCTTCCTTTTCCAGTCCTCCATCACCATCCAGAAAAACCTGTTACTCCCCCACTAGCACCATCACCACCATCACTGCTTTCTCCCTACATCACCCCTCCCCTCCCCTGTGCTGGGATAGAGATCGAGATGAAGGAGGGAACTGGAGGTTTTGATTGACTAAGATGCTGAGATGTAATCTTGCGCAAGCTGAAATGGGAAACGTGTGTGTGCGTGTGCATGTGTGTGTATGTGTATAAAAGCCAGGGCAGAGTGTGATGCTCAGTTTATTGCGTTGCAAGCTCATTTGTTTGTATTTTATACCTCATTTCAGCTTAGACGAGCCGGCTATGCATTTCGGCTATGGGTGACCCAGAAAGAGAGAGCGTATGTGTGTGTGTGTGTGTGTGTGTGTGTGCGCGTGCGCGTGTCTATCTCTAATAACATAACATTGCTCTTTTAACACATTACTTTGGGTAAATATGCTGCACTGAGAAGATATGATGTAATGTAACATAGCAACAAACTAACTCACACGGATGACAACACAAACTTTAGCCACATTACCATGATACTTCCCTCTCTATGTCCCTTTAGGCAAAGTAAGAGAGTCAGGACATTAGCATGTTAGTGGAGTGCGTGACACCACACTGACAGCACTCTAAACATCAGAAGAACTCAAGCTCATCCTGGCCGCTAGGGTTATAAACACTGGATACTCGGACAGAAAAATTGACTGGTTTTAGATGAAAAAGAGAGATAACTTCTTATTTTGGTAATAGACGCTACTTTGGAATTTTACGCACCTACTTGAACTTTTGTGAAGAGTAACTACAGTAGCTAGAGCTAAAGATGATGAGTCGCTGGTCAGATGCAGACAGGTTATATTGTCAAAGTTGCAAAGACAAGACAACCAGATGTGATTAGGTTCAATGCGAGTCTGCTGCCAATTAGTTTCTCACATTACTTAATGTAACTTTGCTGTTTGCATTTGCAAAGCTTCAAGAGTAAGTACACCCTAAAATCACTTTCTGCTGCTGAATACATATATGATTAGGTATGAAGTAATGGAGTTTATTGATCCTAGTCCCACTCTTCGCATTTTAGTCCAAGTATTTAAATTTAATGTTTTGAGTTGTAAAATGTCAGAGTGAATGTTCTCTATGGGCTGAACATTGGATATCACTATTGAATTTTGCTATTGGTTGAGATTAGATCAGTGACGCTTTTTTGGATCAATGGTGTTACTAATCGTCACTGTTGGCCCCGCCCTTACGATAAAAGATGGGAGGAGAGACTGGTCTCATCCTATCACAGCCCTCAGTGAGCATTGATTGACAGCTCCGTGTAGAACTGTGCAGCGATGTGGGGGCGGGGCTGTTGTGACTGGTCATGTCTTTATTACTCTAGGAGCAACACACATAATCAAGGCATTTTTTTTTTTTAATTCCCCCTAGTGGCAAGTCAGCAAAAACCTAGGAATGTACTTACACTTTAAGCTTGAGAGACCAAGGCCTCATACTAGGCAAGGCAAGGCAAGGCAAATGTATTTGTTTAGCGCAATTCATACACGAGGCCATTGAATTTGCTTTACATGATCAAAAAGTGCAACAGAAAACATTCACCACAAAATCAAGAAGAACATTAAAATCAGCAGTAAAAACATTAAGTCAACAATAACATAATTAAAAATCTCCCTTAGTCATAGGCAGTAAGTGCCTTTAACTTTGATTTAGAAATGTTCACATTGGATTGGCAGTTTGCTCCACTTTTTTGCAGCATAACAACTAAAAGCAGCATCACCATGTTTGCTGTGAACTCTGGGCTCCACTATCTGACCTGTGTCCATAGATCTGAGAGACCTGTTGGGTTCATACCAGACTAACATCTTATTGATGTATTCTATGAAGCGGGATGAATACATAGTAGTTCCTCATTTATCGCGTGGGTTACGTTCTAAAAATAACCTGCAATAGGCTAAAATCGCAAAATAGTCAGCTTTATTTTCAACATTATTATACAGGTTTTAAGGCTGTAAAACCCCTCCCACACACTTTATGCACTTTTCTCAGACAGACATCGACATTGTGGGTTTTGACGGGGAGAAAACTTGCAAACATACAGCACTTCAGAGTGCGCAGGATCAAAAAATGTCCCTATTCGCTTCATACGCGCGTCTGACGCGAAGTACCGCCCACTCGCGACACATCTAACTCGGTGAGTTTCACTGCCTGCTAAAGCGAGGAGCTGCACTCCTTTTTCCTCCTCTCATAAACGTTTAAAAACCACCAGTGAAAAAAGCCAGTTTGATTAGCGGCTAATGCTATCCTAGCTCAGTGCCGACTTTCAAAGATGAAAACTACAGAGAGAACTTTTTACCTGCTACTACCTCCTCTTCGCTGATTCTCCTCCACGCTAATTCCTTCCTAGTCCCGGTTATAAAGTCCGTGTCATACAGCTCCAGGTGGTCACACACAGCTTCCACTCTATGGTTGAATTGGTGAACAAACCAGTGTCTGTGTTGACGTCATTGTCAGCAAAGACTCTGATTGGCTTTCGTCATGCCAAACAGTTGCAGGAGTTCAATATTTTCAACTCCTGCGAATGTGCGAATATGACACCGCACAGGAAATAGCCTCTGGGACGCATCCATTGACTTTGTATGTAATCTGGACGTACGGACATTTTGTGACGCATCCAGTGTGAACGCAGCAGCCAATCTGGACGCAGAACACAATGTGCGGGTTCTCCCTTAGTCAATCAAGACACAGAACACAATGCACTTAAAATGCATGCAAAAACTACTGTAAAAAAAATTGTGAAACACCGAGGCTGCGAAAGGTGAACCGCGTTATAGTGAAAGACAACAGAATTTGAGCTCTCTCTTCGTTAGCGGGCTTGACCTTACCAAACATTCCCAATCCCAGAGAATCTGCACTACAAAGTTGGTTATCAACATGATAATTTAAGCAAGAGGTTTCCAATCTGGAACAGTGCAGTGTGTGCGTACGTAAAAGGGGCAGTGTATAAACCCTGAAATGTAGAATTCTTGAAAAATATGAAAAATTCTAATCCATAATCTAGGCCAAAAGCAACACTGTTGTCAAAGCCAAACCAGGAATGAATGCTGGCCAAAAAATTCACAACTTTGCAAAAGCGTAAAATTTGTAGAATTATACAATAAGAATTTGTCAGACAATAAACAAACAGCAAGTCTGATCAGCAAGTTCCACTTTACATTACCTACTCGAGAGTAGGTTCACCATTAGTTACCATGCTAATTTACTTCTGTTTATAAGTGTTGTACTACAAGATACACAGGCTTAATCCTGGAAGTTAAAATAAGAGGAAATCCAGCTTTGTATTACAGGGCTCAGATGATGCATTAATACCCTATAGCTCACTATTCTATGTGCTGTGCAACATCTTTGTTTTGTACTTCCTGGGGAGGTCCTAAAGAATTCCCTCCCTCCAGGTGGATAAAGACAGTGTTTGGTTCAGTGAAGGTGCGCAGAGAGGATGTAGATAGGGGCGAGAGTGCCAGGGGACAGCAAGAGGCAGAGAGGCTTAGCAGGTCACTGTAGATAGGATGGTGCAGCTCAATCATTCTCCTTCCCCCAGGGCCCCTCAGAGCCATGCAGCTGTAAAAGGACTGTCATTTGGGGAAATTCTGCCTTTGAAACAGCTCCAATATAAAGTATTCAGTGTTTTTGTACGCACAGCACATGCAGAGATATACACTCAGTGGTCAAATATGCTCCCTCGAAGCAGGATTGACACATGCCTATAAGAAAAAACACAAATCTTCACTCTCGCCTTCCTCCTGGTTACCAACCCCCACTGGACTTTCATCAACTCCCCCTCTAACCTCCATTTATATTTCCCTCCTCTTTATGTAACCGCAGCATGGTTTGGTTGTAGCTGGCCCGTGCCATCCATTATTTTCAGGCAGAAGTGCATTAAAGATTCATCTTTGCAGCTCAACCTCAAAGGAAAGACTATGACCCCTGGTACAGCTGCTGAATTATAAAGAACTGCAATAAAGTTGTTTGTCTTTGATCTTTTTTTCACAGCTTTTCCACTCTCAGGTGAATGTACACAGGTGAACATATATAGACACTTCCACATATACCCACTCATAGATATAGAAAAGGAGTTATTATTATTATTTTAGTTTTTTTACTTCATTTCTGGAACAAAGTAGAAAAAATATAGTGTCAAGCAAATCTCTGCCCTCCTTGTCTGGCAAAAAAAAAAAAAAAAAAAAAATCACTGTAATGCCACCATTTACGGGACTCCACATCCCACAATGCAATGTGTGAAAATTAGTGGTGGAACTCGCCTAAAAAAAAATAAAATCTAATAAATACAGACTTTGTAATTAATTAATCTTGATTAATCACATAACAATATTTGCCTCGAGAACCAACGTTTTTCCAATTTAAATGGATTTTAAATTACATTTATGCTTTTCTGGATATATTGTAAACTTTATAAGACAAATTTGTTTTTGTGTACTACTACAGAACATTCCAGAGAAGTGGAAACTGAACATTGCAAAACATATGGCTTGAAATAAACAGAAATTAGAAAGTTCCACGCTGTTTAGCATGCAAACAAAAAAGGATTAACTGTGTAATTTTTTTTTGTGTGTGCGTCATTTAATGTGTTATATCAACAAATGGAATGTTTGCGGTGAAGATGAATATTCTTTTTTGGGGTAATTTTGACCTTTTTCCTCTCTCTCTGGATTGAATGATGTTTGGTTCATTGATTAAAAAAAATTATTGTGGATTGCAGCTTTAAAATACATTTTATTTAATCCATGTCTTTCTGTTATGTTGTTTGGAAGCAAACAATAAACTATATATATATATTTTACCGGTATCATATTGTATAAATGACCCCCTTGAAAATGAAATGGAATTTGGACCCCGTCTATAGAATATAGACAATCTCCCGGTCCATTTTTCACTGCAGAACAAGGATCATGGATCATGGGTCCGTAGTCCCCGAAGTTTGAATCTGTTGTTTTTTGCACCTTTTATATGGGGGGTCTATAAAATGGGCCCCAACTCTATAAATACACATCAAATACAAAGTACAGTTTCTATGTCACAGGAAATTAGCTAGATAATGCAATACACCATTTATATGGGGGTCTATATCCTATGCCAGGGGTGTCAAACACATTTTAGTTCAAGGGCCAAATATTAACCTTTTCGATCACTAGTGGGCCGCAGGTATAGGTATGAAAATGAACAATTAAATTAATAATGTGCCTAAGTTTGCACTTCCAGTTTTAAATATGGAAGGCACCAACAATATCTAAGAATAAGTGACAGATGCTTAAATGTCTTTTGATTTTTTTGACCAATTTTTGTCTAATTTGGGGAGATTTTGTGGAATCATTTGAGAAAAATTGCAGGATTTTGGAAAAATTAAGAGTTCTTTCAACAACAATTAACAACTGAATTATTTGGTAATTTACACATTGATTCATGTTTTCTCCATCATTTTCACTTTCTCCTGCAGTCCGAATCGGATGCTGTGAAGGGCCGGATTTATCCCCCAGGCCTTGAGTTTGACACGTGTAAAATGTATTTGAAATTAAATTAATGAACTTTTTAGCAGGAAATTGATCATTCCAAATATTTCTATTAACAATAAAGTGTGGAGACAAAATTCCCAAATAAAATATCCCAAAACTGCACATGACATTTTCACCATATACTAAGATCAATGTGCTTACTGTTCAAACATAACACACAAATCCTGGGCCATTTTTTCGAACATGCATGAGCACTTTGAACCAGTTGTTATTATATACAAGCTATGTCTTTTTTTCTTTTTTTTTTTTTTTGATCACTACCTGTTGTATTTTATTTTCATTGTTCATATTTAGTTGTTTTGTTAAAATTCTATGGGGGTCCATTCACAATCTTACACTGGGACTCTAAGAATATGAAGAATAGTATAGGAAAACCTGAGAAAAGAATCTTAAAAATATTATAATTAACAATGTTAATAATTATATATCTATTTTAAAAAAATTGATGAGTCAACTATGTGAAAACTGTAATTAATCTTGCCTTTCTGCATACCAAGTAACTGTAAATGGCCATAAATTTAACCCCTGCAATCAGCCACAATCCAAGGCTCTCTTTCTTTCCCTAAGAGCAGCTTCGAGCTCTGAAGGCCACGGTTGTCAGTCATTTACCCACATATGTGCATTCTTTAAATTCAATCAATGTCAAGTGAAGGGCTCAGTTCAAAATGGCTGTAATTTGTCAAGTATTAATAATTTAGTCGCAAGAGAACAAACACTCGAAGTGGAATGCACGGAGAAACACATCACCTTTGGTTCTGCAGTGTGTGGAGTGGCTCTTACAGAATGGTGAACACTCACACCTGCCTTCATGTTCTGATTTCAAGAGTCCCTGTATTTCATTGCGCCGTGATTACAGAGTCAGAAATAGCAGACTGTGCAGCAGCTGCAGAGGGCACAGGTCAGACGCCCACTCAAAAAATGAACATGATTGCGTCTTTCCAGGCGTGATCAGGGTTAAGTTTGTCATGTTCTGGTTTTTGAACATTCTGCTGAGCACTGTGATGCATCACTCGCTCCTGTAACAAGCCCCTGTGACACACACACCCACATCGGCAATGTTTTTGCGTGGCCTTGAAAAGAGCAAAAGAATCATAGGTAAAGTTTGGGTTGAAAAACTGACTCTGGACCAACCGCATAGAGCTTTAGTACTCCTCTTCTCCTCTTTTATATTAACCAGTTGTATTGAATGAATTTTCATATTTAGAATGCAAGAATTCAAAATTACACACACATGGGAAGATACACTGAGTTTATGATACCATATGGTAGACAATAATAGGCTCACAATACAATATGATATATTTGGAATGGAAATTGCCGTTGAAAAAATATCCATGCTTTAAATTGACTTCCATTCTTAAAGCTGCAGTTTGTACAATTCTCTCTCCACTCCATATTGAAACCAAAACCGAAACTCAACCTCCCTTACCGGTGTCTTTGTGAACGCTCTTGGTGACTTTTTACTCAACAGATATAGTGACAAATGTATGGACGTTATCTTGTGTTAGTGGACATTTTTCTGGTGTTTTAGAGACTCTCACAAGAATGCACGTATTACTCCATAGTTACTGTCCCGAGCAGCAGCTGCTCCCGTCAGCTCGTCCCCACCACAAGTACACACAGAGGAGGCTGTGATCCCAGCCACTCATTCAGACTGCAAAATTAATTCACCTTGAAAAAACTTCTCTTAGGTTTACTGGCAATTTATCCTGTCTGTTCCCGCTCTCCCTCTGAAGCACGTGTGTGTGTGCGGCGGACCCTCCACAGTCATGGAGGTCCGTGAGAACGCAAAGCGAAAGCGATCTGTTCCTCCTCACTGTCAGTCAGAACACTTTGATTACAATATGCTCAAAGATGATTATGGATTTTTGATCAAATGATGCCAAAAAAAACCTTACAAACTGCAGCTTTAATCAAGGCACAAACATAAGGATTTTCTATATCGAATGTTTGTATCTGTTACAGACCCAAACATAAAGATAGAATATCAAAAACCTTTAAGTCAGAAAGTTTGCCTGGTCAATCGTGATCAAATGATTCCTTTCAAGCAACTCGGAGTTCAAGATTTTCCCACCTTCTACTTGAAATATATACTTTGAACGCCACCTACTCTTTAAGTCTAGGAAATAACATGATATTTGAGATATTTAGATTTTGCTGCCGTTGAACTCGGTTGATTTTGGAGATCGGATTTTTCAACTCGGTAATGTCGAGTTCCGAGTTGCCATGAATGCAGCATGACGTGTTTCTCAGTCAGCTTCTTGATTGGTTACATTCCGTTCCACAGTACAAATCAGAGGGTCATATGTCGGGAGTCGTCAACTTTCTCCACACACAAAGAAAACAGAGCTCCTACTTGGTAAAGTCAGAAAATAATCTTATATAGTGGTCTGCCATGTTTCTGATATTTCGACGTGCTGCCGCTTAACTAGGTTGAACTTTGGAATCATAATTTTAAACTCGGAAATGCCAAGTTCCGAGTTGCGAAATGACACGCAGTATTATGTGTTTCTCAGTCAGCTCGTTTCTTGATTGGTTACCACCACATTACAAATCACAGGGTCATGAGTCTGGAGTAGTTGACTTTCCTCACACAAAGTGTTTTGGCCATAAATTGTCAGTCCCTCCCGTCTCAGAGCCTACTCTCAGGAAACGTTCAATCTTAAAACACCTCAGACCACTGGATAAACTCATAGGATTTTTTTTTAACTCTGATTATGACCTTTTCAACTCAATAGGAATATAAAAAAATAAAAATCAACCATAACAATCCAATGTGTGCAGTTGATTGTGTGGATTCCACTCATACTCTTGACAACACGTCTTGTGACATTTGTTTTTGTCATATGGAGGTGTTGCACCAGTGACTGTAAAGTAAAAGGATACATTGGCCACTTTAGTAGGAAGGTGTAAGTTTAAGACTGCTAGGGAGTGCAGGCATACGGGAGCGAGCAGGGAGTCCAAGTACAGAACTGTCAAAGTGTGGGCAGAGTAATCCTGCTTTTACACATTAGAGAAGAACAAGGTGATAAAACGAGTTGTGTCTCTAAAACATATGACCCTCCAGTGCCAAGGGAATGCAGACATAGTCATTTTCACACTTTCTTTTTGAAGGTTACTGAAGATCCAGCCTATCCTTTTGAAACACCGCACCAAAGTTATCTCCCAAAGACTATAACTATGTTGTGTATTTGACCTGCTTCTGGTAGTACAATGTGATTTATTTCATTTTTCAAGCACCGCTAGCAGTCATTCATCTTCTATGCCTGCGTCTGTACAAAAAGGCTTTCCAAACTTAGTCCTGGAGGGACTTCAGGTTTGAGAAGGGAGACATTTGAAACATGAAGGATTGTATCTGAGTTTGGTCACCTCAGGATGTCCAAACTCATACTGCAGAATTCTGGACACCATTTGAGTGAGTGTATAGGGCATTTGAGGATAGTTATTCAGCCATTCAAAAGAAAACTTGTCAGTTATACATTTTATTGGTTGTAAACAATTGTCCACATTAGAGGATATTCTAACTTTCGACAAGAACATAATTCAGCTCATCAGTGATCACACTGGCTTAATTTTCACAGTAAGAGATACGAAAGAAATTGATTTTTTCTTAAATTGTGTTTTAACCCATTTTTGTCAAGGAGGTATTATTTCCATTTGTTTGTTTGTCTGTTAGCAGGATTACTTCAAAACCACCAAAAAAATTCTCATTTTTAAAAATAACCTATGTCATGGGAGATTCTGCTACATTTTTGAGGGGATTCGGCTCAATATACTGATCCTGGATCAGTTTCAAAAATTAAAAAATCTTCTCTCTCATCATAGACCTTTTTCACAACTTCCGTATCTTGTACCGGAATTACGCAATTGTTGTGGAAACCTATCGTAATTTCTGGACTATGAGCCGCTACTTTTCTCTCCCGCCTTGAACCATGCGTCTTAAACAATGACGCGGCTAAATTTTGGATTTTTCACAGCTTTATGAGCTTCATGCCATCACAAATTTGAGCTAGACCAGGTGGAAAAATGAAATTGTGAACATGAAATCGTTTTTGCTCTAACTGATCAGGCATTTTGTCATGAAGCACACTGCCTCATCAGAGCGACGACGCAAAGAAATGTTGTCAGAGAGAGAGAGAGAGAGAGAGAGAGAGAGAGAGAGAGAGAGAGAGAGAGAGAGAGAGAGAGAGAGAGACCGCTGCAGCAGCAGTGTGGATGCAGTAAAAGTCAGCCAGTATGTTCTAGAACGATAAACAACGTAAAGTTGGTTAATCACCTCATTAAGTTTGTTCAGAATTCATCGGTGCTCTGGACTCTGATGGAGACACTTTCGTATGGTGGACGGACAGACGGAGCAGAGATCAGAACAGTCTGGATACAGGCTGTTCTGATCTCTGCTCCGTCTACAGTAAAAGTCATAGTAGCATAACAGCATAAAGTTATCAAATCACCACATTGGATTTGTTCAGAAGCGATCACGTCCGTATCCTGACTCAGAGTCCGACTCGCTGTGATGGCTCCGCGGTAGTTCACGGTAAGAAGAGCGAACGAAGTGGTGTATCAGTCTGTAATTAGACTGATATGTTGACGTGGGAGGAGGTGACTTCATGTAGTAAAGGAAACTTATCAGTGGAAACACAGACGCTTCCGTGAAACCGAACTTGAGTGCAGCCCGCCTACCTGCCGTGCAGTTGTGTGGATTTGTCTTTAAATATTGCAAAATTATTGTAATGCAGCCAATAAAACGATGCGTTTTATAGCCCGGAAATTATGGTACTTCCTGTTGCAGTCAGGGCAACGGGTAAACAACAGTAGCGTACCAGGCTTTTCTTGTAATGCCCAAGGGCAGCATTATCCATCGTTCCACTCCTTCCCTGTTAACGATGAAGCTAGACAAAAATGGGTTCAGGCTATTTGGTGGGATGAAGGACATTTAGGGTTGCCACCTTTTAGAAAAGAAAATAAGGGACATCCACGGGATCGTGAACTCAATCCCCAAAAATAGAGACATTTTGACAAAGAACAGTGTTTCCCAAACGTTATTGCCCCATGTACCCCCTAACTCATGTTATACATTATTTATTTGCGTCTGCAGGCTCATCTAGACTCTTTCCTGTGTCTCGTCCAACATTAACCTTATATTTAGGCCTTTTTATTCATTTATTTTTGATTTTTTTGTTCATTTTAGAATTTGAATTTCACCTTTTGGTGTATTTTAAAGAGTGTTGGAACAATATGATTGATGATGAAAAAAAAAGTCTGTCAGCATGCAAAAAAATCTATAATGTTGCAAAATAAACTGAAATGTTTGTGTACCTCCGGTATGGTGTTCAAGTATACTTAGTAGGGATGTAACAATTCACTTAACTCCCGATACGATTAGATTCCCAATACTGGGTTCACGATACAATTCTCTCACGATTTATTTTACAAAATGGGACTGTATATAAATGACTGAAAAATATTCCTTTATTTTTTTTTGGGAAAATACTATACTATTTTTCATTGATAAACTATTCAAAACAATGCAATTTAACTAAAAATAAATCTTGAATGAAATAAATAAAGGAACAATACAATACATGAAGAAGAAGCTTATTATTTAAATTCTGGTTCTATAGTAGACAATACAAAACTGTACAATAGTTTTTTTTTTTTTTTTTTTTTAAAGTGCAAATGAAAAAGTATTTTGTGCCTTAACAATTGGACTTAAAAAAAACAAACAAAAAAAACAGTAATTTTACTGTAATTAGAGCAGATATTTGTTTGAACCAGCAGAGGGCGCTGGTAACCCAGTGGTCGGTTGGCATGCATATATCTTGCAGTGAAGAAGAGATGCTATGCTAGCAGACAGAGCTAATAGAAAAACGTGACTTTCACAGATATTTACGTAATATTACAGATATTCTTTTGGTGCTAAAGGGGTAAGGAATCATTTATGAACATGTTTAAAAGTAGAAGGCGGCCAGAAAGAAAGTAGTAGCAGATTTCGCTCGCCGCCAACACTTCTGGAAAAAGTACTGCGATGCAATTTTCACAGCATCGACGTGAACCTTGATACCTATGAATCGATTTTTAACTGCCTTACGATTAATCATTACATCCCTATTACTTAGGGCAGCGATCTGCAATCATTATTCACAAAGGAGCCATTTTGCTTCTCAATGAAGACAATATAGTATATAAAATTCTATACGTAGTTACAATTATATGAAATAATGTTATTAATAATAATTAATTATTTTTTAGTTGACGTATTTGTAGTGCTACAAAAAAAACAAAAAAAAACTTGAATTTGATAACATGCGATCATGTAGGTCAACACAAACTAACTGCTAATTTCAACATATCAACATATCAAGCCTTCATATAATCTGGCGCATGGCAGTTAATTAAATATTTCCCCACACAAATAAAATCTGTATTTTCTCCCAGAAGAGTCTTTTTGTTAGTTTAGTTATCTTACCAGGGATTTAAAACGTAAGGGTAACCACAGGTGCAAAGAAAGTTTATGATTGATGATAGTTATTGCACAATGCGATTTATTTTTAGGTTGACAAATTGTTTTATCATGAATTTATTTGGTTTATTTGGTTATTTTTTCAATGTCATTTATCATTTAACCTCTGTAAGAAATAACAATTCATTATTTTAATATTTTCTTACAGCTATAGGGAGCCATTGCAAAAGAGTCAAAGAGCCACAGGTTGCAGACCCCAATTTGGGAACCACTAGAATATACAAAAATCTCTATAAACATGTTTAACCTTGGGAGTGCAGTGGGGCAAAAAAGTATTTAGTCAGCCACCAATTGTCATGAGTGAGGCCTGTAATTTTCATCATAGGTATACCACAACTATGAGAAACAAAATGAGAAGAAGAAAAAAAATCCAGAAAATCACATTGTAAGATTTTTAATGAATTTATTTGAAAATTATGGTGGAAAATAAGTATTTGGTCAATAACAAAAGTTCATCTCAGTAAGTCTTCACAAGGTTTTCACACTGTTGCTGGTATTTTGTCCCATTCCTCCATGCATATCTCCTCTAAAGCAGTGATGTTTTGGGGCTGTCACTGGGCAACCCAGACTTTCAACTCCCTCCAAAGATTTTATATGGGGTTGAGATCTGGAGACTGGCTAGGCCACTCCAGGACCTTGAAATGCTTCTTACGAAGCCACTCCTTCATTGCACAGGCAATGTGTTTGGGATTATTATCGTGCTAAAAGACCCAGCCATGTTTCATCTTCAATGCCCTTGCTGATGGAAGGAGGTTTTCACTCAAAATCTCATGATACATGGCCTGATTCATTCTTTCCTTTACACGGATCAGTCGTCCTGGTCCCTTTGCAGAGAAACAGCCCCAAAGTATGATGTTACCACCACCATGCTTTACAGTAGGTATGATGTTCTTTCTCTCCAAACACGACGAGTTGAGTTTTTACCAAAAAGTTCTATTTTGGTTTCATCTGACCATATGACATTCGCCCAATCCTCTTCTAGATCACCCAAATGTTCTCTAGCAAACTTCAGACGGGCCCTGACATGTACTGGCTTAAGCAGGGGAACACGTCTGGCACTGCAGGATTTGAGTCCCTCACGGTGTAGTGTGCTACTGATGGTAGTCTTTGTTACTTTGGTCCCAGCTCTCTGCTGGTCATTCACTAGGTCCCCTAGTGTGGTTCTGGGATTTTTACTCACCGTTCTTGTGATAATTTTGACCCCACGGGGTGAGATCTTTTGTGGAGCCCTAGATCGAGGGAGATTATCAGTGGTCTTGTATGTCTTCCATTTTCTAATAATTGCGCCCACAGTTGATTTCTTCACACCAAGCTGCTTACCTATTGCAGGTCTACAATTTTGTTTCTGGTGTCCTTTGACAGCGCTTTGGTCTCTCCATAGTGGAGTTTGGTGTGTGACTGTTTGAGGTTGTGGACAGGTGTCTTTTATACTGATAACAAGTTCAAACAGGTGCCATTAATACAGGTAACGGGTGGAGGACAGAGAAGCCTCTTAAAGAAGAAGTTACAGGTCTGTCAGAGACAGAAATCTTGCTCGTTTGTAGGTGACCAAATGCTTATATAATATAAAATTAAACATTCATTTATCAGTATGATTTTTGTTAAAAGGCCATACATGATATGTCTATTTACTGTATATTGCCTAATACTACTGTAATAATAAATAAGTGCTTTTTCATTTGACTTTAAAACCTACACATCCTAAACATTAAATCAAATCACAGTAGTCTTTCAAATTAATCCAATCTTAAAAGCTTACAATCCAATCATGATGTGCCTACTGTATCAGCCTCAGGAAATGATGGATATATGAAGAACTTCTCAGATTGTTCATAACTACAGTGTTCTTCTCCTGAGGCTGTTTGATGTCAGACAGTCCACCGTGTGACACTGAAAACTCTCTAAAGTTGGACATGTTTAAGGTTTGAGCAGCGTCGGTATGTGTCGTCTCTTTCTCTCCAACAGTCCGTGAAAGCACCACACACACAGCCAGGTACACAGGACCCACCAAGGCACACCACACACACAGGGGGGCTGTGATCTAGGCTGCCTGTCGCTCTGAGCGGAATGATAACCATCACTGTGCATCCAAACTATAAAATTAATTCACCTTGAATAAGCTTCTCTTGGTTTGAGGACACACAGCGGTCCGTTCCTCCTCAGTGTTTGTGACTTTAAATTGTTGCTTCTCAAAATGAGCCTGCCTTTTTCCGCTTGATTGCCGTGTAACTGTTGAGTCTAACGCCGCGATGGAGACTTTTGCTGGGACGTCCGTCATTACACTTACTACCGAGGGTAACTGAAGGCACCTGACTTCAGTCGAGCAGCCAATAGTGACGCCAGAAAAAGGTCATGGAGCACACGTGTTTGTCAAAAGATACGCTCCTGGATTTATAAATGTCATTTCACAGAGCCAGGAGAAGGAGATGATATTCACTGTCCACTCAGAACACCTTGGATTACAATATGCTCAAAGATGATAATGGATTTTTGGCCAAATGATGCCAAAGAAAAAGTTACATATTGCAGCTTAAAGGAAATTAATGTTTTTCATCTTGTTTTATGTCACATCTTTATGTAGGTCAAACATTGTTTTGTGTTGTACATGTGAGTGACATACAGTGACGTGCAGTCAGGGTAGGCAAGGTAGGCAGTGCCTACCCAAGGGTGAATTGATGTTTTGATTATTTGTTTTAATTATAATATAATTATAAATTATTTTCAATAGCCTACAGTACCATAAGTTTGAAAGTGTCAGCATTTTGTGCTTTTCATAGCCCAAATGACTAAACATTGCTATTTCCTGGTACGGCAGAGATGCTGCACAGTCTTACTTTGCTGTAAGGCAAATTTACTAGTCTGAAGTTTTTTCAGGGCTTTCAATGCCTTTATATATATATATATATATATATATAGTCACACCCTCAACAGTTTGTAAAGGAGTTTTTGTAGACTTAAACAGGAGTTCCATGAATCAGTGATTGATTGCTCAACCTCGCGGACCAGAAGTGTGTCTCTGTGTAGTAAAATTGAATTGCTGCAGTGAATCTGAATTTGAGAAACAGAAATATTTTGAATTTTTGGAATGTACTAAGATGAAAAATACAATTTCAAGTTATACTTCCAAATTAAATATCAACTATTCAAAATCAGTTTCTAGTGGCACAAATCTCAGCCCGTAGAGTTATCTGAGTATAGTGCAATAGTGGCATGTTCCAAAATAAAAGGCAAATCATTTATAAAAAAATAGAAAATAAAAGAGGAGCAAGCTGAAAATAGTGAAACATTTAGATTTAAGTGGCACTATTTCTTCCATTCTCCATTTGCAGTCGACTGTGCTATGATGACCTTGGGGTAAATGATTTTTCTTCATCCAGCTCTATTTATTGAGGTTTGTTGCCAACTCTTTAAGTTTATTCATCATGTTTTTGTGTTCCTTTTGGCCACATCTTTGTATCTAATATCTGTTCTCCCTATTGCCTTGACAGAGCTGAGAATACAACAGTCTTGGAAGTCTTTCATTTTCCTTTCTGTGTTCATGGCCCAGCCACATGAGGCACTTCTCAATTAAAGGGATCCTCCACTGTTTTGACAATTCTGGCCTCAAACCTTTTAAATGTCCTTATTAGCAGAAGTCTAACAAAACACCTCATTTTGCAAATTGCATCATATTAATCGTATTGCCTTCTTAAAATGGGACTACTTTAAAGTTTTAGAGCCTGTGTTCCTCCAACTTAAAATCACGTGATTGATGATGTCACATGGCCCCACTGCCAGTAAACATCCCAATGTTTGTTTTTGGAGTGAAACATTCAGCCTGATTTTTAGGTCATTTAGCAGCTTTTTAGGTCAGAATGACAACTTGTGCCGCTTTTGGTTGCAAAGTTAAGGATGTCGATGTGAACCCTTTTTTGTTTGATGGATGACAACATAGGGCAACCTGCAACACTAACAAAGTGGATATTTCATCAAAGGAAGGAAATACGACAAGTACTATGTAGGAACATTTGCGCACATCGCGTTTTTGAACAGCTCCTGAATTAATCTCAACCCAGCAGCAGTTATCACATCCTCTGCTCTTCATACTACAGCTGGTAACTAATGTTATGACAATTTCTGTCCATAACTTTAATAAAAACTAAGTTTGTTTGCACTGCATTGTTGGTGCATTAAAAAGGAGGATGACCCTTTATAAAGAAATATTATTTTTTACAAAATTTTGGGAGACAACTTGTTGCAGCTCATTGAAAATCAAATATTCTCTTGCGTTGAGAGAAAGAAAAGGAAACAGAGTTCTCATCAAAATACCCCCATAATGTTTCAGCGAGTCCAGAATGGTGTGGTTTCCCAGGAATTGTCCCCATTGCAGGAAGAAAGCAGTTCCCCCCGAGGTCCATTTACTCCCCCCGGGAGTGTTCTTTGCTTCAGGAGTTCCTTCCGTGTTCTCTCATTCCGTGTTCATAATCATATATTTTATAGCTCCCAGGAGGAGGATGAAGAATGGGAGGGGGTGAGGACGAGGATGGGCTATCTTGCCTGTGTGTGTGTGTGTGTGTGTGTGTGTGTGTGTGACGAAGAAGAACTTACGAAATGTACAATTTGATAATATATGAGCACACAACGTTTCTGTTCACAAGTACAATGAATAATGCAGTCATTGTGCATAAACACATTAAAAACTGTACACATGAACACACGTGATGATATGATGATTAATATAATAATTGTTGTAATACTGACTAACTAACTAACTAACAAACACTGCCATTAGCCTAATTGTAAAAGGTATTACCAACTATTACCGTTAAATGAATACCTTGTCATGCATTTCATTTAGACAACCATGGCGACAGACAGAGTCTGATTGGCTCAGAGGCTGCAGTACGCGCTCCATTTCACGTGGTTTGCCTCTAGATTCTCCTTTCAAGCAGTAAGTTTGTGAACTAATCCACCTGTATCTTCTCTTTTTTTTTCACAAACGAGAATCAATAAAGAACTGAATTGTTAAGCAGAATCAAAAAGGGAATCGTAAAAATCATATAACTTCCCATTCCTAGTCCATACTATTTTAAAAACTTCCCCAGTAAATAAAACCAGAATACTTTTTACAGAAAAAAAAATAGAATTAAAATGCGTAATATTGTCTGAAAACATGTCGGTAATGGCTTAGTCCATGTCATATCGATATTTACATTTCAGGAGGTGAAGTTTAGCATTTTGTATTGAAAGATTTGGCCCCAGATTTGACATTTCTGTCCCTTTCGTATGCATTCCACCCAAACCACCCGTATCAATGCAGGATATTGTCACAAAACATGCATGCAATGGTATATTTACTGTCATATTGTCATTCTTATTTGATTATTATCACTATTAAACTTTGCTGTATTAGGGTGAAGTGCCTAATTAACATTCTAAAACATAATGTTTCTGTTTTTTTTGTTTTTGTTTTTTTCTTCTTGTTAAATGGGAGTTGTTTCTTCGCTAAATGCTTGTTTATGTGGATCTTCTTGGGTTTTTCCTTTCTTATCATGAATTTTATATTTTGACAAGTGCATTGAGATGACTGTTGTAATTTGTGCTATACAAATATAGTTGAAATTGAATTGAATTGAACTGAATTGAATTGAATTAAATAGTGCAGGAGGCCTAATTGGGGAACGGGCCACACCTGGGTGGAAACATGAGGTAACTAATCACTATCGACCCAAACACACTGGCCATGTTTACATTGGAACTTTAATTCCTTTTTAAAGTGGAATAAAAGTTCATTCCTCTTTAACCTGACCATGTAAACACTTAATACCTAATGCTAATTTAATTTTGAATTGAACTTAAAACCAAATTAAGTGGCTGGTTTTTTCCAATTATAATTCCAAATTAGATAATTCCTCTTTCTTGTAAACACTTAACTTGGTTAAAGCCGCTTTAAATCCATCCAAATCGTTTTGCGCTTGCGCGACTTGTGGCGATGATGCGCTGGTGACGACATAATCCAAGATGGCGGCGGCCCAGACTCCAGCCAAAACTTTTCAATTAGAGCTTTAATTAGACATGGATATAATGAAAAGAGTGGATGGACGGAAGTATAAACATGCAGACACGGACACACAAACTTATTAAACACACGGACCTAAACAGGCTTCATAGGACGGCTGGCACTAGGACCCAAGGCGGAGTAAATGCGTCCCCGTACTGCATGTACAGGCTGTAATATCACCAGTTTATCATTTTACCAGTTGTTAAAGTTGTTAGAAACAGTAGCTCTTATTGTTAAGATATAAAACTTTTTCGATAATTACCTGTGTTCCAAAACGTTGTGGCAGATTCCTGTGACTCCAATGAAGACGGGTCGAGTTGTTCGGCTGAAACTATACGTAGGAGCGGCAAATCCACGAGGGAAGTTGTCTCTCTGATCCATTTTAAATTGCCTGGCTTTCTGCTGTGTTGACATTTTACTGGAAATCCTCATACACTACGATTGCGTATTTACGGTTATGGTGAAAAAGGCCAAACATAAAAAAAAACCTATTGATATGTAATTACAGAACTCTCTCCGATTCATTCCTGGTCAGTTGTGCTCAGAATGCCCTAAGCAGGCCAGATACCATCATACACTGATAGCACACAGCAAGGCCTCTGCCCGAGGAGTCTCTGCTCTTTTTTGACTACAGCTATCAGCAACATACATAACACTGAGAGCACTGAATTGCAGCAGATTCACTGAGACACACACACTGAACGCTGTTAACCCTCAAATCTCAAAGGTTCTCAAGGTCTCAAGGTTAATGCAGTTTTTTTTCAACCTTTGGTTCAGGACCCCATGTGGGGTCACCTGGATTTAAAATGGGGTCATCTATAATGTTTAGTATTTTTTTTTCGATTATTATTGATTTTCAAATACACATCACACACTGTCATAGGTAGGCCGTTTCATTTAAGCGGTTGGAGGAACAGAGTACAGCTAAGGCCACGTTTCCAGGTGCAGACCAAAGTGTATTTATTAATGATTTCCTCCCCCCTCTCCTAGGTCACAGTACCTCTAGTCTTCATAAACCCTGGACAGACAGTCAGCCACAGTATTGGTTTTCCCTGCTTTATAGCAGACAGTAAAGTCGTATGGTTGTAGGGCCAGGTACCAACCAGCGATTCTGGTATTGGCATCTTTCATCTTGTGAAGCCATTGGAGAGCGCGATGGTCAGTCTCGAGATCAAAGTGCCGACCCAACAGGTAGTACCGTAGAGACTCTATCGCCCACTTCATAGCCAAGCATTCTTTTTCTACTGTAGAATACCTGGTCTCTCTGTCCAGCAGTTTTCTGCTCAAAAAGGCGACCGGCCTCCTCTCACCGTCCATCTCCTGCAGCAGTACTCCTCCTAGGCCCACTCCAGATGCATCAGTTTGTAAAATGAACGGTTTGTTGAAGTCAGGCGTCTGCAGCAGCGTGTGTTGGTTCATTGCCTTCTTTAGATCTCTGAAAGCAAGGTCACATCGATCTGTCCATTTTACCTTTTTAGGGGCTGAGGATTTAGTAAGGTCATTGAGCACTGCTGAGCGGTCTGCAAAGTGAGGAATGAATTTCCTATACCAGCCAATCAGACCTAGGAAACTCCTAACCCTCTTTTTTGTAGTCGGAATAGGGTAGGAATGAATAGCCTCCATTTTCCCCACCTGAGGCCTGAGTTTGCCATGCCCAATCACAAACCCCAGGTATTCCACCTCTCTTTTAGCCAGACAGCACTTTTTCGGGTTGATGGTTAGGCCAGCTGAGTGGATGCACTGTAGGGTTTTTTCCAAATGAGCCATGTGTTCCTCCCATGTTTGGCTGTAAATCACCACATCATCCAAATATGCAGCCGAGAAATCTGAAACATCTCTCAGAACATAGTCCATCAGTCTTTGAAAAGTGGCTGGTGCCCCCTGGAGTCCGAACGGCATAACTCGAAATTGGTACATACCAAATGGAGTCTTAAATGCTGTCAACTCCTGAGCCTCTGGAGCAAGCGCCACTTGCCAATAACCTTTGCTCAGGTCGAGGGTGGTGATGTATCTGGCTTGTCCCACTCTCTCCACCAGCTCGTCAATCCTGGGCATTGGATAAGGGTCACACAATGAAACAGCATTCAAATAACGAAAGTCAATGCAAAATCGTAGTGAGCCATCCTTCTTTGGTACCAGAACCACCGGACTGCACCATTCACTGCTGGAAACCTCAATTATGCCCAATTCCAACATTAGTTTTATTTCCTCTTTCAAAGTTGGCACCAACCGCTCTGGTATTCTGTAGCTCTTTTGACGTGGAGGTGCCTCGTTTTTCAGCCGTATATGGTGCTGTACCCAGTCCGTATAGCCAGGAGTGTCCTTAAAAAGCTCTGGGTTTATGAGAGCATCCACCTGCTTCTGCTCAGAGATAGACAGATGTGACGTGACCACAACAGATGACTCACCCCGACTTCCAGGTATGAATTTCTCTTTGGTTTCTTCATCCTGTACAGCACGGATCAACAGCTGAGGGACAGATTCCTGGCGAGACTGAAAATCCTTCAACAGGTTAACGTGAAACGTCTGGTACTTTCTGGTTCTGTCGGGCATAAATAGTTCATATGTGAGCTTACCCACTCTCCTGGTGATTTCATAGGGACCATTCCACTTTGAGAGAAGTTTGCTGTCTGAGGTGGGAAGAAGTAATAGCACCTTTTGGCCTGGTTCAAAACTCCTTTCTCTTGCCTTGCGATCGTACCACATCTTTTGATTCTTTTGTGCAGTTTTCATGGATTCCTGTGCCAGTGCAGACATTTCCTCAAGCCTTTCCCTCATCTTTACTACATAGGCCACTACATTGTCTCCTGATGGGGATGGATTCTCCCAGTAATCTTTGAGGAGATCAAGCGGCCCTCTTACTTGCCGTCCATAGAGTAACTCAAAAGGTGAGAACCCCGTTGAGGCTTGTGGCACTTCACGATAGGCAAACAGTAGATACAGCAACCACTGGTCCCAGTCTGCTCCTGTGTGCGACACAAACTTCCGCAGCATGTTTTTTAATGTTTGATTATATCTTTCCACTAGCCCGTCCGTCTGGGGGTGGTATGGGGTGGTCTTAATACCCCTAATTCCCAACAGCTTGTAAACCTGCTTTAATAACTTTGACATAAAGTTGGTCCCACAGTCTGTTAACACCTCCTTTGGTATTCCCACCCTGGAGAAAAGTTGTAACAGACAGTTGGCTATATTTCTGGCTTTTATGGTCTTTAGGGGGAAGGCTTCCGGATACCTTGTTGCGTAGTCACACAGCACTAAGATGTATCTATAGCCTGAGCTGCTTCGTTCTAATGGCCCTACTATGTCCATACCAATTCTATCAAATGGTGTTCCAATAATAGGTAGGGGTTGCAACATAGCGCGTGGAACTTGACGCGATGAGGTAAGTTGACATGTTTCACATGAACTACAAAATTTTGAGATTTGATTGTACATGCCTGGCCAAACAAATCGGCTTGCAATTCTACACAAGGTCTTTTGGAAAGCCATATGCCCTGCCCATGGCACTGAGTGTCCAAGCTCCATTACTTTTGATCTAAATTGCTGGGGTAATACTAGTGCTTCTACAATATACATGGCTCCCTCCAGACACTCTGGGTTTCCCTGTTTAACCCCATCAACTTCTGTCACTTTCTGAAACCAGGATTGAAGAGTTGGATCATTCTTTTGTAAATTTGTAACATCTGATGGGATTTCAAAGTCTATTGGTTGAGTAGGTTGAGTTGTTTTTTCCTCAAATCTACTTAGAATAACTCTGAATTTCTCCCTTCTTTTCTGTGCTTTAGATTTAAAAGCTTTTACGTTTACAGGTTCAAGATCTTCCCCAAAGAATGGCAACTGTTTTAGGGCCTCTTTTGAACTCTGGGCCCTAGTCATAACCATGCTATACGCTGTAGGTGGGGCATTTTGTATCTCAGTTTCATCAGGTAAATTAACAGGTATATTTTGAGATAGATTTGTTGACAAGTTTTCAGGTAAACTTTCACTTTCTTGTACCAAATCTAACAGAATGGGCAAATCATTCCCAAGGATTACATCAAACGGTAACTTTGGAGCTAAAGCCACTTGCATTAAAAATGTCTGCCCTCCCACAGTTAAATACACCTCTGCTGTAGGATACAGATGTTCATCACCATGGACGCAGCTAATGCTGGCCTTATCCTCACTCCACTTATCTCTGGATACTAAGCTGGACAAAACTACAGACTGAAATCCCCCCGTATCTAAAAGTGCTGTTGTGCGCTGGCCATTTACCAAAACAGGTGAAGTGCAGGCACCCCGAGTTTGAATAGTATGATTGGGCATAGCAGGTCTTGGCACTACACAGTAAAGAGAGGGTTTTGTCTTATTGTTTAAAGGACAAGAATACTGGGTGTGACCTATCCCATTACACAGGTAACATCTAACTTCTTTACCTGAGTTATATGAACTGTTAGCTGGGTTTGACTGTTGAAACCGGCTAGATGTAAACTGTCTATTTTTAAAAGCAACCCTATCTTGACCAAAACCCCATTCACCCCCATTGGACTTACTTTGGGTTTTGTCTCTATGTCCATGCTCTTTGTCCCGGCTTCTCTGGACATGGAATGTGTCATGTCCAAATGTGGGGTACTCGGATCCTTTCCTGGCTGTGATGAAAACCTCCGCCAGCTGTGCTGCATGCTCCGCGGTGTGGGGGTCATGCTCCCGAATCCAAACTTCCAGTTCTGGATGAACCATCCTCAAAAACTGTTCCAAAATCATTTTCTCTGTGATTTCTTGTTTTGTTGATTTTTCAGGTTTCACCCATTTCGAAAAATAGTCTTTTAGTCGCACATAGAGCTCCTTTGGGGTTTCATCTGGCAGGATATCTGTGGATCTGAATCTTCGACGGTAAGTCTCTGATGTTATTTCATATTTTGTAAGTATCGCAGATTTCACTTTCTCATAATCTTCAGAATCAGCAATGTCCATGAGAACATAAGCACTACGAGCTTTCCCAGTGAGCAAAGTTACTAGGCGGAGAGCCCACTCATCTCTTGGCCACCTACATATTTGAGCCATTCTTTCAAATGTAGTCAGAAAATGTTCAATGTCATCATCTGGTGCCAAAGGTAGAAGCTTTGGTTCTCTGTAACTCACTTGCTCTCTGTAAACTCTAGCATGGCCACGAGGATTTGGATCCTCCTCTTCATCCCCATCTTGGTCTACAGAGGGAGCAGTGTCCTGCTCTTGCTGCTGCTTACTTTGTACTATTTGATTGACTTGTAACTGTATTTGTTGAAATTGGTGCTGCATGTTTTTCCATCTAATTTCTTGTTGACTTGCCTCTTTTTCCAGACGCTGGTCTCTTACTGCTTGAGACTTTGCGAGTGACTTCACCAATCCAGCCAGCTCATCAAACTTGTCTCCAACGTTGCTGGATGTCATGGTCTCCTGCTTCCCTGATGCACATGTCCCCTCGTCTGGCTCTTCCTGGCACACCTGCAGTCGCTCTGTTTTTCTTGTATTCATCCTTCTCAGTTACTCTGTGACATGGGGCCCAGCTTCTGACACCACTTGTCATAGGTAGGCCGTTTCATTTAAGCGGTTGGAGGAACAGAGTACAGCTAAGGCCACGTTTCCAGGTGCAGACCAAAGTGTATTTATTAATGATTTCCAAGTAGAAAAGTATTTACAAAGAAATAGGCAAAAAAACAAGGTTAAAACCTGTGCAGAGCTCCAAACATAGCTCACATCCTGCAGCACTCCTCTTCAACAATGAAGCTGAGCAGCTTTTATAGGCCGACAGATGATTAAGTCCCAGCCTATTCTGCAGCACAGGAAAATTCTTAAAAACAACAATTTTATTCTTTCACACTATACCTTACAAATCTAACAATGTAAAAACATTTCATTACCTCTACCAAATATATATGTTTTATTAAGTTAACGATATCTACATTAAAACAAACATCTAATTTAGCACAACATTAAAATCAAACACCCCTCCTGCTCCTCACACAATGGTCCCTCCTGGAACCTTCTTAAGGTGCTCCGGCTCTCTGGTGAATCTTTTAGCCGGAACACCTGGGACCAGACCAGAGATACAAAGTAAGTTCATTTATCAGACAATTATACATTTTATATTTAGTTTCACTCATACTTTACTCTCTGTTGCAGGTCCACAACCATGGGAAAAGACAATCAATAAACATCTGTTTTACAAAGATAATATGCATGTGTCTTTTGTAAACAAGTAATGGACTTGCTTCATTACACACACAATAAATATCAAATAACTGTATCCTATAGTTAAACTTTTTTCAAATATAAATCTAGCTCAAATAAAATGCAGTATAAAGATATACAAGGTGACACACTTGTCACTTTGTGTACTAATCCTGGCTACTCTGTATCTGTAACACACTTTTATAAACATGATCAAAAAGGAATTCTAGATGAAAAAAATGTCTCTAAAATGGGGTCACGACCCGAGAAAAGTTGGAAACTTCTGGGTTTTTGTGAAGAAAAAAGAAAGCTTAAAAAATAATGCAAGAATCCTAGTATAGTTTCCGGGCGAAAAGAAAAAAAGTGTACATAATGTAAGGACCCCTGGGCGGAGGCTCGGCTTTCTGAGTGCTGTTGTCTCAAATATTTCATCACATCATTTGTGAAACCCCAACAGACTTATTCATGGAAATAATCAGTGTGATGATAACTGAGACAGATAATAAGTCATGAAAAACCTGGCTTGATCAATCACATATAAGATGTATCATAAAGTTAATCTACCATCCAATTCAAAAACAAAATTAGCCTCAGTTTGATTACAATGCATCAAAAAGTTGTTCCCTGTCGTAAAGTTAATTCACTACTTGCAGTGTTTCCCTTTCTTTCCACAGGCTTACAAAAGCAGCCTTCATAGTCTGTTAAAAGTCTGTTGTTTAAATCAACCGTTTACTTAATGTAATTGGGTTCAATTCAAAGTGCAGGTAAATACAGAGAAAAACTAACCAAGTTGTGTTTAATGTTCCATATAACAGTAACCTTGGAGCACTTTACGAGTGTGTGGCTTGATGAATTGACTTTTTACAATTCCGGTGCGCTTGTATAAATGAATAGATACAAGTGAATTAAAAACAGTCAAGGTCATCAGCCATGAATCCGATGCTAGGAAAGAAATACGAATAAAGGGTTTTGTGGGTTTTTGCACGGAGAAATGTGGATCATTTTAAATATACCATAATAAAGTCAGAAACTGAAGAATTACCTCAATAATAGACAGAAACTACCTCTCCTTAGTCTGTTTCCTCCTAAATTTAGTATCAAATTTAGTGAATTTACAAACATTTCAGTGCAAAACCATTTTCCTGTCACCAGAACACCTAAACATATCTAACACCAACGTGATCAAACAAAAAGCTTCCAAATGACACAGTCGACGCCTCACGTAGATCAGTTTATTACACTAATATTCTCAAAATACGGTCTTTTTTTTACTGCTGTGCCTCTTTTGACTTGAGCTATCACTGTGCATCATAGAACAATTTCACTTCGTTTATGTATCTGTGAACATATAGAGTGCTATAACAGACTATGTGCTTGTGTGTGGGTGTGCATAAACAGTGAGTATGTGTAAACAGTTTGTGTGAGAGTTGGCAGGGCCTGCAGGGCATGTTCCTCCTGGGTGCCATTTTATCTCACACCTGTTCTTTCTCCTTCATGATCCTTTCTCTCTCGCTTTTTTTTTTTTCTCTCAGCAGCGTAATCTGTCAAGGTGCTAAGCACACGTATTTTATTGATTTCTGCAGAGTATAGAGCTCTCTGATTAGTGCCCTTGATAGAACCATCACCACAGACATCAGATGAGTCAAGTGTTGCTCTGTAGTAAACTGAACAAAACACGACTTATAATTATGCATCTGATTCATGTAGCTATTACATTGAAAGCACTGGAAAACATCATGTTAATACTTCCCTGCATTTTCTAAGATTTGGTATCTTAGCTGCATTATTTTCCTCTTTTTTTGTTAAAGGGGACATATCATGCTAAATCCACTTTTTTAGCCCTTAAATGCATTTTGTTGTATATTTAGAGTGCTTAGAAGTACAGAAAAAAATCAAATTAGTCTCTTCAGGTGCTCCGTAGATATCTTTATATTCTGTTTTGCTCATATTTTTCAATCTGTTTCGATTTTTCTATTCTCTATTACATTTTTTGAACTATTACATCATAGTATTTGCAGCGGAACTGCCAAATTAGGACATCGACTCCAGGCCCAACACTTTGAGCAATCCGCCATTTTTATTTCTCGCTTTTATTTTGTAGTCCAAGCTCCAGGATGCAGAAGTTACGAGAGGATAAGTCAAAATGTTTGGTTGTTGGATGTAGTAACCCACACGCTTCATTACACCGTCTCCCAGCATCAGAACCTTTTCAAAGTGCCTGGTTGAGTTTTATTTTTCACGGAAATGTACCCGCATCTGTGGGTAAGGTCATTTTTGTGTGCGCGAAGCACTTCAACAATGACTGCTTCAGCAACCTCCGCCAGTATAAAGAAGGATTTGCCTAAAGACTTTGTCTGATTGAGGGTTCAATTCCTTCTATCTTTGGAGACGACGAACAGAGCACTTCGGTAAGCTGTAAATAACGCTAAAAAGTGTGATGATAAGACGTCCCTGTCATTGTTTTGTTAGCATTAGCAGTTGCACCGTCTTCATATGTTAGCGCTGTGTGCTCGTTTTAGATCCTTGATGATATGGCCTACGTGATTTAATTTAAGTCTAAAGCTTTCATTAGTCATTTCATTTTGCCATTTTGTTCTTTGAAAAGACTGTATTAAAATGCATTTCGTGACGTTAGCTTGGCGCTAGCGTTAGCGTTAGCTCGGTGCTTGTGTTAGCTCACTTGTTAGGGTTCTGCAGGTTCATCATCTTCATTTTCATCTCGCTCCGCTGGGTCCGACTCTGGCTCGGACATGTAAAGCTGGATGGACAAGTCTTCCGTTGTTGACATTTTGTAAATAATCTCTGAATAAAAAGTTTATGCGCCGCTACATAGCCGTATCTCTTCTATCAAACTACAAAAAGGGCCGAGCAGGGTGGAGTTGAACCGAGTGTCACCTGAAGAGGAGGCGGGGTATGGAGTGTCTCATTTGCATTTAAAGAGACAGCACCAAAACGAGTTGCTCTCAGAAGCACATCAGAAAAGGGGTAGAAAAGGGGCCCGTGGAGCTATAATAATGAGGAATTCAGACCCAAGCATTGCAGTTCCACTTTATATAGACCACAACTGTATGATTTATATGTAAAAAGAAAGGATTTAAAACCATGATATGTCCCCTTTAAATAACTGAAGCTTGATCATCTTTTGTTTCTTTATTTTACATGATGCAAAAAACTGTTCTATACTAGTGCATGATATAACACCTAACCCACTGATAAACACTCCTACTCAAGGTGCACAAGAAGATATTAAAAACTGAAGCCCCAAAGTAGACACGCAAAATAACATAAACATTTAAAGAAATATACACACAAAGACAAATAAAGGTCTCTAAATGATTCCAAAAACACACAAGACAACTAGAAGAATAACTGAAAAATACACAAAAACCCAACAAAAATTACTCCAAAAACAAAATATAATAAAAAAAAGAGACAGCAATATAAATACTACAAAATAAAAACCAAAAATACACAACACAACTCTAAAAACATACAAAATGAAAAAAAAGCACAAAATCCACAAAATGACATCAGATTGTTTGTTATTCGAAATACCGCCATGAACACACATTGGTAATGTGGCCCTCGGATCAGACTATCACGTGTTTGTGGCTCCCCGCTGTGATGAGAGTTGCCAATCTCTGCTTTGGAGAGATTCAATTAAAAATGTTTCACCATAAAAAAACAGTTAGATTTGCATACATTCGGGTTTTCCATTGTAGACATTCACATCACAAATACATTTGCATGGCTGCTGTTTTCCTATTACCGCAAACAGAGCAGCAATTTCCCCCACTACACACCATGATTGTTGTTTATCTCACCCAAATAATCATTACAAAGAACTATGGAAATATCTAATAATTTCAATTTCATTTTTTGTTGAATCTCATGCACGTTTTCAAGCAGGTGGAAGAAATCAAGAGAAAACATGTAGAGACAGTGAATGAGTTTAAATACCAAGGGTCAAAAAGCCAAAGAAATGCGCAGAGGACAAAAGAAGAAGTGAAGAAATCTCTTCAGGCAGATTGAAGTGCATGAAGGCGAGTGTCAAGACAAGAAAAAAAGAAAGACTGATGTGTGTGTAAAAAAAAAGAAAAAAAGGTAACCATCTTGACAGAAAAGGTTTAATAGATGGATGAACTACTGTTGTAATAAGCAGTTTGAAGACGGCCGCTCAACACAGGAAATTCAAAGCTGCGCTGGAGATTGCAAAGATGAAGATGACAGGTTTTTCTTTGGTATAGAGCAGAACAGACATGATTAGAACATAGCAGCACATCTGAGGAATAGCTACGGTGGAACAGTTTGGAGAAAACGTCAGGGAGGCCAGATTGAGATATGCATGTCTATTGGACAACTGCTGTTGCAGATGGAGCGGGCAGGCAAGCAGAAAAGAGGAAGACCACTGGGAAGGTTTATGGTTGTAGTGGAGGAGAGCATGGAGATGATTGGTGTTTGCATTGATTTTCCAAGACATGGGAGGAAATGCTGGAAAATGACTTGCTTTGGTGATGTTCTGAAGAAAGAACATTTCATTTCACTTGTGTTTCACAGTTTCTAATAATTTCACATTTTCATACAAAGATGATTAAGATATTAAGTGTTATGGAATTGTATTTAAGCTGTTACCTTACACCGTTTTAAAGTTAATGCTACAGTTTTAATCATTTGGATATACATAGAATCCTGCAAAATGCCTTCAGTATTACAAAAGCTCTTGTGCCTTATAGTTTGTCTTCCAATCAATGAGACTGGACCAAATTTCAGCACTTATGCGGACCAGACTAAATGCATTAGAGGATTGAACAAAAGAAATGCTCTGTGCAGCATGGCTCCAGAGAGACAGAGCAGAGTGGCAGATTACCTGACTATCGAGAATGGCATTAAAGGCAGAACCAATCTGACAAAGTACAGCGTCAGCAGGCACAGCTTGTCTTGGCCCAGCTGATATAGAAAAAACATGGTTGTGTACTGCAGCAAAGCAGCCAGCTGTATTTAGAAAACAGAAGACGCTGCAATGACTTCCAAGGGTGTTCTTCGTTTTCAGGCACTTAGAATAAAGATGCTTTACTTTATTCACATAAAAATATTTGTCAGTTTTCCTCTAATGTGGCCTAATTCTTAAGTTTTACTTTTTGTTTTATTTAAATGCAAGACTCCTTATGTGTCAGCAAAATGTATTGAAGGGAAATAGTTTTCTTTAGATCTCTAAATAGATTCATGAATAACTTTAAAGCGGCTGGAGACAATATTTTTTTTATCAGATAAAGACAAAGAGTAGGCTTCATTGATCAGAAAATTGGAAATCATTTGCTTGAAAAAAAAGATGGAAAAGGTTAAAATTGCTGTTAAAAAGTTAGTTTTTATCTCCATTCCAAACACTCCGTTTGTTGACATTTTTGGGCATTGCATTGTGGGATGTGGAGTCCTGTAGAGAGATGCAGAGAAGTGTCTTACCGTGATTTCTTCGTGTTTCTTCTCCGAACAAGGAAGACACTGGCTGTGTTTGAAATGTCACACTCTACACTATCCACTACAAACTCAATGAGTATATACAGTCTACTATATACTATAAGTATGATTAGAATGATGATTGCTACCATTGAACTTCCAAGCAGGGGCGTCGGACTGGGGGGGGTAAAGGATACCGAGTACCCAGGGCCCAATGCCTCAGAAGTCTGTTTTATGTATATATGTATGAAATGCATTTTAATCATTTTTAGATTATTTATATAGGAATAAAAAGGGCCCTGTGTGAAAATAAGCTGGTTGTTAGGTGCAGTTTTGCACTAAAAACAATTATTCATGCTTCGTGTGTGTTCAGAGGTTTAAAACACACACCTTTTTTTATGCCATATATTATTTCATTTGAAATTAACTATGTGCACTCTCATGCATTTAAATGCTGGAACATTCCTTTTGGATGTCAAATCTTAACTGGAAATAAAATCATTTGAAAAAAAAAAAAATGTTTTTGAAGACTAAATATTGCTGCTGCACCAAGTCTTAAGTAGGTGATCAGAGTGTCGGTGACCAGAGTGTCCCCATGATTCTAATCAATCTATATTTACATTTTATTAACATTTGTACATTAGCTTGAATCTGGTCCCAGAACAATTTTACATTCCACTTGCAATGTTTAATGGGGCGGTTGAGTATGACTTGTGTGCCCACCGTGCATACTTAAAAAGTGTCCCGATATAGTATACATCTGGGTATTTCTTGCACGCTCAATCTTTTCAATTTTGATGTCAAACTTAGTATGAATAGTACATTAGTATACCATCTCTAACACAGCCGGTGATTCACTTAAAAACAAAAAAACTAATCCATCTTCACAACGTCACATCCTACAATGCAATGCACAAAACTCTCTCTCTCTGCAACAAAAACATTTGTTTTCAACCAAATGACGTATCAACCTCTTGTTATGAGTGAGGCTGACTGAGCAAGCCGAGCAAGAACAAACCACTGCCTCTTCACAATTGAAATATCACATCTAAATGTCACTGAACGGTTGCTGTGTTAGAAAACTCTGTGACCTAGTTTGTATCTTGTGCCGAGCTAGGCTGCCCTTCAAGGGACACATTCACGAGTAAATACGTTGCAGAAAGAAAAAGAAAAAAGAAAGCCTAATCCCAGAGTTTGCTTCTGAAGAAGCTAGATTACATTTTGCAGCTCTGTGGATTCTATGTAAGTGAGGGGGTTGCTAGTCCGTCCCTATGGAGAGACCAGGGTGGGGGCATCAGAAAGCATTGCCCTTGTCATCTTATATCTATCCTCTCCATTCCCTTCCCCTGTCAATGCTGATTATATAAGAGATAATAACTCGCACAGGGACCTTTTACAGGAAGGTGGTCATTACGCCGATATTCTGCAGCTGAGGGGCCATGAACACAGTCATTTGTTTGAGAGTTAACAGAATATACTCTAGCTAAATGAAAACATCATCCACTAGTTGAACATTCCCTTTACACCTTTCATCACCACCTGCCATTTAACATCATAGTGAACATAGATGTTTTAGCAACCGTTGATCTTCACAAATACACAAACCAGATTGCTCATTAGATTCTCACATCGGCACATTTGCATCATCTGCATTCATAAATCAGTAGAGGACTTGATACCCAAAGACACTTAAGACACTCAAAGTCCAAGTTCATTACTTATTTTCACAGGTTCTCTTGAAGACTATATTCAGGGATCTGCTGCTTCATCATATGACATCCAGTCAAATACCCTCATCGCTATTTCTGGAATAAATGAACAAATATAATTTATTTGAACTTTGACTTTTCTCATAAAGTATTGTCAGACACACTGCTAAGAAAGGTGGTAACTTTAACTGGAGAGAAAACAAAATTAAGCTCTAGACCAAAGCACCAAAGACGCATACAAAGAAATAAACACTGAAGAAAGTGTTACCTCCTTAGCAGATAATCCAACAATAATATTCATCCAATGATGTACTTCCTTTACCTATTTTATTCTGTAAATGGTCACAGGCTAGGTCTTTCCCAGTCTTCCTTAGGGTAATATGCAGGTACCCTAAATAGGACTACAGAAGAAAAATCCATCGAAAACCCAAACTGATACAAATCAAAAGCAGTTAAATACTTATTCAAACCATTATATTTAACCACAATCAATGAAGTTGAGGTTTAGTTTCACTTTCCTTACTTATGACTGTAGTAACAAGAAAACAAAGCACAAGTGTAAAACAAATCCTTTTTCTAAATAGCCCTGTATTCCGTTCTAAAGTGTTAATACCAACATTCTGCTACAAACTTCATCAATATAATTGGTAAATTTACTTGAACAAAAATGTTTTTTTTCTTTCACAATCCCTTAAATTATCTTTCTTCCCTTCTTCATCTCATCCAGCCAGCCTTCTGTTGCTATATAATAGTTACAGCATGACTCACAGTCAGGGCTAGGCCACTTACATTCTAGTTTATAGTCTTATTTTATCATGCACCTCCCCACAAGCAGCCCTCAGAGACAACGACACCCCAGACACCTTTTCAAAGGGCTCAGTGAGCGGCAGATGACTGATCCTCAGCAGGATGTCATCTGCAAGGCGTTGTTTGGTTATGAACTGTTTGAGCGTTTCAACCGCAGAGTCAGTCCTGTGGTGGCAGCAGCAAACTCCAAAGGCAAGACAATGAAATGAACAAAAATAAATCCTAATGAACCTTTTAAGCCCTCTTGTCCATCCTTAGGCTAGGACCACCATGCGTGAGGACATAATGTAAAGGGACAAGTAGAGATGTGGTCTGCCAGCAGGGACAATGGGAATGGGCAGACATGCTGTCACTGCTAAGTAGAACCTGCTGATCATCCTTGGAGGTGACAGCTACTAAGGAGGTGATAGTATACTGGTGCAAGGGCTGTTTGGTTGTGTAAGCATCAACATGTGGATGGGGACTGTCTATTTTCTACTTTGTAATAAACAAAGTTATATCTTTTAGTGAATCAGAACCAGCAAAAAGAAAGTAAACAGCCTTCAACATAAATAAGAGCATTCGGAGAGCAAACCTCCACCAAGCACCAAATATCCTCAGATCCAGACAGGACTCATGATCTGGAACAGTGATCATGGTCATGATGCGGTAATCATTCATTAAAAGTTTGTAAGAAAATGATATTCCCATTGATAACCTTATACTAGGTCATCCCCTTTTTCTTTTTGAAAAATCACGATGAATTGCTCAATCCGATGACGATCTAGATAATTGAGGAACCAACCTGACATAACTGAGTCATAATTGATCAAATAAGAACTGAAATATGAAATTTCAAAATTTTGCTGAGGATGAAAGATGGGGATCTTTCGACTTTTGAACTCTCCCAGAATCAGTACATTCATCCAGATCTACTCCAATTTTAATTGACTCTTTCATGGTGTAAGGCAGGGGTGTGGAACATATTTTAGTTCAAGGACCAAATATGAACCAGTTTGATCTCAAGTGGGCTGCAAATTTTAGGTGGGAAGACAAGTAATTTTAACATTATTTTGCCCTATAAATATAGGTAAGTAATGGAAGTTAGAGACAATATCCAATCTTAAAAGTCCTTGAGTTTGAGACCAGTTATTATTTAATTTGAGAAAAATGTGTGTAATAAGGTTAATAAAATTGCAGAATTTAAAAAAAAGAATCAGATTTATTTTTTCAATCATTTGCAATTAAAAAAGACTACCAACATTGACTGAAGATCCTTTAATGTGGGAGTTTATATACTGTATTGGATCCAGTACAGTTTACACACTCCAGTACCGTAGGTGGTGATATGTAACTATTCAAGTTGGTTGCAACACACCATTAACCAAGAAAGAAGAAGAGAAAAAATGACTGCCGTCATGTGATAAAAGCATTGGAAGTGTGCCCTGGCAAGTAGTGTGGATATTCATTGTATTCATGTATTTGGAAGGGCTGAGATCTACAACTGAATTACTTGGTATTTTTACATAATGATTCAGGTTTTTTGTAATTTCAACTTTATCCTTCGGCCCAAACTCGAAGCTCTAAAGGGCCGGATTTGGCCCCCGGGCCTTGAGTTTGGCACATTTGCCGTAAGGTCAATGGTTAAGAATGTTGTCTGTCAAGTGCTTTTGTCGTAAACTAGCAAACAAACAAATAAATAAACATTATTGGCGGAGAGTTTCCAGGTGCTGCTCTTCTTTTGGGTAGATAAAGACTTCTGGACACGTTTTGTCAAAATACAAACTTCCACAAAGTTTCTTCAGCTCTGACTTGAGTGATCGACTTTTAGCCTTTAAAGCTTGCCTTTTATCAACTGTGCTCCATTTGTTTCACTGCACTTACTTTTTTCTGAGAGGCTGCTCAAAAGTCCAAAAGCAACACACAACAGTTGAAAATAAATACACCAAATGTACGAAGGAGGGAATGGGGGAGATTAATCTACGCTACTGATGTGATGGATATAATTTGGAAGACAATGTACAGTGCTTGCATTGTACATGGTGATTCCACCTGGCAACCAAAACCCCAATTTGGGAAATCTGCCAGTTCACAGGCTCTATTATAATCCACCTTTCATCCATCTAATACCTCAAGATGTCCACTCCAACTCAGTTCCCCAACACTCTCGGAGGATCCAAGTTCAACGTTGGTAACTTGTGAAACAAAGACAGAGTCAAAGTAGATTCTGTAACCTTACTGGAAAAAACGTACATTGAATTAAGTGCATGTAACTTTCTATACTAGCTTCTATTTCTTTTCATTTTCTTTTTATTGTTTTTGGAAAAACTAATACCATCAAATTTTTTGCTCAACACCTCAATAATCCATTCTTCACCATCACACATCTTTCTCACATTTATCACTCTATTATGTCAGAAAGTATGTGGACAGAGGCTCAGAAAGAAAAAGCACGGGGGGAAAAAGGTAGAAGAGGGAAGTCATTTCTGCTGTCTCACCTCAGCGCTTTCCTCATTCGACTCTGATTAGCTCCAATAATGTATCTCAGACTTTTCAGCTGTTTCAAAAAAAAAAAAAAAAGAAAGGAGGTTAAAAGTAATTGAGTGAGAGTGGCAAGATGTTGAAGAATATGTCACATCCCCTACAGCCCACCCACGCCATTAATCTTTCTCTTGCTGTCATTTTGAAGAAGTGATTATGCTGACTTAATTGTATTTCAAAAAGTTCCTCCACATTGCATTTATTTCATCTTCTAGCAGCACTTTTCAAAGTACTAGTACATGTATTACAAAACTGAGTTAATGTGACAGTGTGCATTGTGTGGAAACTGGTGTAGAATCTGGTTTAAAACATACGGTTTCACATGTAGGTCATATTTAATATCAATCAATTATCAACAGGGATGGAAAGTAACGAATTACATTTACTCTCCTTACTGTAATTGAGTAGCTTTTTGTGTACTTCTACTTTTTTGAGTACTTTTTAAAATCTGTAATTTTACTTTAACTAAAGGCAAGGCAAATTTATTTGTATAGCGCATTTCATACTCAAGGCAACTCAATGTGCTTTACATGATAAAACATTCAATTGTTTAAAATCAGTAAAATCAATTAAAATCATCAGTAAAATCATCAACAAACACGACATCAACAACATGATCAAAAATCTCTCTCTCAATCATATGCAGTAGAGAAAAAAAGTGCCTTTAACTTTGATTTAAAAATGTTCACATGTGATGCTGACTTCAGCTCTGCTGGCAGTTTGTTCCACTTCTTTGCAGCATAACAACTAAAAGCAGCATCACCATGTTTACTGTGAGCTCTGGGCTCCACTATCTGACCTGTGTCCATAGATCTGAGAGACCTGCTGGGTTCATACCTGACTAACATGTCACTGATGTATTCTGGACCAAACCCATTCACAGATTTATACACCAGCAGCAGAACTTTAAAGTCTATTCTGAGGCTGACTGGGAGCCAGTGTAAAGACTTTAAAACTGGAGTAATGTGTTCTGACCTCTTTGTTCTGGTTAAGACCTGAGCTGCAGTGTTCTGAACCAGCTGTAGCTGTTTGATGCTCTTTTGGGGGATTCCTGTCAGAAGACCATTACAATAGTCCAGTCTACTGGAGATAAAAGCATGGACCAGTTTCTCCTGATCTTTCTGAGCCATTAAACCTTTCACTCTGGAGATGTTCTTTAGGTGGTAGAAGGCTGTTTTTGTGATAGATTTGATCTGACTGCTGAATGTAAGATCTGAGTCAATCAGAACACCAAGGTTTTTGACTTGGTCTTTAGCTTTTAAAGATCGAGACTCAAGATAATTGCTGACAGCAGTCCTCTTTTCCTTGTTACCAAAGACAATCACCTCCATCTTGTCATGGTTTAGTTGAAGGAAGTTTTCACTCATCCAGCAGTTTACTTTTTCTAAACAGTCACACAACACCTCAATGGGACCATAGTCATCTGGGTTCAGTGATAGATATAGTTGTGTGTCATATGTGTAGCTCTGATAATCAACCTTACAGTTCTGTAAAATTTGTCCTAAAGGAAGCACATAAAGGCTAAACAGAAGGGGTCCAAGAACAGAGCCCTGAGGAACCCCACAGGACATTGGTTATCTGTCAGATTCAAAGTTTCCAATGCTTACAAAATAGTACATTTTGTTTCAAGTAACAGTACTTCGCTACATTTGAATTGGAGTTCCGTTACAGAGTGAAATAAATCCCGCACGCGGACGGGAGTCTGCTACATTTGTGTTGTTGAACATACCCGAGTTGTTAGGATCAGCCAATTGAATGTATATATGTCGATGGCCTGCTCTGTTGATTCATGTGACATCACTCACATTGCTGCATCGCAACAAAGCGAGAGCGTTAAATTCTGATGGAGGGCAGGAAACTTGAGAATATGACGTCTGAAATACATCTGCCCCCCGAAGTTTTCTTAATGCCCCCCATTTGATACTGCCTGGCGCCGACTCTGGTCTCCCATGCGCCTGGTCCTCCAGCAGCGCCAGAGAAGCCACTGTGCGTCTTTACGCATTGTGTGCGCTTTTCTTTTTATAACAGCTACAGGTGTTGTAGCCAGTTGATCAGCACTTTTGTGCAATGATCATGTGATTTTAATTACAATTATTATTATTAATATAAAACTGTATTTGTAGGCGAGCGCACATCACCCTGGGGCGTCAGTATCATTTTTTTCCTCATTCGGCTCATTCCACCTAGAATATTTTATAGACTTTATATAACATACTGTACACATTTATAAAAAAAAAAAAGAACCTGGTTTGATCTGTATACACGTCTCTTTATTTTTTTATTGCATGGGAGAGATGCCCCCCCCCCCCCCGCACATTTTTTATTTTTATAAACCTGGGTCACTGAGGCAAAATTCCATTGACCTGTGATGCTTCTATTTCTACGTCGTTCTTTTGAGCATATCATTGGAACTATTATTTACATCTTATGTTTCAATATTCTGCATGCAAACACTGCAGCCAGTATTGATTAGCACAAAGCAATGCCAGCAGGGAGGCCTTTTGAACAACACAGCCATTAGCATCTCATAAATCTTTGTACTTTGCTACACTCTTCAGGGTTAATTTTTCTCTCAGGCCAAGAAGCACAAATACTTGAATGTATCACATAACTCAGGAACGTCATTATTGATCAAGTTTTTTTGAGTAGTGATCATCAAAGAATAGAGAGATCAAGGCTCTGTTTACAATAACCGACATAAATCAGAGACGACAACTCCAGTCAGTACATGGCTTGTTTTTTATCCAACACAAACGGCCAAAGTATAGAAACATTTTCCTCTTCTGCAAAAATGTGCAATGTGTTGGTGAAAAGTATCATCCTAAAAAGAAAGGGTGTGTTATGGGTGAGTTTGCAGTACTCTGATATTCCCAAGCAGTAAAGACAGTGAAAAATCACTTTGGGGAAGCAGCATTTTTACTTTGCACCCATGTGTGTCGGTGTTCTAAAAATCCAACGCAGGATCTGGCAGTTAACACAGTGGAAAATGTTGTTCCATTGACAGGTCAAGGAGGTAGCCCAAAAAAAGGTTATGGCCTACAATCCTGTTTAAAAACAAATGTGTTGTACTGGGTGAACTGGTCCTTTCACCCTGAGAGTAGTTACTGTATTTGGCAATTGAAAATTGCAAAATACACTGTAATCGTAGGAGTTCTTATTATTTTTCTTCCACAACTCCTTTGTCGTGGAACTCCTCCTAGGCTATTAATGCAGCACTAATGACACATAGGGGTAATGTCAAAGATGTGCAGTTGACCTTTTTTGATGCCAAAATGTCAAGGTCACGTAAAGTGTCAAAACACAAAGTTTTTAATATATCTACAAATATTTATGTTTACATTTCTGAAAAGCTCATCTCAAGTCGAGTATTTGCTTTTCTTGGATTGAAACTGTACGACCCACCAGCAAAAAGATTGAATACAGTTCTCAGGTACCTTTGAACAACATTTTCTGTTTTTTGTGCTTTTGTGACCTTCAAGGTCAAAAAAACATTCTTATTTTTTTTTTCTCCTATAACATTTGGCATCTCATAGTGGCAATGTCAAGGATGTGTACAGTAGTTGACCTTTTTTGGTGCCAAGTTTCAAAAACCAAAATTGTCCATATTGCTATGAATATTTATTGTACTAAGTTTGATGCTTACATTTCTGAAAAGCTCATCTCAAGTGGAGTATTTTATATAACTGGATCAAAGCTGTACAACCTACCAGTAAAAAGATCAGTTGGGGTCAAAGTTCATGGCTTCGTGTTGACTTCAAAATAGTGTTGGATGAATCTTATAAGATGGGAGCAGGTTGCTGATGAATAAAAAACAGGCTGTGATCAGTGGGAGGGCCTTACAATGTCACTGGAAAATCCTTTGCCATCACATTCTAAATGCTCTATCTTGGCTATTTTTCAATGGATTTGCATCAAATTTATACGTATTTTTGACTCCAAGATGAGCAAAAAGTTACATTATGACCCCGCCCAAAACCAAACAGGAAGTTATCTTGGGTTAATGGCGTTTTGATATAACTCTCAAATGCAAAGTTCAAACTGCTTCATATTTGATACACATGATAACTGTCCATCCCTAAAGACTAAAGGTCAAAATTACCCATCACGCCTTGCGTTCTCAGAGGGCGCTCATCCGACGCTAACAGCTCTTGCAGAAAGACGAAATGTCATGTTGACTTCAAAATAATGTTGGATGAATCTTATAAGATGGAAGCAGGTCGCTGATGAAGAAAAAACATTATGTGATCAGTGGGAGGGGCCTATATTGTAACTGGAAAATCTTTCGCCATCACGTTCTAAATGCCGTAATTTGGTTTTCCTTTTCATACTGGGTTTTTTGGACTGGCGCCATTTTGCACGCCATAATAGAAAAGTCGCTATAATGCTCATATACAACGATCAAACAGCCTCATATTTGAAACACACTATGACTCTCCAGCCCTAAACAAGAACAAATGTGAAAATTACCCATCATGCTTTGCGTTCTCAGATGGCGCACGCCATCATAGAAAACCGCGATAACTCTCAATACAAAATTCAAACCGCCTAATATTTGATACACATGATGACTGTCCAGCCATAAACAACAATCTATGTGAATATACTGTGTATATATATATATATATATATATATATATATATATATATATATATATATATAAATATATATATATACCTTCTATCCTATAACTTGGCCACAAAATGAGATACAGTGCTCAGACGAGTACCATTGAATATTTCCTTTCATTGTGTAACCTTGAAAAGGACAGTCTTATTAATTAGTAAAAAGAACAACATTAAGGGACATTACTCAATAGCAAAATACACACAATAAGATGTCTTTCACATGAACAATTCTTACAATTTTTAATTGCCAAATACGTTTTCACCTTGCGAATACAGATCTTGCCTAGTTACATTTTATATTCAGAAGAAGAAAACATCAATAGTCAAATCAAAATCAAATGAATAAAATGCAGCTGGAGTCCTGTAAAATCTACGACCAATCCCTGCCATTTGGTCCGAATAGAAAGAAACGTATGCTGTCAGGTCTTGTCGTTTTGCTGCATGCAAACTCATCACGTCACACCAAACAGGAGGACTGATGCAGAGGTTGCATTCTTTCTGTTGGACAGCTCATTATTTTTATTTTTTTTCGGGCAGAGGACTGACAGGAGGGGGAGGAGGAGGTGGAGCTTAGAGGAGGTCTTGTTAGCTCAAAACTTGCTAGCTTTTCAATATTGTAGCCCAGTGACGGGCAGTCAGGGTAGGCAGGGTAGGCAGTGCCTACCCAAGGGTGAATTGATAGTTTGAATATTTGTTTTAATTATAATATAATTATAAATGATTTATTTCTTAATTTCCAATAGCCTACAGTACCTATAAGTTTGAAAGTGTCTGCATTTTGTGCGTTTCATCGCCCAAATTACTAAACAGCGCTATTTCCTGGAACGGCTGCAGTTTCACTTCGCTGTAAGACAGGAGGAGGCCACGCCCCCTTCCAAAAGCACACGGCTGCTCTGCTTCTGGCCCCATAGCATGTTTTTGTGTTTGCGCATGCGCAGTCAGTTCCCAAAGATTACTGCTACACTTACGTATAGCATTTAGCATGGCCCGGTTACGTCCAAAGGCAGCTCTCTACACTGCCTTTGGACGTAACCATGCTATGCTAAATGCTATACGTAAGTTCACAGTGCATTAGTGAATTGGTCCCACATGGCTACTGCTACGTTCTCTCTTGCTCTAGCAAGTGGGCGGGATAACACTACAGGCAGGATGACAGCGCTAGAGACAACAGAGAAACTTTTTTTTGAAGAAAAACAACAGCTTTTAAAATATGGGAGACCAACACCTGAGCTACCAGACCTTCAGCAAAGGTAAAGTCAGAAAATGTTTCATACTTTTCACAGTGAATGGTACATAAAGAAGTATTGGCTTTGTGGATGCTCCTCAATGAGGCTGTTCTGAGTTGTTGTTGTTGTCATTTTCTCCGTTTTTCTGTGTTTCCAACACAAACAACGGATGCGCTGCCATGTCATGAGATATATCTTGTTGGGAGAGTATGGAGGCTATATTAAATAATTGTTCATGTTTCTTTAATGGTGTTTTACGATGTTGATTTTGTTAAATGGCTAAATGCTTGTTCATGTGGATCTTGTTGGGTTTTTTCTTTCTTATTATGAATTTTATATTTTGATAAGCGCGTTGAGATGACTTTGTTGTAAATTGCTTAATACAAATAGAGCAGAACTGAACTGAATTAACACTCGCCTGCAGAAACATATAAAATTGTCATTGGTGGTCTCGATTTTCAACATGCCTACCCAACCCTAGTGGTCACGGCACATCACTGATGTAGCCTATACCTTATTTAAGTCAAGTCAATAAGTCAATAAATTTACTGCCACCTAATGACATGGAGAATTATGTTACTCTGCCAATAAATCTTGGCATCTATAATAATGACAATACTAACACAACTACTGAGTAAATTTGCACAATTTTACACATTTGATGACACGTAAGTGTGCCATATTACGGTGGTTAAATTGCTCTGGATAGAATGATTAAAATAACACTTTCATTTCATTAGTCATGTTACTGACATTCCTTGACTGTACTATATTGCCAATAAAAACCGATGAATTAATGAAGGGATCAGATATGGTTGATCACAATACAGAGCACTGTGTGTGCTGGGTGCAGGTTGCAGCAGAAAAAAAAATTGTAGGATCGTTGCTCAGCCCCGCCCGAAAAATTGAAAAACACTTAAAAAAAACTGCTTGAATATACTAAACAAGAGCCCTCAGAAAGTGCAAAACTCAGCGAAGCACCAAAAAATCCGCTTTGCTTGATATTATCTGGATCAGTGATCCTGATCATGGTACCATGATCATTTACACTTTAAAAGGGACATATCATGGTTTTAAATCCTTCCTTTTTACATATAAATCATACAGTTGTGGTCTATATAGAGCGGAACTGCAATGCTTGGGTCTGAATTCCTCATTATTATAGCTCCACAGGCCCCTTTTCTACCCCTTTTCTGATGTGCTTCTGAGAGCAACTCGTTTTGGTGCGGTCTCTTTAAATGCAAATGAGACACTTCATACCCCGCCCCCTCTTCAGGTGACACTCGGTTCAACTCCACCCTGCTTGGCCATTTTTGTAGTTTGATAGAAGAGATACGGCTATGTAGCGGTGCATAAACTTTTTATTCAGAGATTATTTACAAAATGTCAACAACGGAAGATTTGTCCATCCAGCCTTACATGTTTGAGCCAGAGTCGGACCCAGCGGAGCGAGATGAAAATGAAGATAATGAACCTGCAGAACCCTAACAAGTGAGCTAACACAAGCACCGAGCTAACGCGAGCGCCAAGCTAACGTCACGAAATGCATTTTAAAACAGTCTTTTCAAAGACAAAAACGGCAAAATGAAATGACTACTGAAAACTTTAGACTTTAATTAAATCACGTAGGCCATATTATCAAGGATCTAAAACGAGCACACAGCGCTAACATATGAAGTCTGAAGACGGTGCAACTGCTAATGCTAACAAAACAATGACAGAGACGTCTTACCATCACACTTTTTAGCGTTATTTACAGCTTACCGAAGTGCTCTGTTTGTCGTCTCCAAAGATAAAAGGAATTGAACCCTCAATCAGACAAAGTCTTTCGGCAAATCCTTCTTTATACTGGTGGAGGTTGATGAAGCAGTCATCCTTGAAGTGCTTCGCGCACACAAAAATGACCTTACCCACAGATGTGGGTACATTTCCGTGAAAAATAAAACTCAACCAGGCACTTTGAAAAGGTTCTGATGCTGGGAGACGGTGTATTGAAGCGTGTGGGTTACTACATCCAACAACTGAACATTTTGACTTATCCTCTCGTTACTTCTGCATCCTTGAGCTTGGACTACAAAATAAAAGCGAGAAATAAAAATGGCGGATTGCTCGAAGTGTTGGGCCTGGAGTTGATGTCCTAATTTGGCAGTTCCGCTGCAAATACTGTGATGTAATAGTTCAAAAAACCTAATAGAGAATAGAAAAATCGAAACAGATTGAAAAAGTTTCTACGGAGCACCTGAAGAGACTAATTTGATTTTTTCTGTACTTCTAAGCACTCTAAATATACAACAAAATGCATTTAAGGGCTAAAAAAGTGGATTTTGCATGATATGTCCCCTTTAAAGGCTTGGAGGAAATTTCTCATTAATATCCAAACAGTCAGTCCAAATGTATGGGTACCTTCATTTTCCAGAGGTATTAGAATTTGAAATTTTGCGATGGACGGGCTATCTTTGGTTAAAACTTAGTTAAAATCTGTTAGTTGTTTTGACGTATTCGTGCTAACAGACCAACAAACAACAAACAAATAAATAAACGCTGGTAATAATATTACTTCCTAGTGGAGGTAAATGTTTAATAACCCTAACCCTAGCTATTTACTTTGTACAATATTATGTATATTTATGATTATCTCAATACTGTCTCTGTTTTGTTTTTTTTGCACCATCCACTAAGTAAAATTCCTGGCATTGTCTAAAAACTGCTTGGCAATAAAAGTGATTCTGATTCTAATCTTGGTTTTAGTTTGTATAATAGAAAATCCCAGCACCAAAAAAACAGTCCCTCCCAAATTAATCTTGGTTAAAAAATTGGTTTTTATTTTGTTTTGTGCATTTTTTTTTAAACAACATAGGCCTAAAAATGTTTTATTCTTGACTTTGCCAACTGTAGAAGCTATAGGCAACACAATGTCCACACTCAGTGATTAGCATGCACGCCGTTCCGTCAACTCAAACAGGAGATTGTGACATGTTCATTAAGCAGCAGGGATCCCATTACCACACTCAACAGCCAACCTGTCACGACACTCACACAAAGTTAGTTACACATGCAACCTAAGGAATGCTAATTGTTGCTCACTCATTCCTTTCAATGTGATTTCTCACGTTCTTCTCTACCCTCATTCGTTCCCTCCTCAGGTGGTCTGATGTGGTACTTTTAGACTGTCAAAGGTGTTCGGAAAAGCTTTTAAATTACAGTTTCAATTTTTCCGCTGAGAGCCTATTCACTTTTGTAATAGGAACCAAAAAATTAAACAAAATTTAAAAAAAAAAATGGACAAAAGAAGGAGACAGATTTAAAGGGCTTGAGTCACTTTTACAAAAAAAATTATCCATATACTGTATGTTACATACCACTCTAGACATAATGAGCACTTTAAACAGTGGCTGTCAGTTATGGTCAAGAGAGAGTTCTTTTTAATTATCAGTGGGTGGGTTAGTGTTTTTTATATGCTACTGCTATTATTACCAGTGTAATCCATTACTGACATGTTTCATTTCCATCTCTCGTTCATAAACACTTGCTCTTCGTGCTGTATGCAGTCACTGACTTATTTACTGTTACACAGATCACATTTCAAACCAAATTATTTTCTAAGTATTACTTCTTTTTCTCTCAATGCAAGATAAATGAATTTCTCTTTCAGAAAAGCTGTGCCTTGAATCTGGAGAGCAGCCAAATAATGAACACTCACTTATTTTAAAAAGGACAAAACAGAAATGGTGATTAGTCGTCATAAAAGCATCCATATTTGGCGAAACACAAAATATTAACTCCAAGTATTTACTACAAGGAGGCAGGGATATTTGTTTTAGGACCACATTTAATATCATCATGTCTAATATAATAATATCCTGTCGTACAAATGAAAAGGTTCATCTTTCACAGAGTTTTTCTATTATTTATATATGCCACATATGTGTGTGTTTGTTTAAGACAGAAGTGTTAAATATAAATAAACGGGTGGAGTAGAGTTCACATCTGTCAGCTTATTTCTTTTGCTGGACCACTCATACCTCCTGACATGCTGTGTTCTAATCCGTGGGGGAACATGAGGTAAGTCTGCCTCGTCTATTCAGGCCACAATGGGAGATGTGTGTTGGTACAGAGCTCATTTACCTCTGTTCTGTACCTCTGTCTTACCCGTTTGTAATTAAAATGATGGTAACCCTATACTGATCACTCTATCGTAAACACCTTGGGAGGAAAAATGAACAAAAATGCCAACACTGAACATTCTACACTGCTTTATTCCTTTCTTGTGCAACCAACTCCTATTTTATTGGGCTGACTCTTTTTAAATTGACAAAATTAGATCAAAACATTTTTTTTAAAGAAACTTGTGCCAGTGATGGTGCTGCATGTTAGGGAAGTTGGGTTTAGTTCATAGTGTCTCTCTTTTATAGTCTTTGCTGTATCCTATGTGTCTTTATACCCAGAGTCAGCGCCAGGCGGTATTAAATGAGGGGGCATTAAGAAAACTGCCACCCTCCCTTTCCCTTTTTCTTGATAAGAACGATTGGAGCAGTCGTAAACACCACAAAACATGGGCATTTGGATTATTTCCGAAGGCAGATTCTTAAGCTTCACTTCCTGCTCTCCATCTGAATTTTGCGCTCTGGCTTTGTTGCGATGCAGCAATGTGAGTGGCGTCACGTGAATCAACAGAGCAGGCCATTGACATATACACATTCTATTGGCTGATCCTAACAACAGCTCTAGGGTACGTTCAATAGCACAGATGTAAAACAATGACACCACAGTATATTATATCTATGGAGCAGACTCCCGTCCGCTGTCAGTGAATGGACACAGTCAGCTGTGATAGCCAATCAGATATCGTTGATGAATAAAAAGCTCCCCCTGTAGTGAGAAGAGTGTGTGTGTGTGTGTGTGTGTGTGTGTGTGTGTGTGTGTGTGTGTGTGTGTGTGTGTGTGTGTGTGTGTGTGTGTGTGTGTGTGTGTGTGTGTGTGAGGAGGGGGGGGGGGGGCACAGTAGGTCAGCTGTGGGGGCACTGCTCTCGAATGCCCCCCCGTGACACCCATCCATCCATCCATCCATCCATCTTCTCCCGCTTAGCCGTTTCCGGGTCGCGGGGTCAGCATCCTCAGTAGGGAGGCCCAGACTTCCCTCTCCCCGGCCACTTCCTCCAGCTCTTCCGGGGGGACCCCGAGACGTTCCCAGGCCAGCCGAGAGACATAGTTTATACCCTACGTAACTGCATTGTAACTGCTGCGAAACAGCAACGCAGCTGATAGGTTTCCATTAAAGTCAATGTGTCAATTTCCACCACATGCGAATCTGCACCAGCACAACATCATAACTGCTGCAGCATGCTGAGCCCTCTGCAGCAAATACGCAGAACTCTTATTTCCGCTGGACGCTGGAGCTGTGATGCAGCAATTTTACAAAAATAAACCCGTGCGGGACAGGAAATAGTACATAGACAGAGAATAAAATATCCAGATTATTTTCAAAATGAAATACTCCGTGTTCAAGGCGGATCGTAATTCCATCCATTGACAGAGGTTATCCCTGATATTGGAAAACGCGGGAGTTCAAGCAGGCCCATTTCGGACTCTATCTGAAAACCAAGCACATATTCTGACTCAGGGGGACCAGACCTTTCCGTTGATACCATGGTTGGTCCGATCCGAGCACTTTTAAAATACTATTTCACCTTTAAATATTGCATTTATTCATAGTTGAATCACATATATGCATCTCGCAGTTACAAATGAATTAGCTTTCTGCAGCAGATGATTCATAAGGAAACTTCTCCTCCTGACAATCCTTGCTCCTCCTACCCTATAAGAATGTGACCTCCTTGCTCAACATCCCACTGTGATGGCCCAAGGAGAACCAGTGAACCTCCGATTACACTCCCGCTCTCTTAACCACTAGGCCATCACTGCCCCTTACCCACAGTTAATATATTTAGGTTCAGTATATAGATTATCCAGTATAATCCGAAGCGCAGTGCGAGAGCTCACAATCAGTTCCATTTTAGTAGCAGCTATATTGCCTCGTATCTCCTTTGACATGATCTGACTTGTTTGTGACCCAGTGCGAAGCAACGGTTGGACAAAACAATGGGCTATCCTCTTAAATGGACTATTCCTGTGGTTAGAAGAGGTGAGGATGACAAGAAAGTGACTAAGCAGCTTAACACTCTTGTGAGTGTTTGAAACAGCTGACTTAGATGACAGTTTACTCCCCTGCTGCTGCCCCACACACACACACACACACACATACACCCTGATTCAGCATTTGTCGGACTCATAATCACAATAGTTGCTTAAATAGCCATGTGGTTTACTGTAATGCGCAGTGTGTGGATGGCAAAAGACAATCAACTGCTGGAATCCCACACACCAAACACAGACACAGTATATTATTGGTGCAAGCCAAGCCCTCTCCAAGAGCCAGGTGTAGAGTCGGCGTTTACAGACACGCCTACTCATGCAGATTCCTGGTGCAGACGGCTCCTTGTGATGTCTTCTTAACTAGATCCTCTGTTCCCAGCCATGTGCTATTGTCCTTATTTTAACCAGTGTTAGTTACTGAAAAAAAGTAACTAGTTACCGTTACTAGTTACTTCATTCACAAAGTAACTCAGTTACTATGTTGATTACTTAGGGTGTACTCACACTGGCAACTGGGGCCGTTCCAAGCTCACAGCAGGAATCCCCCCCTCCCTGTCCCTTTTCTAACACGGTAGAACGGACGTGATCACCAGCCCAACTCGGTTCCCACAGAGAAACACATCATCACGTTAATTTATGACACACGTATGGCGTTACGTCACCATTAAGCGACTCTGGGTTTGTTGTTGACAGTACATTCTGTTAATTTCATATTTTCTGTTGCGTAGGGTAACTATAAACCAAGATTTACCCAGACACGTGCTCTTTTCACGGACTGGGTTTCCCAGGGCCCCTGAACGCATCACATTAATTTAAATGACCGTAACTCTGCTCATATTTGCTCTATCGGAGAAATTCCACCAGTTTATGAAAGATAATAAGTTGCTCTTTGCAGCCAGTGTCGGTACATTGCGGTAATTTTACTCACACGTAACGGAAACATTAAAGATGCTGCTTTGTTTTGACGAAATCGACACAAGGAACAGAGAGAACCAAGTGAGTGAGAAAGAAAGAGATTAAAACAGACCAAATAACGGTGGATTTATTAAAAATGAAAGACTCTCTCTGACGATAAAAACCACCATGAATGGAGGTTCAAATGGATTTGAAAACAAAGGAGGAAACTGAGCCTATAAAGGTAAGATCAGTTTAATTTCTGGATCAATAAATGTGGTTCTGATTTTGTGGAGCTAGTCTTTGTGTACATTAATATAAGTGTAAATAGATGCTTTTAATGTGTGAGACAATTTAGGACAGAGTGTTTGTGTGTTTGTTTAAACTTTGTGTGTCTGTGTCCATCTGAGCATATTTATCTCCATCACTTTCAGTTTTCCTTTTGATGAACATGACATTATCTAACTCTTCTTTTATTTCTTCTTCTTTAAGTCCATGCAGAGTGGACACGCCCCTCCCTGGACATTAAAACCATGAGCTGATCCTAGTTTCCATCATCAGGTCTAGACCCATCACTTCTACAGACAACAGACAGAATAAAACTCAGAGTCAACATGGGATGCACTTATTTATTGAAATGTATATTAAATGATTATTTAATTTTCTGTAATTTTATTTTTTAGGAGATGTTTTTAATTGTTTTAATAATTTAGAGACTTAAGGAACAGATTGTTATAATGCATAATAAAGGTGATTTACTTGAGTCATCACTAATTTCAGATTGTTTTTAAGTCTTTGTATAAAAATATTTTAACAGGACAACAATGATGTGCAGAGCTGCAGTAATGTTGGCTTCATACAATAATAATAACAATAATAATAATAATAATAACCACTGCACACGCCACCAGAGAAGCTTCCAGTGAATAATTTACAATTACAATTTACAATTTACATTGAGATCTCAATGTCATCATCAGTGAACTTTTTTTTTTTGTAAATTATTCACTGGAAGCTTAGATATTGTGTGACAAAGATATCAAAGTTTGTTGTTTTGAGAAGAGTCATATTAATGATTAAAAGTTATGATTGTATTATATTCTAAAGTTTAGAATTATCTGGCTCGTCTTCCTTTCATTCTGTTCACAGCATAACCTTATATTTAGTTCTACAAAATGTGTTTACAGCTAATTTTACTGATTATTGTTACACATCATCCTGTATGTGCATTATATACAGTATAAATGTGTAGATTTAACCTTTTCATTAAATACAAAGCAAACGACATGCAAACAGAAAAACAAAGGTACAAATAGTGTATTTAAATTATGAAATTAGTGAGTTGTTAAAGTGCTGAGGTGCAGCGGAGGGTCTTCTTCTGCAGAGACGTGATGATGAGGGGTCCGAGTAAAACCCAAAATTCCATGGTAATTTTGAGGGTATAAACATGCATATAAACACATTACTGGTATATTAACCCATATAAACCAAAAAATATAGAAATGGGACATTTTACGGCTGCAAATGTGTAACATATTACTGGTATTTTGAGAACAGGACACGTGTAGATTTCTGAGCAATTCATTATAGTTGTGCAGAACTAACAGGAACTCCACATACTGAAAATTGGTGTTGCCACATGTGCACTAACACGACACGACCTAAGAAGAGAACTAAAATAAGATTAAAAATAAATAAATAGTTGCAACAATTTGCAGTCTTGTTCCAGGTTCTGCTGTCATAATATTCCCATCCTTGTACTTCAATGTTTAAATGTTTTGTTTTTAAGGTTCATGTTACATTTTGCAAAAGGTTGCACTTTATTTCTGGCTTATTGATTTTTGTTTGGAAAATTATTACCCTTTCTTTCAGACATTTCATTTATTTGGGCTTGTATTTGTGATGTTCTGTTTTTGGTTACATTTAGATGAATAAATTAATACACTACACTTTGCTCCCCAAGACACTGTGTTTGTTTTCATTCTACAGAGTTTGTGAGTATGTGTCCCAGAACACTGAAACACCATATAGATTTACCTACTGTATGTGTATATATATATATATATACATATATATATTAGCAGCAGTACAATGTCCAATTTCCATTTTTTTCTGGGTTATATAATAGCCAACCACATGTGTCCTGTCCACAAAATACCAGTAATATGTTACACATTTGCAGCAGTAAAATGTCCCATTTCCATATTTTCTGGTTTAAATGGGTTAATATACCACTAATGTGTTTATATGTATATTTATACACTCGGAAATACCCGGACCTGATGATGAGCTGCTACACTCCGTTACTGTCCCGCTGTCGGCTGAACAAAGAGAAGTCCTGACGGTCATGTTGTCCTCTTCCTCCATGAGTTCTCTGTGGTGTTGTTCATATATATCAGGTAACGCCAACTCTGAACTTTTCATCGGCTAACGAGCACTTCTGACGCCGCTATCATTGCGGAATGCGGATGTTTATGTGCCGTAAAGCGTCGCGCGGTACCAACGTCATCACATTTTGCGCGCGGGTCGAGCCGAATTGTGCGTGCACATGCGCTGCCAACCGTGCCAGTCTGGCACGCTGTTTGGACCACCTCTTCTAGCAGGACCATCGGGCCATTAAACCCCCTGCGGTGCAGTTCACACCTACGCAGGCCAGACAATGGCCCCCCATGGTTTCACACATGCACAGAGCTGGTTAGGAACGGCCCTGGTTGCCAGTGTGAGTACACCCTTACACCAAAAAGTAATGCTTACTGGAAAAAGTAACTTTTGAGTTACTTAGAATTAAAGAATGTATTATTTATTTTGGGTCATTTGTCTCCATACAGCTCCATATCAGTGCTGTAATAGTATAATAATCCACTGTTGATCAACTGCAATTAAAAAAAAACCATAAATGATGTGCATATAAAGCATAACAGCTGCTCCAAAATTAAAACAGTAATAGGGCGACAGTGGCTCAGGTGGTAGTGGGTCGTCTTCTGATCGAGAGGTTGGGGGTTCGATCCCAGTACCTGACTATGTGTCGAAGTGTCCTTGGGCAAGACACTGAACCCAAAGTTGCTCCCAGTGGTTGACTAGCGCCTTGCATGGCAGTCCTGTCCCACTGGTGTGTGAATGTGAGAGTGATTGGGTGAATGAGCTGATATGTAAAGCGCTTTGAGACTGCTTCAGTGTGGTGATAAAGCGCTATATAAAATCAAGTCCATTTACCATTTTACCATTTAATTTTTCAGCCTTAACACGGTAATGTAAAGTAAGCTGTGCATATTCCAGGTGCACATTCTGCTGTTGAAAATGCTTATGAAAATAAATGTGTAAAAACTAATTCACAGCATTTTTCTCAGCTACACAATGCTAAACATATCAGGCTAATGAGCTGCTGTTAGCAGTGACTCAGCAGCAGAAACAATGCATATTTACAACAACATACCGTGCAATAGCTTCGCTGACCTGTTCCTGGATAACAGTCACAGTCCGTTAAAATCCAGTCGCAGCGTTAGCTTAGCTTCACTGATGCATCTTTTGGAGACAAAAATAATACGCGTATTTCCACTCTGAGGAGCTCGTCTTGTTCTCGCATTGACTCGCCATGATTGGCGCACGTGATGTAAACAGAAACACGCTGACAATGCTTCTTCTTCTACTGTTTTATCGTGTTTGGCACGGCGTCCCACAAAAATATGTAGCGCCACTGTAAACAGGAAGTACACTGCAGCTAGCAAAGTAACGGACAAACGCACCATATTGTAACAGTAACAGGGTTATTTCTTTAGAAATATATTGCGTTACAGTACTAGTTACTGTCAAAATTGATGTTACAGCCCAACACTGATTTTAACCTGTGTACGGTGGGCGGGTTTGTGCAGGGTGGGTGTATTTTTAATGATGTAAAAGTGCTTTGAGTTTACACTGTGTTGTATGAAAGAAACTTCTCTTCATAAATAAAAAGTGATCGATTGATATGCATGCATCTAAGAGTGACTTTTCAGAGGGCTAAAACTCCAGAAAACATGCAAGTTTGGGGAAAATAAACCTCAAATACTATGTTTTTGGGGTTCTTGGAACAAATGGAGATGGGTGAAAATAGCATAATACTGGACCTTTAAACATTAGAGATTGGATATTTGTGTTTAAATTTAGAGCATTGTAAATGTATGCAAATGCATTGTGTCCACATTAGGATTTGGAATCAATTACCAAATGGAATAATGTTTTTTTTTTTTTATGAATATGCACCTATTGCTAATAATAATACCACTACTGTTAGTGACTCTGCCACTACAACTGCCACTACTACTCCTAGCTCATGTTTGCCATGGTAAGCCCTGCAGCGACGACATCATTTGCAAATGATTGTCAGCTTTGCAAATGTTTGCATTGTGACTTATTTTGAAAAATGCTTTTTAGCAGCCACTAAGTCAATTGTGCAAATGTTGTTTATTTTCTGCAGACTAAAGACTCAGAAAACAACTTACTATTGATTAATGCGCTGTTGGCAATGGCCACCAATTTATTATAGAAATATTGCTCACACAAAATGATTATTTTAACTTATTATTATAAGTGTGTAGTGTTTCATTTAGATGGCTGCTGCAACCGGAATTGAAAAAGTGATATTTATAAGAAGTTTAAAGACATAAAAATATAACATACATGTAGTACCTTAGTATAAATGCATTCGATTTGAATTAAAAATTAAAAATAAATAACAAATATACATACTCACGTGGTGCAATGTGGAGCAACTGTCCACTGTTTCTAAAACATCTTTAAAATTACTCTAAATCTATTCAGATGTATTTTTCATAAATGTCCTTGTGTGTTTTTAAGTCCTGTAAGTCCCTTGTAATATTTCAAAGTATTTCCATCATAATATTCATGCAAACTTTGTCAGATGATGCCCATTTTATATGTAATCATGTGGAGAATATCCGTATGCGTCACTGACCCATCCAGTAAGTTTTAGAGATTAGTATCAGATATCTAACTTTAACATAAATATATTGGGGTTCAGCTGAAAATTAAACTCCTGATCTGTTTTTCCAACTGCTCATTGATCTAACGTCAGCTCTTGATTGGCAGGAAGCCACATCTTTCTTTCATGTAGACTGGACTAAGATGTAATTGTCAATGTATGTCTTCATTGCACAGGCACGATCTCTATAAGCCTTTCTATTATCCATCTAATTACACTCAGAATAGCTCCTATACCGAGGTTGATTTTTTGTCTCTCTTTCTAACACTTATATTAAAGCTCAGTAGCATCACCAGCGCTCCTCAAACTGATGCTGGAGTGCTTAGACTTTAAGCTTTTCTTGGGAAATTTAAACTGTTTTCACAGGGATATTGGATTACTAATGCTGGACGTAAATGACAGTGACATGTATATTTTAAATGATTTGTTGTATAATAAAAAATAAACTATTGATATATTATCTTTGATTTCATTAAAATGTTTCTCACTTTATGTTGTACATTTAAGTCAAAAACTCTGATTAAGTTGTGATTTATTAGACAACAAGGGTAATGAAGAGTGGTGGAAACATAAATCGGGCAGTATTTGTAACAAACTTCATAAATAACACCGTTATTGCCTATTTGCCAACTTCATTTTTAACGTCCTGACAATTCATAACAAAGTATCACACATTGACTCAAGTTTAGTTTGCAAAAATAATGTGGTAAACTTTTCTTTTCTGTCTTCAACACCTCATCATGAACGAGGTCAAAAGTTACTTCTTTCCTTACGTAGGTAGCCATAGTTATAGTGGTGTGGTACGCAGGATTTGATCATACATCAGAGTAATTTAGTGTAATTAAATTTTTTGTTTGTTTTTTAGTTTAATTATCCTCGGCTTCTTAGATTTATTAATTATAATTCACCTCTTACGAATGACAATGGTGAGATGACTGGACTGATGGCCAAATGTGAATGTGTCAGAAGAATCATGGATGAAGTGAGCTCCCCATGGCCAACCATTGGTGGTGTTTTTTTTTTTTATACCATCAGCTTAGTGAAATATTTGGCTCCTTAGCTGCCAAATGGTCCACTGCTCGCACCCTGTGTCCATCTGCTTTCATGAGGCAAAGAAAGAAGCAGTAGGCGAGAGTTGTATTTTTCTCTGAAGTTGCTTTTGGACACAACACCTTTGAGATCAAATCAAAAGAAAGTTGAAGCCTGTAAAATCAATACACTTAGACGCTTTTAGATTTGAGCTGAAATACAGTTGATAACCATGTATCTTACCTTTCTCTGACTTGATTATAATACAGGAATCTATATCTATTATGGGTGTAATGAAATAGTCAACTCATGATACGATATGAAATACAATATAGGGCTATCTGTTTTTTATATTTTCTCATTGCTCAAACATTAAAGTTTCTAAAGCTTTTGTCTTCAGGCCTTTATACTTTCCATTCGTTGGCTTCCTTTTTCAGTAGTGCACCAATGTTTTGTCCCAGTTCTGTGTCATTTCCCAATCATCGTCTCAATGGTGTGGGCTCCAAATAATACGTAGCTTTGAGTAGCACCTGAGTGAACATTTCATTGTTTTCACTGTGATCCGTCTCAATCTCGACGGTACTAATGGCATCGCGAAATAGTGGTCATATGAAAAATGCAGAAGATTTACTACACACCAGATTGTTTTTATTTTTTTATATTCCTATTGAGTAGTGAAGGTCATACATAGAGTAAGTATGTCCAGAGTCAAATAAAGTCAAAGTCAAATAAGCAGGAGTGTTTACACCACCGCTATTTACTTTTGGTCTTTTTTTCCTTTACAAAGCTATCATAATGCGTCATTATTGTGATTCATTATCATATATCGTATCGTGAATGCACTGTATCGTCCATCCCTAGTCGATTTCACAAACTCGTGATGTCTTGATGGATATTATTTATACTAATATAATGCTGTAGTTTTCTCTGGGTAAAATGGCGAGAGAATGGGAATAACTTTGTTTTATAGGGGCATTATTATGAAAAAATCTCTTTATATTATTTGCTACAGTGACATACATTCCTTTCGCCTCATTCCGAGGGCCAAAGTTGACAAAGTTCTGTTTCCTCCCTCCCTTGTTATTCCACATTTTGTAAAAAGTCAGCTCCAAACAGGCGAGTTGGATTTTCTTTGCCTTTTGACTCATAAGGCGAAGCAAGTTTGCAAAAATAATGTGGTAAACTTTTTTTTCATGAACGATGTCAAAAGTTCTCAATCTCTGCTTAGGAGAGGCTTTATTGCTCAGATGTATTGAAATATGGCAGCTCAACAGGCATGTTGGCTAGTATCCAGACAAGTGCACACTGACCCGGTGTTTGCTAAATGTTTTTTCGTTGCATCACTACACACAACTGCCTTATGAGTCGATGGAGCATCCACTATGTCCATGCTGTTCTCCATCTTGTAAACACTGCAATGTCTCAGCTATTACAGCACGTGTCAAACTCAAGTTTGCTTTAAATCAAATTCGGCCCGCAGGATGAAGTTGAAATTGCAGAAAACATGAATCATTGTGTAAAAATACTTCAGTTAGACCTCTCAGACCTTCCAAATACAGTAGTTACATTTAATGCATATCTGCAATATTTGTCAGGGCACACAATTTTCCAACACTTTTATCACATGATGGCAGTCATTTTTAAATGCAAATTGTTGAAAAAGAAAGAATTTTATTAAAATTATTCAACAAATGTTTCCCAAATTGACTAAAAATGTGTCACAAACTCAAGGAAATTCAAATATTGGATATTGTCTGTAACATCCATGACTTTACATTTGTTTATAGAGCAGAAAAAAGTTGAAATGTTTTCCCACTTAAAATTTGCGGCCCACTCAACCTGGTCTGTGTTTGGCCCTTGAACCTAAATATGTTTGACATCGCTTTACTACACAAAGCAGGAGGGTCAAAGTTCATCTTGTCATTCCACTTTTTTAAAAAAAAAACTATGTAACATTTTTATTTTATGCAACTTTTAAATTTATATCGCTGTTTTTTTTATATTACAAAAATTCCTTGCATTCCTAATATCTATGCATGTAATTTATAGGATCATTAAGTCAGACTTATAACAACCAAATTGTGGTCGTGCCCAAAATCTTGAGGGAAAAATACCAAGTAATTCAGTTGAAGAGATCTCAGCACTTACAAATACATACATTCAATGAATATCCACAATATTTGCCAGGGCGCACAGTTTTCCAACTCTTTTATCACATGATGATAGTCTTTTTTAAATGCAAATTGTTGAAAAAGAAAGAATTTTATCTAAATTATTTCACAAATGTTTCCCAAATGAACACAAATTGGTCAAAAACTCAAAGATTGGTTATTGTGTGTAATTTTACTTTACATATATTTATAGGTAGTGTTGTGTTCAAGACCACACTATCCAAGACCAAGACTTGCCCGAGACCAGAATGCACCGAGACCAAGACAAGACCAAGACTTTCGGGAGCCGAGACCGAGTCAAGACAAAGACCGAGACAAGCCGAGACCGAGACCAAGACCAAGACCATAAACATTTTTTTTTTCCAATTTAAAAAAATCTATAAATAAATAAAATTATGGCAAGGTTCAACAGTTAAATAACATTCTCTCTTTAATTTTAGTTTATTTTAAATACATTTGATGGACAAAAAAGGTGCCTGCAAAAAATTAACTAAAATATTAAAACTATTACTGCTACTGATAAATTCACAATTGTTCTACATATTTGAAAACAATATTTTTATGTCAGCTGAATGTACAGCAAGTGTTTAAAAGTCTGCCAAGAAATAATGATTCTTGATTCTGATTTTTTGAGTTTTGCAGGTCAACAGGTCACAGAGTTCACAAGATAATTTTGTAGTTTGAAAAAGCCTTTACACAGGCCATATTTATTATTTCACTTAGTTGATATACAGTAGTTTAATTTGGTTGCTGTAATGTAACTAGGATATTCAATTAACAAAGGTTTCTAACTGTAAAAGTGAAACTTTCTGAAATAAAACTACAAACAAGTTGTCATCAGTGTAAAAAACATAGATCTACAGGTAGATGTGAAACTAAATAAAACAAACTCAAACCCTGGAACAGTCATGTGACAAATTAATCAATAGTTCTTGTTGAGAATTATTATTATTCTGGATACAGTGGAAACAGAAACTATAAAAAGTAATTATATTGTGAACCTGTTTATATTGTGGGGAACATATTATATACATGAATGTAATTGGAGTCTAAAGACACAAAAAAAACACCACTTTAAAAAGAAAATAGACTAATATAAGACCTCTTTACAGTTATTTAAGTCATTCTGGGCTAGTGCAACTCTGCGGCGATGACGCGCTGGTGACGACATAAACCAAGATGGCGGCGGCCCGGACTACAGCCGACATTATGTAATAAAGCCTTAAAAGACATGGATTTAATGAAAAGAGTGGATGGACAGATGCATAAACATGCAGACTTTCACACGGACACACACGGACTTATTAAACACACACGGACCTCAGTAAACACGGTAAACGGAACAGGCTTCACCGCTCGGCTGGCACTAGGACCCAGAAGCAGAGTAAGTGCTTCCCCTATCCAGCCTTCACAGGCTGTAATATCATCAGTTTATCATTTTACCTGTTATTAGAGCTACTGTCTTTACCAGGGACTCCCTTGCGCTCCGCGGCCCAAACTGACACCATAGCCACACACGTATGAATGTCACACACGTTACTCAGTCACATTAAGGAAGGTTGTGGTCATTATACGAGGTGGATTAAATAATGGATAAAGGATTGTCTTATCCCGTTCTTCTCCGTGTTGTTATCACATTATAAAAAAGTTTAAAAATAGCAGGAATTAGTGCTGGTCTCGAACGGTCTTGACGGAAAATCCCGAGTCCGGGCAGCCCGAGTCCAAGACAAGACCGAGTCAAAATGCTTCAGAGTCCGAGACAAGACCAAGACCTTTAAAATTCTCGAGACCAAGACCGATCTTGACCACCACAACACTATTTATAGGTGAGAATAATGTTGAAATTGCTAATTTTCCCACCTAAAATTTGTGGCCCACTTGCGATTAATCTGGTCTGTGTTTGGCCCTTGAACTAAATTATGTTTGATACACACTTTTTTAATTGACTTTATTTTTTGCACCTTTGAATTTTATATTGCTGTTATTTCATTCCATTAAATGTAATTACATTCCTAATAAATATACATGGAATTCATAGGATCATTATGTTAATTAAATGAGAATTATTAGCAGCCAAATTGTGGTTTAGTGCCCACAGTCTTGGGGGAAAGCAATAGCACTGTTTTGCCCCTTTGAAGGTTATGTGTGTGCTGTTCTAAATAGCAGCCTATTGATATATTGATGCAACTGTGCAGGTGGTCTATCTCAAAGGCGTGTTAATTGAGACATAGTGGGGGTTGCCACTTGCTGTGTTCAGCCCATACAACAGTCAAACTGTGAATGCAAACCTTCAAGTGTTGCCTTTTCTCTCATTGTCACTTTATCACTCACACACCTTGATACGAGGAACTAATAATGTATGGAAATTACCGTAGCTCATATGAGCAGCCACATTTAAAAGCATTACGGTCAGTAACTGTCAGGGAACATGTTTCATCGCCCACACACTCTCATATCACTTTTTTTTTTTTTGTTCCCCAGTCACATAGCCCTATTTTCAGACGTCCCTGGCAGTGGATATGACAACAGTGTCACCAATTGGCCAAAAACAGACCTACACGCTGCCAAGTCTGCAACTAAACAAGCTCCTGAAGAGGTGAAGAGGTATTTTACATCCTCCTCAACACGCTTTATCAACCCTCACACCTCCAATGTATCATTTGTGAGACATGAAGACCGTGTGTACTCCGTGTCACATCATTAGTACAACTAGACCGATGCCAAGCAAATAGATGCAGAAGAAAGAAGGATCGTAAATAATTCATTTTTCTGTTGCACTTCTTAATACTGTAATTACACAGACATCGTTCTTTGACAGGGAGGAAATGTAAAATTACAATTTAGCCAGTGAAATCGTCATTTGTCGCCGTAATTGATGCTAATAAAATGATTTTTTGTCCCCCTTCCTACTATATGCTAATCAAAATGTGAAGCTTTAAAGATGACACCGACGGGCGTGATAAGCAGTTAATGAAGGGAGGGAGGAGGCAAGGGGAAGTGTAATAGACATACTTCAGCTAATAGGTTCCTGTTCATCAGAGCGTGCGACTCACTCTACCCTCCTCCTCCTGTCTTGTCTGCTTTGTCTGATTGACAGCTTTGACAGCCTCTCACATCAACGTGGAAACTTGCGACCACTTCTCAAACAAGGAAATTAGTATTTCAGGGGAAACATGAGCGAGTCATAAGCTCCTATAAAGGGATCTGTTGTGTATTGTAATTGTAATATTAATATGAGTTGTTTATAACACCTGTATTCGACACCCGTGACATTTCCGTGCCTCTGCTGCCATTCACAACGCTCGCATTGCTGACTCACACAGAGGGATGATAAAATGACTGACTGTTCTTTCCCCCGCCCCACTGTTTTTACAAATGTGGCCTTAAACCTTTGAAATGTACTTATTAAAAGATCTATGCCTAACAAAACACATTATTGTGCACCATATTCATTTTATTAACTTTTTAAAATGGGACGACTTTACAGTTCTGTTTCCTACCATCTAGAAATCACGTGATTGATGATGTCACAAGGCCCCACTGCTTTTTATTGGTTGCTGTAAATAATCTGGAAAAGTAAAAGATGCTGATGTAAACCTCTTGTTTACAGAAAGAGGATAAAAACAAGTGTTATTTATGACCGCAGGAGGCAACAGTTCCAACTCTGTGGTTTGGTGGTACATCGAAGCAGAGAAGAAGAGCTCAGTGTATGGCTGATGCTCTTGTGGCTGAAGTTAGTGAGTAAATCACGGACTGTTGAAGATGCACAAACCCTGAGGAGAGAAGTCCTTTTGAGTGGGAGTCCTTCAACTCATTTATAAGCTGCTAAATGATCTAAAAAGCAGGCTGAATTTAGCACTGCAATAGAAAATAATGGGTTGTTTACAGGCAAATGGGGCTGTGTGACGTCTTCAATCACGTGATTTCAAGATGGTGGAAAACAGGTTTTAAAATAGTAAAAGTTGTCCCATTTTTAAAATTCAATAAAACGAATATGGCACAGGCAGAGTTTGAGATTCTTGCCAAGGGGGGCAAAATAAAAAAATATAATTAAATATATAGACCATCTCAATAATTGTGCCAACCACAATATGTGTAACACATACAATAATGCAAAAATGATTGATAACATAATTGATAATGTTGACGACAAAGATTTGCCATACATGAACTGCTGGGAGCAATGTCGCTTCACCATTTACATTGTGAAAAAGAATTGCACAACAGAAGAAGAACCAACCTAAAGTCTCAAAAGTTTGAGACCATTTTAGTGAAAACTTATAATACACACCTGAGGTAACTAACATCTATAACATGAACCAAACAGTAATATGTTATAGTTTTATAATAATTTATTTTATACTATTATTATTCGTATGAATTATATTAAGAACTGTATTTTTTTGAATAAATTTTGGAAAACTGTAATAAAAACCTTTGACCACTATGGCGGAGAGGGGGAGGGCTGCTGCCCTGTCCCCCGCAAACTCTGTTTATGGAATATGGTGCAAAATATTGATTTTTGATAGGCATAGATCTTTTATTAAGGTCATTTCAAAGATTTTAGGCCGCGTTTGTAAAAACAGTGGAGGACCGCTATAGCAATTCTCCCTCCTCCATCCTAAACTAAGACCTATGAAATATAATGCCAAATATGAACGTGCAAAATTAATTTCCTTTGCACCTGATTGCCACAGTAATCTCTCTGCTAATGTAGGGTAATGCATTCAGTCATTTATAAAAAAAAAAAAAAAAAACAGGACAGGACGTAGGCAAATTACCTCGTGGTATCACTTTATCTTTCAATCTTTCAAAAAGAGGAACAGACTAATGTTGCAAACAGACAGAAGATGAGCTGTAGTGTGAGCCAAGGGCGACTTATTGTGTAACCCACACAGGTTGGACATGGCTGCAGAGTTGTAAGGGGATTTTACCAACAGGACCGAAGCAATTCGCTGTGCTCGTAAAGAGATAGGCCAAACTTTTTTTCTTTTTTTTTTTTTTTACAGATAATCATGCTAATGCTGAATTCCCTCATTACTTTTGAGGCTGAGCTGTGGGCAGAAGTCCAAGTCACATCCCCACAGGCACTCAGCAAGAGTGAGGCTTTGGTGTGAGCTCAGTATGAACTGTGAAGTCCTTAGAAGTCAGTGAACTGATTAGAAGGATTCATGGAATGAAGAGAGGCTAATAAATGTTGCCCATTGGGATGTTAAAAACGGAACTTTAATTAGGTAATGTAAATTTTATTATCATTTCCCTAAAATAGTAAAAACCAGAAGAATCAGAACTGGTAATAATCCATCTATAAATCTTTGTTTATGTCAATTTATTCACCAAACCCAGCATTTCCAAGACAGGACACGGGTCACTGCACACTCACATAAACAGAATTCCCCATTAGATCGTATTCTTGGCCTTTTATTGATGTTGAATTCTATTTTGTTCCAGAAATGTACTGAGGTGATTGAATAAGCTCCTTTTCTTACACAGTAACTTGAAAATTTGAAAGCCTAAGCATGATGACAGCAATTGTTTTATCCATCTATTGTTTATTTAAAAACCCAAATTTCACAAATGTTATGAGTGCTGATGTTGTAGGTTTTACAGTATATGTTTTTAAAGCTGCTTTAATAGTGGATAGCAAAATATTTAGCTTTATGTGGGAGTCATTTATGCTGCTCATTGAGGATTTTCTTTGGAATTATTTATTTTTACTGAATAAACTAGCTTTTGCGTTGGTTCACATTGAATTTACTGAATAAGCTAATATTCTTTTTATTAATTTTATCTTATGTATTATGAATACTGGTGGATTTGGTGATTTGACATAGATAAAAGATATTGGTGATACATTTGTTTGGTTACTTTATTTAATGGACACCGACACATACAGTATACCTTGTTTAAAAGTTTGAAATACCCACAAAGTGAGGAAAAAAAGATGCATGTTGGGCAAGAAACAAGCACTACAATGCTAGTGTCTCTTTTTGTGTCCACACGTCATCATACTGTGAAATTTCCCCTAAATAAGGTGTGTTCAAGTGCTCGTCACAATGAAAGCTGTTTCTCCTTAAACCTGCCAAGATGTTGAAATAAAGACAAGATGAACAAGGATATTTTTAGAAATAACAACAAGTTGTGGGTCATTACGATTGAAAAAGGCCTGTTATTAATGTTGCCTCACCCTTTACAGTTTGGGCCACATTTATTCACTCTTTTCAGATTTAGTATCAATACAAAAATTTTAAGTATTTGCATAAAAATGGAAGTTTCGAGTGCAGGATTGGAATGAATTTGGAAGTAGAGGAGATACAAGCGCTTGCACCAAAGTTGCAACACACAAAGGTCAACTTGGGCAGTCTATTAAAAGAAATGGAATGAGGGTTTCTGATTGGCTAAGTGCACCTTTATCCCACAATTTACTGAGCCCTTGCTTTGTAATTACAAAATCAAACATTTGGAAGAAACAGGGAGTTTATTTCTCCTCTTGTCAAGCACACATCTTTAGTATTTTAAAAACAATCAGCATCCTCTACTTTGACATTTTCAATTTCCATTATCTAAAAAGGACAGAAAACCCAGTAAACACACAAAGCTCAACATATTCACTGTTTCCTAAATGAATGTGCAATCTAAAGACGGGCAAACCAAATCTTCCCATGGCTTCAAGGCATCGTCTTCCCAAAGCAGTATCAAGATTACCATGACAACTAACATTTCAATAGAAAAAAAAAAAATCAATGTTTTATTTCAATCCAACATTTTTTCTCCATAACAACTGAAAGTTCAAGAAAAAAAAAAAAAAGATGAAATTTCCGCAAAGACTTTTCGCCTGTTGTGCTCAACCTCGCTCAAAGTCACTTCAATTATCAACAAGCTACTGTTAGTGTCTCTCGTCCCGGGAGGGTTTGCACTGGTTCACAGCTGCAGATCGGATTTAGATCTCGGATCAAAGACGCTACAATTTGCCCAACCTCTAATTGGCATCAAGTTGAAAAAAATTGTTTTAGCTTGCTCTGATCATTGTCGGTATGGGGGCAGCAACAGGGCTGACAGAGCTCAGTCAAACTGCTTACATGAAGCATTTGCCTCTGGGAAGTTTATTTAATATCAACCATTTCTAGCCCTGAACTCAGCCTAAATAAAACAACAATTCATGTTTAGAAATATAACTTAATGGGTAAAAATGGCAAAGTAAACTTGTTTAAAAAAAATGACTATATTTGTTTTCTAACTGCTTTGGCAATGATATCCAAATATTACAGGTTTTCATTGCGCAGAAAGAAAATGACAATACCATTATTATGTGACACGTAGCTAACGTAATTCTCACCTGTCACTCTGTACTCCGACGCATGTGGATCGCCCCATGTGAGCTAACATCGTGAGCTGATCAAACTTTGATTGCACTGTGATTAATGCGTATAGGTTTTTGTCACATTTAAACAAGCTTGGCCTAAATACACATGATTAATCAGATGCATGGTGTGAGCAAATTTAAAGATGAAAGAAGGCCAGGGAAGATGCTGTGAGCGGAAAGTAGTACTGTAGATGTTTCCTTTTTTTTTTGTCCTAATAAACCCATTGACATTTGTAGGTGCAGAGCATGTTTAAAGCCAGTTGTCTTTGATTTGTGTACGCAAACTTTAAACAACGCATAATTTAAAAAAAAAATAAATAACAGGGGTGTTAAAGTATTTTAATTTAGGGGCTAAATATGGAGCAGATTGATCTCAAGGCTGCAGACTGTAAGCAGGGGGGAAGCTATTTTTATTGTGCCCTATTTGCTATTCCACATGTAAATGATTTATACCAGGGCTGTTAAACTTATTTTAGTTCAGGGGCTAAACCTGGACCAGCTTGATCTCTCATGGGCTGCAGATTTTAGGTGAGAAAAAGAGCAATTTTCCACATGAAAATGACAATTACAGGAAAAGGAGCAAGCGATGGACAAATATCCAAGCAATAAATGACAGACATCAGTCCATGCAGGATCTCCATTTATGAATTCTTTACTTTTTTGTGCAAATTTAGTGCAAATTTTGTGAGATTCTTTGTAAAAAAAAAAAAAAAAAAAAGTAAGATTTTGGAAAAAGTTATTCAACAATTTACAATTAAAAATGACTGAAGCCATGTGATAAAAGCATGGGAAAATTGCAATCTTGACACAATGATGAATGTTTTCTCTGGTATTTTTACTTTCTGCTGTGGGCCGAATTAGATGCTCTGAAGGGCCAGATTTGGCCCCTGGGCCTTGAGTTTGACATGTGTGATCTATACAGCACGTAAAGCACTAATAATATCCAAGTAATAAATGACAGACATCAGTTGCTGTAGGATAATAACTTGTAAAATCCTTGATGACCAATTTGTGACCAATTATTGTAATTTAAAGGAATGTTCAATTAAATTCAACTTTATTTATAAAGGGCTAATTACAACAATAGTCATTGCATAGCATTCATTACAAAATATAAAGTTGTTGAAAAAAAACAAAAAAAATAAAATAAACAATTCCACATGAGAAAGCATCAGCTACAATTATGTTTTAGGATTGTTTGTGTGGAATTGCAGAATTTTTAAAAAATAATCGAGAGTTATTTTCACCATTACAAATTAAAAATGACATGCCGAAGCAAATATTAAGGAGTTTCATTGAATTTGTGAATTTGGCAATTTACACAATAATTCTTGTTTTTTGACAAATAAGTATGAAACATATGGCTTAGAGCAGCAGTTCTCAACTGGTCTCACCCTGGGACCCAATCGTGACCCACTTTTTTTTAATTTTGTTTTAATTCAACCAATTCAAGTTTTTCATAAATAGCTGTTGAAAACTCACACACAGACACACACACAAACACACACACCACACACACATATATATATATATATATATATATATATATATATATATTTATTTATTTATAACCCTGGATCAACCTGTCACTGAGAATGTTCATGTACATACTATTTAATTTAAATGCTCACCTGCACTACTCATCAATGCACTACTGCACTATTATCTTATTATTATATTGTATTATTATTTTTCTCTTGCTTTTGCTTTTTTTTAAATTATTATTATTATTATTATTATTATTATTATTATTATTATTATTATTATTATTATTATTATTATCTTGTTATTTTATTTAGTTATTTAATGTTTACACTATTAGAGAGAGCTTAGTTCGCCAGGTCAAATTCCTCGCGTGTATAACATACATTACTTGGTCAATAAAGTTGTTTCTGATTCTGATTTCTGATTCTGATTTATTTTATTATTATTTTTTTTCAATTTAAATCTATATATTTTCCTGTGCAACATACAGTTCACAGCATGCCTGTCAAAAAAGTGTCTTTCAAAATAAAAGACAAGTCCAATGTGAGAGATATTAAGTATTTATTTATTTTTTGACCAGCTGTCCACGACCCACCCAGTAAAGGTGCCCGAGTGCCAAATCCGGCCTTTAGTGGATCCAACTGGGCCCTCAGGAGAAAGAAAATAAGATTAAAAAAAAAAACAAAAACAAGTCCTTCTGTTAAACACCAACTAATGTAGCCCTTCCATACACACAAATTAAATGAAACTTCACACTATTTGCAGGGTTCACAGTTTTCCTATTCATATGTCACATTTTTATTTTTATTTTTTTTTATCTCAAATTGTTCAATTTTTCCAAAACCTTGCAATTTCCCTCAAGTTATTCCACAAAATTCCCAAATTATATAAAATCTGGAGACAAAAACAATGATATTTTGAAGTGGGAGATCCTGCAGGGACTGATGTCTGTCATATATTACTTGGATATTGTCATTGCCTTACGTGTAGGTGCAAACAAGGGCACGATAGTGTTTAAATTACTGGTTTTCCCGCCTATTAGTTGCTGCTCAATTGAAATCAAACTGGCTGGTATTTGGCCCCTGAACAAAAATGAGTTTGACAGCCCTGGCTTAGAGTGTTGTTCTCTTTGATATGTGACAGGAAACAGTGCGGGATGGCAAAGTGAAAGCTATGCCAAGCCTGTGACTGGGCGCTGTTTTTACAATTAGGGTAATCCAGCCGTACTTGTGGTAGCTGGATTGCATGAGGAGTTTGAAGGTTTGGTTCTGCGTGGGTGGGTGTGTACTATATGCAAATACTTACCTCCCTGGTGTGAACCAAAACAAGTAGCCAATTGGAGCAGAATAAGGAAGTTAGCTGGATAAAAACCTGTTGTAGACGCACTGCACCTGTAGTGTCGGCATTACACCTGTGACTTCACAGATAAAGGACTCATCTCTTCTTTCTCTGATCAACACTTCTCTCCAGTGTCAGGCTCTGCAAAAAGGTGTCTTGGCTGTTTTTACTGACTGAGTGCATTCACCTGTTCTGGTAGGCTTTCATACTAATAGGGGGAAAACGTATCTATATATTTTGTGTTTAATAATCAAGTGTTTTCATGTGTGTGTTTCACTAAAATATTCTTTTACAATGTGGTTCTGATTTAATTGTTGCAGTTATGCACCTTTAATCTCGATAATGTAACAAAAGTAGCGGAGTTTGAGTTATCAGTGCATGGTAATGACCCATATGATAATAGGGCTTCCTGTCACTGTCAGTAAGAGGGTACAAAAAAAATGTATTTGGCAATATATCGCAATATTTCATTACTGTATCGATCAAAAAAAAATGTCCAAATCGATTTTTTTAATCATGTTTTTTAACAAAAAACCCATTTAGTTATGCCAACATGTACATAGCATGTAAACACTCAGTCACTCGGTGTCAGTGAACCATATTAGGCCTCATTCCTCAACGTATTTTAGCTTGGAAGTTGATTGTTTTCATAAAACATACTGGGCACTTTTATGGATGTATTACTTTTTTTTTTAATTGAAGAACTTAACAAAACCAGAATTTGTTGTAGAAGCAAAAGTTAAACTTTTTGGGAAAAATTTAATTTGACAGTTTGATAAACATACCACTTGTTTTAACTTTGGTCCTTGATTTACAGTTAGTTACCATTTACTTGTTCTCGCAAGTTTAAAAAAATTAAATAAATTGTATTTCATACTATTTTGTATATTTGTAAAGGGGAAATTTGTAATTACTGATATCGCGATGCATATTGTAGTGTTTAGTATCGGAATATATTGGGATATGTTGTATCGTGACGTGCAAAGTGTGAATTGTATTGTATCGTCGATGCCCAACCCTAAATGCCTCTGCAGTACTGTATTTCTGTGACAGCTAAAATTGCATTTCCTACTGTGTGTCTTATTAAATGACTCCAGCAGTGGTAACCAGTTGGGTTTAAGACACAGTTTGAGCCGTTAAAGCATCCGTGGCAGATTGTCAACACAGAAGTTGATCTACCATGGCGTGTCAGCATGTGTCATCCTTATCTTGAACTAGAATCTCATTTAGAAATCCCAATCTTAACTGTCCTTAAGAGGCTGGTTTGCCTGATCGGATGGAGTTATTTTAGTTTATTTGCTATTCAGTGATGTGTTAAAACAGTAGAAAAGTATTTAAAGATGGAATAAGTGACAAGCTTTGCTGTAACCTACAATAAAGCTAAGGATTTATATTTGGAATATATTTGGAGTAGTATTCATTCTTCAGGTGTAACACAACATAACAATTTCAATAGTTTATGCAAACAGTAAAAAAAAAAGTAGGGGAGTAACAACTTTTTTTTTTAATAGTTCTCCAATGTAATCCAACATATTATTAATTAAAACAATAACCAAATGTTGGCAGTTAGACGGATGAGATGTATAACTCACCGTTGGTACACGTGTGATACATCTGCTCAGAAAACAGAAGAGCCTCACAAATTCTGACCAACTCGATTTCCATGAGATGCAAATGTAGTTGCAATAAATGACTTATTATTTCACTTTTGCATGCCTTAAACCCGCAATACACTTGCAAAAAAAAAAAAAAAAGCAGTTTTGAACCCCTGCAGGATGTCAGTGCAGTGAGACAAAGGTATATGGAAACTAATAATGTGGCTCTTTCAAAAGAAAAGCAAGTAAAAAATCGAAAGATTTCCGTGGCCTTGCAACATCATTTTCCATCTAATATACCTAATACAGAATTCAGACAGCATCAGACAATATGTGGCCTTCTGGTGCATCTGCACTGTAATTCAAATATATAGTTAGACAACTTTTTAAAACTGTTACTCTTTGTATTTTTATTTTTTTTATTAAAATAAAATCATAATGTAGGCTTCTTATAGATCAATGAATCATTTAGTAGAAAAAGGAGGGAAAAATAACTAAATTGCTGCTCAAAAGTTTGTTTTGGTCTTCATTGTGAACACTCTCTTATTGACATTTTTGTTAAAGTTGTGTGCATTGCGTTGTGGGATGTGGAGTCCTGTAGATGGGTGCATAGAAGTATTTTTTCACTTCATTCTTACTGTAATTTCTTGAGTTTGCCTCCAAAAACTGTGCCAATGTGACTTCCTGACACATTTATGGTGTTTTCACTGACTAAAAATTGTGGAAAGTCAAATGCAGATGTTTTTTTTGTTTTGCTTTATACGGAAAAATCCGAATGCAGCCGAAATTGAATGTCTTGACGAGTGATGTGGTATCACGCGGAATACCGTAAAAAAAACTAGAATCTATTAACTGTCTTCATTGTCTGGCAAAGAACACAAGGAATCACTTAAAAATGAAGTAAAAACACTTCTATGCATCTATTTACAGGACTCCACATCCCACAATGCAATGCGCGTGGACATGAAAACAATGTTTCAAATGGCAATTTTGACCTTTTTTCTTTCTTTTTGTTTTTTTGTTTTTTTTTTTTTATCCTTTCTTTTCTTTTTGGAGTAAAAGACGTTTGATTAATTGATCAATTTGGCATACACTATTAGTTGATCTAATCAAAAATAATTCTAATAATCCTAAATATGACATAGCATGGAGGGCCACAGACTCTCTATGGTATAATTTGCATGGTGTCCCTAAGCTAGCCATAAATCATCTCTGTTGTCCTGTCACTCAAAAACATGAATGGCAAACGGAGGTGACAGCTTGTCTGTCACATTGCTTTAACACTTTATTAGACTGGATGTGGGAGTGACCCTCATTCAGCAGAGATAGACATCAACATGAGTGCATAGAATATACTGTACAAGAATGATTGAGTCAACAACTGTTAGAATTGAGAAATATTGTCATTTTTATTGCATTTCTTCTGTGCAGATTGGAGCAAATATAGCTGCCAACATGGTTTCATTTTTTTATTCTTATAGGGCATATTACTGCTCTCTGCCTCAAGCCCCTGGGCCATGGTACATCATAGTGTTGAGGCTGCAATATGAGTGTTATTCCATCCACAACCCTGGATTTCCAACTGACCACCTCCTGGGGGCCCAATAACTCCTACTCTGATGGTGAGAAATGGGTCAACAATAAGATAGCAGAAATAATCAATGCCCTTCTTACTATTTCATATTCACTACACACTTAGAGACGATCTGAAAGCCTTGCAGTCAAATGAAACCTCGTGCACACTTGAAGAAAACGGCTTTTTGTTTGCTTTGTCTCCATTTTCAACTGAACAATTCAACGTCAGTTGAAATCAGTCAACAATTAATAATATATACTCTCCCTCAAAGATACAAGGCAGCTAAGAAGTTCCCTGCTGAGGAACAGCCAAGTTCTTTCACTAAACTGCTTTGACGAAACAAAGAAACCTAATCAATTAACTCATACAAATAAATGCATCTGTTCCTGTCTGACGTTACTAACAAAACTAAAAATTCTATCACCAGGTTTGTTTATGTCGAATTACACGAGTTGCCCGTGGCCCCACGACGCCTCTCCTCAGCTCTGGAGTAAGTACCAAGTGTGGGAGTGGCTGCGCCAAGTCATGGACGTGCACCAGATTGATGCCTCCAGTGTTCCCTTCCAAAACTTTGACATGGATGGCCAACAGCTCTGCAGCCTCAGCTACCAGGACTTTATCCGAGCCGCCGGCTGCGTGGGACCACTTCTCTTTCAGAGCATCACAGAACTCAAGTGGAGCGGTGCGTCACAAGGGTCAGAAAAAGTCTTAACACCAGAGAAGCTGGGTGGTTGGAGTTGTATCTAGAGGAGAGACTCAATGAAGTCTTGCTGAGAAGGAATCACTGAACTAGTCAGGGGTCACACAGCGTGATGCTGTAGTGGGGTGAAGGAGTACTAAAAGAGAAAGAAATGATGGATCTTTTGTTTGTGCCTGCAGAAGTGGGTCATCTAACGAAGCACAGAAGGGGTATAGAGCTGAGAGTGGATACATTCATTCAGAAAATAAAAAGTTTCTCTGCCACAGAATAGAATATTGACAATCAGAGCATTATCTGTATTTCTTTTGGAATTTTGTTGTTTTTGGAGTTTATTTATCCTTCAGTTTGTTTATTTTTGTTGTTAGTCTGTGATTTTGTGTGCTTCTGTTCTCATATTCTGTGTTTTTTGGAGTCATTTTTGTATTTACTATTTATCTTTCTTTTTTGTCATTGTTGTTATTTTGTGTATAGTCATTTTGTGAATTTCTGATGTTATTTTGTGTGTTTCTGTTCTCATCTTCTATATTTTTGTTGTAATTGTATGTATTGTGGTCATTTTGTGTATTTTGTTGTGTTTTTGGAGTTATTTTAGGTCTTTTAATGAAGCTCAGAGAGGGTACAGAGCAGAGAGTGGGTACATTAATTCAGAAAAAAAAATTTTAAAAAATGTTTCTCTGGCCCAAGTCAGCACATTAGATGTAATCTAACAGCCAGGTTAATGGCATTTCACAACACAAGTAGTGCCAGGAAACCTGGCAGAACTGGTTCAGCCGCAGGATTGTGAGAAATGCAAGGTATAACGAAACTATTGTGCCTACCGCGGGTAGAGTGTGGCTATTGTTTCAGTAGTTTGACTCTGGCTTGGTGTTTTGGTTCTTATTGATCGTTCAAATTTCTATCTGATTTAATTCTGTGAATATAAACAACCAATCTTAGAAGAAATTTAAATGTAATTTCTAATGACACCTTTCATGTTTTTCCTACTTTACAGGGCAGTTTCCTATGGACACAGGGCAGCTGGATATCAAACCTGAATGTAAGAGTCTCACAAACACAAAGCAACAATCCACAAAAACGATTGATATCAAATTGATTGCCTTTTTTTGTCTAACAGTTGACGTTTTCAGTCCATTTCCAGAGGTTAACTACCCATATGCAGGTACTTTGAATATATTTTTACCTAAGAAGGCTATAATTTCCTGTCGTGTATTTATTTGTTTGTTTGTTTCATTTGGATCCGGTCCAGATTGCTCATTTCATTGTGATATTTTAAAAAATAGCGGTGCCCACACATTTAGACCTACTGTATTGTTGTTGTTCATGGAAATCTAAATTTTCTTACAAGCCATTCTAGTGTGAATGATCATGGTACCGTGATCAGGATCACTGATCCAAAAAACTGACTATCCTGCAAAAGAGGAGATTTGCGCTCTCTGAGTGCTTTTTTTATGTTATTAATGTTCCTATTCAAATACATTCTGAAAATGACTCAAAGATTGACACGTTTTTGTTTCCTTAGAACTATTTGATCCCTCAACGGTCCCTCTTACAGCTGCTACGTCTCCTGTATTTTCCAGTCCTGGTGAGCAAGCTTGCATTACTGTATATAATTCCGTTCAATATGCTTTAAAAGCCATTTAATGTGTATTTTTTGTCAGTTAAATGCAACTAAAACTGAATTCCCCTCAAAGTTTCCATTGAACCTCTTTCCATAGATATCAAACAATCAAACAGTCGTCCTCACCAGGTCAAAAAACACAGTGCGTATCTAAAAGAACTATTACGTACAGTTTTAAAGTAATGTTTTTTGATTAAATATCGAATGTTCTTGTTTCTGTATTTGAAACCCAAAGATCCGAGGGGAATCCACCTGTGGGAGTTCATCAGGGATATTCTACTGAACCCAGAGAGGAACCCGGGGTTGATCAAGTGGGAGGATCGGACAGAAGGAGTTTTCCGCTTCCTAAAGTCTGAGGCTGTTGCACAATTGTGGGGGAAAAAGAAAAATAACAGCAGCATGACTTATGAAAAATTAAGTCGTGCAATGAGGTAAATTATACCGTTTTTAGACACAGCTCACTATTGTTTTGTTTGAATTTATTTGAAATCACGGTCATTTTTACATGGCATTACAATAGAGAGGGGCAACATTAATTACAGTGAGGGCCACAAAAATGTGATTGTTAAAACTAAGGGCCACAGAATAAAAGAAAGACAATCGGAGTGTTAATACAGAAAAAAGTAAAGTTTTTTTTTATGTGTTGCTGTTGTCATTTAGCGTACTTTTGTTGTAATGTTGTCTATTTTTGTTGTAATGTTGTGTATTGTGGTCATGTTGTGCATTTCTGTGTTTCTGTTCTCATTTTGTGTATTTTGTTGTTTTGGAGTTATTTTTGTGTATTTCCTACTTTTGAACTTTTTTTATACTGCTCCGTATCACAGCACTATGTACCCCTGAAGCCATTCGTTGCCATCATATTTGTACTCATCATTACATAAAGGATTTATGGGCAATTCTCTAAAATTGCGGCTCTTCAAAATGAACATTGACAAATCAAAAACCTTTTCTATATTGTACATTCTGTAAGTCTCATTCAAAGAGCTCACTCACATCCCATGCTAGCACCATTATTCAATGTCTTTCATCATTTCCTTTTTATAGTCTAACTGCCATTTGGAAAATCTAAGAAGAGAAACAAATTTCACACTGTGCCTTTCCTAACCCAATTTCCAGTAACGCACTTGCTGCTGAAAGTTTTGTATTGTAACCGCCTGGAAATGTACTTTCAATCTCAAGGTACATCCACTTGTGTAAGACCATTAAAAGTTCACCCCCTAAAACAGTCAAACTGCACTTTGGATTACATTTGGCTTCTTTTTGATAAGCACCAAATGGAGCCATTGTTGAACAGTGACATGTTTTTACTTCTGTGCTAAATAAATTGGAAATAACCCGTTCCCCAGAAAATGGTACGCTACAGTGGTTACAGCTTCACATTTAGCTAATTTAATTAGCTCACTTTCAGTGAATTGCAAACTACAGTGAGCCACAGAATTAGCCTGAAGGCTTTGTCATGAAGCAACTTTTTTCTAATTGCTGCAGAGAATTTAGGCTGGCATCATAATAGCAATAGATTCCCTTTGTGTGCAATGACTCACATTTGTGTGCATAACTTTGATCAGATGAAAGTAGTTTGGTAGGTTGGTTTGACACTTGTTCAACAAAAAATTAGGATTCGAAATTATTTTATTTGCCTAATTACACATTTTAATTTAATTTGACAAAATCTTAAAATGGAGATTAAGCAAGAGTATCACAACCAACTTGTATCATTTTACAACCATATTGGCACTACTTCACCCTTGTTATTATTACCCAAGGGCAATAAAGTATGCCCATATTACTATGTATGAATGTAAATGTATGAATTAATTTCATGGTTGGAGAGCCACACTGGTTAGCAGCCACAGCACCCATTCCCTTTACACTTCCTCGAGGCTGCTTTGGCTATGGTGTGGCTCTCCTTTACTGGAGTGTGAACAAAAAGTGTCGTTCTCCAAGCCACAAATGTTACATAATTAAACGAGATCTAACAGCGTGACCTAATGCTTCATTTAAAACAACTCAGGATTTTCCGACTTCCAACTTGAAAAAGTGACTTGAAGCGCCACCTGAAGTCGGAGCTACTACTCTGTAAAGTCAGAAAATAATCTAATATTCTAGTGGTCAGCCATGATTGAGCTATTTTGACGTGCTGCCACTGAACTCGGTTGAACTCTGCGTAGTCTGTGAATGAAGGCAGGCTGGAGGAAAGGAAGCAGGGATGTCATTTTTTTCGGGCTATCTAAAAATCACGGAACATGGAGTTTTCCCAAGGCTTAAAGGAATAAAATATGTGTGGGAACAGTTAGTGGTCCATCCTCATCCTCATATGACAGCTTGTTTTACTCTGTAGTGGATCAAACTGTGACTTTACATTGGACATTGTATGAAAATAGTTGAATCTTTGTGACCAACTTGGACAGAAGTCTCCGTTTGTCAGAATTTTAATTAATCGTGCAGCAGCAGCTGAGTGAGCACAGCTGCTGCTGCGCGACGAGTCCATGTGGTTTCAAATGTAACTAAGTCTATATTTCTAGTGCAATATAATGTTTCACCTTATCGGGGCGCTGCACTTATGTCAGGGTTCGAAGCACAAAAGAGGAAAAGGACTTACACACACCGGAGAATGCGCATAAACCCAGATTTGAATGCGAACACCCACATTTCAGGGCTGCTCCACCCACAGTGCGTAACTGGGATGAAGATACGCAGCAACTGACTTACGTACAGGGAGAGAATAGCACACAGCCAAAAACAGCGTCACTGTGCTGCTTTTTGGATTTTTGTGCATGGGAGAATAGAGCCCTGTATGTTTAACGATATAATAAGATGATACCGGCTTATATTTGAATTATTATTATTATTATTATTATTATTATTATTATTATTATAGTGTTTCTGCTTTGTTTTAGTTTTTTCACACCATCCACCAAGTTGTATGCTTTTAAACTCTAACTGGCAATAAAACTATTCTGACTGTAATTTTTCTCACACAGCGTAACGTAATAGCAGCCTTGTATTGCTGCGTGCTTTGTTCGCTCTCTTCTCTGTGTGCTGTAATCTCCACCCTCGCTTTGATTGCCGCAGGTAAAAGCGCTTCATACTCGTATCTTGTGCCACACAGGAGAGGGAACGATGCATTGATTAGCAGGGCCAGCAATCACAGTAATTACTGACAGCTGTGTCATGCTCCACTATTAATATCAAATGCATAAAGCGGTAAAATTACCAACGTGGACAGTTAACTACAATAAGTAAATCAATATAATAATCGTCATGTGAATGAGGTTCAAACATTTGAAGCCGTGTAGAAATGATTTAATTTTGCTGAATTAAATTAATTTCATGATTACACATTTCTTACTGCAGTCCAAGCATGATTTGCTCATTTTATTCTCCATTCATTACCTTCATTACTAGGGGCACAGAGCGCGTTTTTTCCCTCTCTAACAACCAATCACAGATTTTAGCAGACTGCGTTACCCAGCAACAGGGTCAACCACACCTCCTCACTAGCATGTACATTTCTGTCAACTCCTTGCTTAGAGTTGCTCTCAGAAGGGAGGAATTTTAGGCTAAATTAGGAAGAAGCTCTGAGAAGCTTTGTGAATACGGGCAAAGGAGTTTTGGTTGTAAATATTGAACAAGTTTTAGATTTTAGATTGTCGGCCCCAAACAGTTACAGAGTGATTATAAAGGAAATTTCACTATTAACACACCTTAGACCACAGGATAATATCACGAATAATCTTATGAAGCATAAAATAATCTGCCGGTTGCTCTCCTTGGTCGAAAACGGGGGAAAATCAAGATAAAAACAGCCTAATTGTCTCCATGTGTGTACCTTGCTTTAGATGTATGTAAAATTGTTCCTATATAGACTTTAATACAGAATATAAATTATACTATACCTGTTAGAATTGTCATAATATCTGTAGAAATGACCATGAAAGATTTTGCAAATATGTTTCACTAGGTCAAAACTACAGTGAGACAATACAAGCACTAACAACATCATAAGCACGAGTTAAGGAGATATAATCATGCAATATTAAGCCTATAACTGGAAGGAAGTCAAAATTTCCTCTTTAAGTGGAAACAGATTATTATGCAGGTGAGTTGTCAGTATGTAAACAGGAACCAGATGCATACCAGTTAAGCACGATGCTGATAATTGAGGTGAAAGTAGTACCTGAAGAGTGAGTGGCTTCCAAGTATTAAGATAAGACTGTCAGTTTGTTGAGATGTCACTTTAGGTGGAAAAGATTGATGGATGGCAACGCAGCATGGTATAAATATGGTGGCGTCAGTGTTGTGTTTTTTTTTTTTTTCCAAATACTGACTCTTATCTGTAAAATCAACGTTCAGCTTAAGGACCGAGCCACTGTCGAGGATGGTCCAGCTTCTCTAGTTTGGTGTGTGCGTTGGGGATCATTTGTGATTGTCTTTTTCTGTATGTTGAGTAATCATTGTGTCTTCTTTATCAAATAAACTGACATCAAGCTACTTATTTAATACATAGCTGGACCAACGTAATTGAATTGATGAGTTATTCAAAATCAAGTTAATAATTTATACCAACTGATTTAATTGACAAAGACTTAATGAGTTAATTCTACTCAAATCAATGTTTTTTATTAGTCAAACTTAAAATGAAATTAAGTCAACTTAAAGTTTTCAAGTTTTCCAACTCACTAATTACAACACTTTTCTGGAGTTTTTGATTGTAGAGCTTCACTAAAGCAGAAATTTGAATGAAACTGACTCATAACTTTGAATTTCCAGGACTTCAATAACTGATGAAAGTTTGTTTTTTTTAGAGTGTAACCCAACTGTCATTTCATATGTTGCAGATATTATTACAAAAGAGAAATTCTAGAACGGGTGGATGGACGCAGACTGGTGTACAAGTTTGGGAGGAATGCAAGAGGCTGGAGAGAGACGGAAAAATGACTGTTATTCAGACTTGGAGTCCTTCTTTTTGTTCTTTGCCAGTTGGAAAGCTTTACGTGTTGTTTTTAACGTTCAAACTTTCCTCCAAACTAACTGTAATGCTGTGATACTGCACTGACATATTCTTCACTGTACCTATTATGGTACACAGAGGAACCCCATGCATGAGTTTACATAACCGAAGGAAAGGCAATAAATACTGCCCTAAATGCAGAAAACATGCTGTTTTGTAGTTTTTTTGTTTTTTGTTTTTTTTGTCTGATTGATGACCATGTGTATTTTTTCATTTAATTTTTCGAAGTTATTATATTTTAAAAAAGAATTGGAAACACAGGTGTAGAATGTTTAATACATCTGTGTTTCAAATTACACCACTGTATAAAATATGCAAATTTGTCATGGAATTGTGGTCTGCAGACTTGGAGAGGCTGACAAATATGTTTTTGTTGTTTTGCTGTGAATTTGAAAAGCAAAACAAAAAAGAAGACCAAAATAAGTGTTTACAGAAACTGATGCTGGTAGACTGTGATTATAGAGAATCTGACACTATTTCACATAAGGCGGTCAATAACTGTATATTTTATGAGAAACATTTTGAGAAACACTGGCATAAACAAATTAAAACTTGTATATATTTAATAAAAAAACATTCTCGCAGTTTTGATTGAACATTGTTAATGTGGGAAAAAAATAAAGCTTGAGTTTGTTTTTAATTTCTGCAAGTATTCTCAGTTTTTTTAATGTTTAGAAATTGGTATTCGTACTATTGTTGTAGTATTCGACACCAGTCTTGGTCTCCAGACTGGTCTGGAGTCTTGGGCTGCGTTCGAAATAGCACACTCCGTACTATACACTACAAACTCAATGAGTATATACTGTCTACTATGGACTATAAGTATGATTAGGATGATGACCATTCCCACTGAAGTATACGTCCAAGTTTCCCAAGATGCATTTCAAACCTACAACAACAAAAACCTGAAGCACACTGAGACTAAATATATCCATTGATTCGCCACCTTTGAAAGTTTTGAAAACATTTGATCCATAAAACTCACAGAAAACGCATTTCATGCCGACATTTCGGAGATTTTTGGAAACTGGTCATTGTGCTACTGATAAAATGTCCGGTAAACTTCAAAACAAAAGCCCTATTTACAAAACTGTTAAAAAAAAACAAATGGAAGACAAGAAGAGATGCTTTTGTTTGGAAAAGAAGATGTTTGATTTTTAGCTTGAAGCCGGTCCCGGGACAATTTCACATGTCTAGTATGTCTAATGTGCCCACCATGCAAACTTAAATAAATTTCCCGATATATAGTACACATCCGGGTATTTCTCACATACTCAATCTTTTTATACTATCTAATGTAAACACACTACATACATAGTTTGACCTGGGTATAAGTAGGACGTTTGTATGCAATTGTTGTCTCAGACCATGGGTGGAATTATGATTTTCTGTCAGGATGAGTGAAGGCAAGCACTTCAACACTTCATTAACATGATAATAAGGAGAATCGATTGTTCCTGATTAATTAATGTTGTAATGTGACTTCAAACATTTAGCATTAGCTCACTGATTGTTCCGCCTCCTTGTAAATCTTTTCCAATCTTTGGGTAGTAACGCGTTACTAATAACGCGTTACTACCCATGACTACTGACCACTAACTTTAAGCCTCATTCACCTGAAAAATTGACAGATACTAAAAATACTTCTTAATTTATCAGTGACTTTTAAAAAAATACATACAGTGATTTATTTTTGCAAGAATTTAGTTGAACAAATATGTTAAGATGTATGATTTTACTATGTTGTGCTTTGAAAAAGTTGCAAATGCCTTGTTTTTTTCTGTTGTCTTGTTTTATGGTTCTGGTCTTGTCTTGGTCTTGGTCATGACTTGGTCATGACATGGTCTTGACATGGTCTTGACATGGTCTTGACATGGTCTCTGGTCTTGTCGCATTCTGGTCTTGAGCAAGTCTTGTTATCGGATAGTGTGGTCTTGAGTACAAAACTAATCCAAACAGTAAATAAGTTATTTTGGCTTGAATGTTTCCAAATTGGAACACTTGTGGTTCAAACTTCCATGCCCTTCCAGGTAGCTGCATAGCTGTTTTTGTCTGATCGTGACAGTTTGAAATGCCATGAAGTTAATTGTTTGTCAAAGCGTGGCACAACTGCCAAGCTGGTTCCTGCAGGCCGCAGACAAATGACTGGGCCTCGATGGCCAGCGAGATAAAGGCAGTTTGAATGAGAAAAGAAACTCCTCTCTACACTGCATGCATGGGCAAATCTATGTTGTCTTATCTTCACTCTGATTTATCTGTCCTTTGTATCCCTTTCTCTTCCATAGCGTGACATTGATTGGCACCACATTATGTCACTATCTCTTACACTTTTGTCATTTGTACATTAGTGTCATAAGCCCGTAACGAGTTGGATGGAAATCACGTACCACATTGTTGTTAATTAGTCTTCTGTGATTAGACCTTGTGTTTATTCACAAGTTAAACAAAACTCTTGTGCCTGATGGCAACAAATCCCTTCTGATTAGACGTGTTTGCCATAATTTTCTCTTTGTTTTTCATAAGTATTGATGATCAAAAGGAATCCTGACAGCGGCACATTGGAGCTGACACTATCTGTGACATGAATTGAAATAATTACCCTTAATTTTTGAATCATCAGAGTTAGAGCCGCTGTTATTATAAACAGAAAAAATCAAGTATAGCTTCTGTACTGTTTACGTCTGTGATTGGGACTCATACAACGTGTAATCTCCAACTCACATTTTATGTGATTTTAAAAGCTGCATTCAATTGGCTACACTTTGAATTTAAACCATTTGGTGTTTTCACACAAGTTTATTCTTCTTTGGATAAATTAAGATGTCCCTCATTTAATGCTTTAAAGCAGTGGTTCTTAACTGGTTTGCATTGCAGGCTTACACTTTGCACGTGAAATGTTAAAAGGTGACGCAGTTAATTTCTTATATGATGGTTTTACTCAAAATCAGCTTTATTTTAGTAAAGGACAAATGGTGTACTTTGATGACATTTAATAACATCAAACAAAAATCCTTCATCTCTCTATGGCTGCATTGGAAACAAAATCACACCTTCAAAATAAAATATTTAAAAAAAAAATCCTTTCTTTTTGTTATTGTCTTTTTTGTTTCAGTAAATGTTTGTAAACTACTGAAAACATTTTGGTGCTCCATTTTTGTGTCCATCTTTAAGGGAGCTTTAAATGTCTGTGGATAGTAGGTAAATAATGAGTCCAAAGAATAAGCGGATTCGGCATCTCGCTGCGCGCAAAGCATGCTGGTCCGGGTCAAAGGTCAGGACTACCCAGCTCCCGCCTAGCTCGTATCATAAAACGTAAACATGGCCGAGTCTGACAAAGATATTGAATATTTTGAGCGTTGTAAAGTGGATGTTTTAAAAGAATATTGTAAGAGACGTGGACACGTTGTTACTGGGAAGAGGAAGAAAGAACTGGTGGCCCTCGCTTGGGCATTGTCATTTCAAAAAGCACTTATAGTTTTGACAAAACAGCAGGAACGAGAGGCTGTCAACCTTGTTTATAAATCTCTGCTCGATATCGATGTTGACAGTTGATCATGGGGGGATCGGGCATATTGTGGCGAGAAAGAAAAGGACGCCAACAAATCCCCGAAACCTGCTGGGTGAGAGACACCTCTCTAACATGTACACCACAATATAATATTTATATACTAGTTTACTAGTTAGCTTTAACGTAGTACAGTATATGTCAAACTTACTGATTTAATCCATTCGGCACGACGTTCTGGATCTTTTCTTTCAGTAGGAAATGGGATGAGTACGTATGGCGGGTCGCATATACATCGTGAGGTTCCTTTATTGCACTCGTGAACGGGGCAAAACTCTTTCATCCACGTATTAAGCCCACGTGTACCGTTGGAACAGCCACGCACTGAACAATGGGACCCTGGCATATTGCCTTAAAATGACCTTAAGCAAAGTAAATGCCTAAAAGTCCGTATAAGTAGCCGGTTGTTCCGCTAGACAGGGGCTTTGTTAACACGCTGGGCAGTCGTGAACTCTGACCCGGATATATTGACCCGGGAATCGCGCATGCGTACTGATAATGCTGATTTGGCTTATTAAAGGAGAAAAAAAAAAAAGATGAAAAACTCAAACCACCACTGAGCACCAAATCTCCTCCTTTCCAGATATTGCCAGTTATCTGGATCAGTGATCCATTCACACTTTAAAGGCCTGGAAGAAACATCTTTCCCCATTAATAACAGTACAATAGGTCAAAATGTATGGCTACGCCTATTTTTTTTGGGGGGGGGGGTTTGTGAGAAATGCACAATTTGGAACAATCAAAATGAAAATTTGTGTGGTAATTCAGGGACCAACCTGTCATAACTTTGTCAACTCTCATAAAGATCGGTCAACTACGAACCAAAATTTCACCAAAGATGAGCGATAGAGTTTTTTTTTTTTTTTTTTTCAAACTGATCCAGAATCAGTATGTTGTTCCGGATCCCCTCCACCATTTAATGGAATCTTCCATGGCATAAGATCTATGTTTGGTTAAAGTTTTGTCACAGTCCATTGACTTTTTATCTAATCAAGCAAAAGGTCAAAGAAACAAACAAATGAATGAAATCCTGGGGAAATTATTACCACTTTTGGTGGCGGAAACTGAAAAAGATTGAATAATATAAAATAACAGAAGAGATAAGATAGCACCCTTTAACTGCTGGTAATCAAATTTACAGCTAAGGTTTAAACAAATTGTGTGTTACAATATGCTGATGATATTTTTAGCAATCCTGACCTTGGATGCACTTTGGTGACAGAGGGAAAACTGGAAAGTGATCCTAATCAGATGGTTTTAGTTCATTAAATGCTACAGGTGAGAATATTATGTAATCCTCAAAATCCCCAGACCTGTGAGTGAATGGAGTTGTACCTGAATGCACCATTAAACCAGCATGCCATGTATTTAGAAGTCATCATTGAGAGGCTTCGCCAGTGACCACTGATGGCATGCTACACGCAGACAAATGCAGACAAACAGGTTGTAATGGATCTGGAAACAAAAAGAACTTGCTCATAGGCATCTAAGAGAAGACATTTGATCTCTGTGTCTCGCTTTTAACAGAGAGACCTTTCATTGCACAGTGGGAAACATTTTATCACTTCGGCAGACGACAGTCTGAGAAAGTGACAACCAAATATATGCACTAGTAAAATTATCGTTTGACCTGCTTCAGGGTTTGTTTGGCTAGACTGCACGGCTGAAGCCTGCCTTTGTGCAAGGAGAATACAATGTACAATAGTTTGCCAGTCCTTGTCCAAAAATAATTTGCAGACATGAATGAGCTACGCACTGACTCTTCTAATATTTGAAAGGCAGGATGTTAATTTAGTGAAATGGAAGCTGGAGGGGGACAGGGAAGTGATAAAAGCCAGCTCAAGCACTGGCACGAACAGGAGGCCGTAATTTGTGTTTATGCCCGTTCTCAGCAGGGCTATTGTGTTCTCGCAGCAGTTACACTGTCCCAGCTTATCAGGGCTCCTTATCACTCTCTCTTCACACATGAATGGACCTGTGAGGCTTTCAGCCCCAAACCCTGAGCCAGACAGATTAGTGTTGTGTCCCTGAGTCACGTTTACTTCTTCTTACCTCATGACTTCTGCATACAAAACAGCACATTTCTCATTTTATCAAATCTCTGCTTTTTAATGAAAGAACACTTCAATTTAAATAAGGAAAATAAGACAAATTACATAAAAGTAATGGTGAATTCAAAAGGAGTATAAAGAAGTGCAAACTTTCATTTTGAAATGGAGATTATGTGTTAATACCAAATATTCACCATCTTAGATGCAGTATATAATACTGTATGTGTTATGCACCATTTACAGTGACAATATGATATATTCACTTACTGTACACAATAATTAGGGGTGTAACATTTTGTTTTAGCAACGATTTGATTCGAATCACAATTCGCTGTTGCCGATTCAATTCACGGACGATATTGGTTCACTTAGAACGATTCGATCCGAAACAATTAAGTGACTTGAAATCGATTTAGTAACTTTTTAGCTGAACCAGTGTATGTGAAAAAAAATTTCCTGGATACTGGACAGTTCTGGTGAGGTTTCCTAGATTCCTGGTGTTTATTGTAAGGGAATCATCTATAAATGAATTATGGACATAAACAAACAAGTAAACAACATTTAATGGCAAATGTATTCACATTTTATTTGAAAAAAGTCCACGCAACACTTCAGTTTAAATTAACAGGATGTTAACTTTTGTGCTCTCAATTTCAATAATCAATACATTTTCAATAATAATACATATAATCAGTTTACCTGACTTTTCGGCTTTGCTTTTCAACATGACACTAATACAATATTAATGTAAAAAATAAAATGCAACCAAGATCTGTTCAGGTTAAATGAGCTGTGGTTGAACCTGATACTCTTCCTTTTAACATGATGGCGAGCCTCAGGCTTCTGCAGAGCTAACGCTAACAAGCTAATGCTACATGTGCTGCTGCTGCAGTGAACGCTGTCATAAAGGCCTGGTGAATATCTCCGTCTGTGTTAAAGCCAAAGTGTTTCCACACACTGGAGCACAAAGGTGGTAAGATCAACTTCTACTTCGCCGGGTTCTCCGCCATGCTATGTTTAGTTGTCTGCTGGCGTGTGACGTAACCTCTTTGTTATTAAAAGCGCTTTTAAAACACATCCATATAAAGTCTGCTGTGGATAAATCCAAAGAGTGGGGGGAGAAAAAAAAAGATTTTTAAACAATTTCAGATCAATGAATGTCATCCGTAAGGCCAACTGTACAGATCAATGTAGTTGGATCATAGGAACATAAATTGATTCATTGATCTAATAGATAAATCGTTTCAGCTTTAGTTCATACCAAACATTTACCTTCTTAGACACAATATATAATACTTACATGTTATGTGCCAATTACAGTGGCAATATAATATACAAAGTGTCTATAGTTTCGTTCCTCAGACAAATCTGACTATAGTTCCAGCACTTCCTGTGCGCATGCGCAGTTCCGTCACTGCCAGACCTTTTCTGTTTCAAGCTTCAAGGATTTTTCCTTCCACTGATGATGTGGGTTTGACTCCCACTCCTGAAGTTTTTGTTTTTTTTCTTCTTATTTTAACATATTTAACATGGAAAATTCCATCTTTAAAAATACATATACAAAAAAAGAAACATTTTAGGGTATTTCCTGGGCTAGGGTTAGGGTTAGGATTAGGGATTGGGATAGGGATAGGGATAAGGATAGGGATAGGGATAGGGATAGGGATAGGGATAGGGATAGGGATAGGGATAGGGATAAGGATAGGGATAGGGATAGGGATAGGGATAGGGATAAGGATAGGGATAAGGATAGGGATAGGGATAGGGATAGGGATAAGGATAGGGATAGGGATAAGGATAGGGATAGGGATAAGGATAGGGATAGGGATAGTTATAAGGATAGGGATAGGGATAGGGATAGGGATAAGGATAGGGATAGGGATAGGGATAGTTATAAGGATAGGGATAGGGATAAGGATAGGGATAGGGATAAGGATAGGGATAGGGATAGGGATAAGGATAGGGATAGGGATAGGGATAAGGATAGGGATAGGGATAGGGATAGGGATAGGGATAAGGATAGGGATAGGGATAGGGATAGGGATAGGGATAGGGATAGGGATAGGGATAAGGATAGGGATAGGGATAGGGATAGGGATAGTTATAAGGATAGGGATAGGGATAAGGATTGGGATAGGGATAGGGATAAGGATAGGGATAGGGATAGTTATAAGGATAGGGATAGGGATAGGGATAAGGATAGGGATAGGGATAGGGATAAGGATAGAGATAGCCCTAACCCCTATCCCAATAGGGATAGGAGTTAGGGCTAAAATAAAACTGACGGAAATATAACTTGAAGGACACGGGTCTGGCAGAGACAGGGATGGGTCTGGCAGTGATAGAACTACCGGCATTTGGCTTATTGCGCATGAGCACAGGAAGTGCCACAACTATAGTCAGGTTTGCCTGAGGTCCGGGTCCGGACCAATAGCAACAGCCTTTAATATATTCACATCCATATTAATCACTAGTCACAGTCTCTTCAATATATAAATGTCACATACACATACAAACAGTACATTAAATTACATGTAGCACTCTAAAACACATGTTTTTGTTTAAAGTGATTTAAATTTGTTATTTCCATCCCATAGTTTAGTTTAACTCCACCAATCGAAATACTTGCCCATTCTCTTTAATGTCATCTTTAAGACAGCGGGAGTTCCCCGGTAAGGAACGAGCTGTGCAACGGGTTTTCATCACAACAATGTTTCATTTTTCTTGCATGTGATTAGATAAACAAAGGATTGTTGTTAATTATCCTCATGCCTTTTTTTTTTTTTTTAACAGATTGAATAATGGTTGACTTTTACTTTTTTATACTGTAATGTAATGTATTTGCTTCAAATCTCTGCACAGTAGTTTATGGGTGGAAGAACTAAATTCTTTGGCCATTTTGAGTTTTTATGAATAGATCATGTATTTTTATATGAGTTGATCTAAAATGACATTAAAAATGTTTTAAACATTTTTATGATTTCAAAAAATAAAATAATAATAACGAAATTATGCATATTTTTAAATGAAAAAGCATAATATCTCAAAATGGCCCAAAAAAATATGTTTTTGCAAGTTGCAATGCAATGCTTTGTTGTTTAAGAGGTCCCTACAGCGTCTTCCACCATCTTAGATTTTACATGATTTATGTGAGGTTTCTAACACGTCCTTTCATCCAGTAACACACACTGATTGTTTTATGATTTCCAAGTACAATAACTTTACTTTTGTTCACATTTAGAGACAGTTTATCTATTCCTGACCATAAATTCTTCTTTCTTTTTTCCTATTTCTGATGTGGTGACGTCCAGAAGCTTTTGTAAAGTTGTGATGAAAGAACCCATTGGAATTTAAGTGACCATGACAAATGAGTGATAATCTGGTTTGATTTGCCGATAGATATGTTTTACATTCTTTTGATGCAATCACAGTGCCGGGAAGGTAACACACAAAAAAACAAGTTATATTTTGTTTCCTGGTTTGCACCTATTTTAAACGTAATGCCAAACAGACAAACGATAGCAACAAATAAATAAATGAATTTAACTTTTTACTCTGTGGTGCGATTGTTTTTATCAATGCATCTCAATGTGAATGTGAGGCTGTTTGAATCTTTAGTGTCACTGCACACGTTATGAATCAAAACCAACAAACAGGACAACATTTAAAAACCGGCATAAAAATTGTTTTTTTTGATTTGCATGATTTCTGAAGCCCTGTCAGAATTTGACAACAAAAAAAAAAAAAAAGTACAGTATTGTACAATCACAGCAGTACAGGTAAAGTATATAAAGAATAAATGTGTCAGTCTGTAATTGAAAAAAGGACGAAAAAGAAGGATTTTGTGTGTTAATAATGTCCACGATCTCTAAGCAGTTAAAGAAGACTAGATGGAAAGAGGGAAACGTTTTGAAATAGGAATGAACACACTACATACACTGGTTAGATCAATGACATCTCTGTGTGTGGAAATGTCATCTATACAAAGACTGCACTTGGCTATTGTGGCTAATGCATCCTTAACATATTTGTAAAATTAAAGAGTGTTTGTTTGATTGCACTAAGGAATGTGAAAAAGAGCTCATCTCCTTCTATTATGTTTGACTGTTAGCCAATAGTTATACTACCAGGCTTTTCTTTCTTCTTCTTCTTCTTCTTCTTCTTCTTCTTCTTCTTCTTCTTCTTCTTCTTCTTCTTCTTCTTCTTCTTCTTCTTCTTTAATAAATATTGGCAATAGCTACTGAGATTCAAGCAGATTCTAATTTGCAAATGGCAGAGACAGATAATGCTATAGTGGCATTAGAGATGAATCACTCTCCCTTCGCTCTTATTGACTTACGCTGCACTGACGGTAACGGTTAAAGTGGTTTTAACAGACCACAGTCTGGCTTGCAGAATTGATTGTAAAATGTAATTATTTGCTATTAGGAACATCAAGCTTTGACTGAACGCCATGTAAAGACACTCCCGATTTAAGTGAGACCGAGTATTTCTGAGCTTGGAACGAAGGATTCTGTTCAAAAATGATTCATGACTGCTTAAATATAAAATAGGACACAACCTATAAAGTGAGAGTGGCTGGTGTAGCTAAAGGCTAAAGGTGAAATGGAAATGAGAGCATACTTTGCACACTTTGAATTTTTTAAGGAATTTCTCAAATAAAAAGCTTTGTGAAGCAGTGCTTTAAGCACTTTGTAGAAATCATTTTTAAGTTTCCTGTCACCTGCTATTGTGATTTTATTGATCTTTTATTGAATTACCATCTGTATACCTACAAAAAATAAAAAGAAAAACTGTAGAAAATGTTTTCACGTAACTGCTACACATTGTTGCCGTCATTTATCCGACCTCATTTGATTTATGTTTATTCACGCAGAAAATGAGCGGAGAAAAATTACTCTTTGCCAGTAAATGTCACTGCAGGTTAAAACGTTCACCCTTTAGATAGGGAGCAAATACCAAAGCAGCTCCCATGATGCTTTGAGTGATGATTCCCTGATGTGGAAAGTCAAATGGGGTTATGTTTCTTTTTTGGAATATTTCCTTGCCGTTCAAAAATATACGTGTAGATGAGATCTTGTCTTATCACCACACGTGACATGAAAAATGTGCGACACGTTTGTATAACATTTCCTGACATTGGCTGCGTTTTTTTAATGTTCACCTCAAAGAGTCTGTTTTAGTTTTCCCTGCTACACAATTAAAGCAGAATTACACTGTATTCCTTTAACAAGGTGTTACTATTTGCCATATTTTCAGAAAACTGTATAAAACATCTATCTATGGCCTTTCTAACTGAAAAGCTATATATATATATATATATATATATATATATATATATATATATATATATATATAGGGCCACATGTGAATTCATTTTTGGAGTTATGACCTTAAAGTCAGAATTCTGAGAGTAAAGTCAAAATTCTGACTTTAACCTAATCTTCATCCGTAGTTTAGTAGTTCATTGAACAGTAGGCTCCATGTAAAATATATTTTTCCTTTCCAAAAGCTATTTTTTTAGATAATATACTTTTCCAGCAGAGGGCAGAAAACCCATAGACATGAACACGAGAAAAAAACCCTGTGGAGAAACGCAAAGACTGGAATGGATAAGACAATCTCCCGGAGTGAAGCTTTTATTTTTAGAGCTCCCCCTGCTGACTGGCTGCAGTATAGATCCTAAATCCCGCATCCTCATTGAACGTCAAACGTCAAATAGGACCCAGGCTATTTTTCTTTCTTTCTTTTTTCTTTTTTTTTTTTTAATTAGGCTAAAAAATAAAAAACACAACTTGCATATTTATGCTCTTTGAATCAAATCAGAATCAAGTTTTGTTTTGGGGTTTTTATTTATTTATTTTTAGGGTAATTATTTTAGAATTATTTTTCCTCTCCAATTTTTAGTTTTCTGATCAGGCATTGACATGGACAGTCCCACCCACTGACGGAGGAGGACATCATGGCGGCCTCCTTGCTTCTCGGTCGTCAAGGGGTTGTTTTTGGACTCCGCTTGTCTGCGGTGAATAAATGTTTGTGGTCTGCACACCCATGGCAGGAGCACGTCAGGCACTTCTTTCAGTCCCCATGGATACTCGGTAAGTCCTGACACTTTACACGGAACACAGCAGCTCTAGTCTGGGCTGTGCGGACTCTTACGTTACAATATAAATACGCTTAATTCGGTCATTCTAAGACGATTTTCATCACTATTTGTATTTACTTTTTCCTGTATATCAAAGTACAATGCATACATCTTAATGGTGGTTGGTGTATGCAACTTAATAGAGCACGTTTGAGAAAAGATTCATTTGTTGCTCAAAAATATTTGAATATTGCTACATCATATCACTTCGATTGTGATGTTGAGTGGTGAACTATTATTATTATTATTATTATTATTATTATTATTATTATTATTATTATTATTATTATTTGTGTGTTGCCTTAAGTTCCTTTAAAGCTACAATAGATGCAGTACAGCTATTATAACTGTCCGATGAGCAACTTTTATCACTAATGTGATTTTCTGCGTTATTATCAAATATTCATGTCAGCATTTAGAGTAATGACTGATCTGAGCATTAATGCAGGGAAAAAAACAAGCATTTATCTGTGGATTTTACTCTTTGCATAAGCATAAAATGACGTAAAATTGCTCTCGTCCTCCCTCAGCAAGATATTCATTACTGTGTCATCCGCATATTTAATTTTTTTAAATTATGCACATCTTGTTCTCACATGTAAAGAGTTAAAAAAAAAAAAAAAAAAAAAAAAAGAAAAGAGAAGAAAGAAAGATAACTTAAGAGCACAGTAAAATTTATTTTGATCTGTGGTAGAGGCAAATGTCCAGCAGATGGCAGCAACATATTGCGTTTGTCCTGCATCAGAACAAGCTTAATAATCAAAAGTATTTTAGTACTATTAGCTGTTGCTGGAGTATTACCAGGAGCCAATATTAATAATTATTACATGTTTTTGGTTTTGTTTTTGTTTTTTAAGTCAAGGCAGATTTAGAACAGTGTGCATTTCATATTATTACCTTAGGCATAAGCAATAACAAGCACTATTAGCATTTTCATACTTTCAACACACTCAATTTAATTATTTAATCAATGTTTTTAATATTTGTGTGTCCTTGTGTTTTTCTATCAACCTGCCTAGAAATGAAAAATTAGCCAAAGGATACAATCTCACATATTTAGTTTGTAGTATTTACTAGAGTTGTGTATTGCCTGGTGATCCAATTCGTATCCTGATACATAGGTCACGATACGATATGATACGATATATGAATCGTCTGTAGTTCCGGACCCGGACCTCAGACAAATCTGACTATTCTTCCGGCACTTCCTGTGCGAGTGGTATAAGGCGCTAGACTTAAAGAAGACATATCATGCCTTTAAATCCTTTCTTTTTACATATAAATCATACAGTTGTAGTCTATATAAAGTGGAACTGCAATGCAATTCCTCATTATTATAGCTCCACAGACCCCTTTTCTACCCCTTTTCTGATGTGCTTCTGAGAGCAACTCGTTTTGGTGCGGTCTCTTTAAATGCAAATGAGACACTCCATACCCTGCCCCCTCTCCAGGTTGCAGAGGTGACACTTGGTTCAACTCCACCCTGTTTGGCCATTTTTGTAGTTTGATAGAAGAGATACGATTATCTAGCGGTGCACAAACTTTTTATTCACACGTTATTTACAAAATGTCAACAACAGAAGACTTGTCCATCTAGCCTTACATGTTCGAGCCAGAGTCGGACCCGGCGGAGCGAGATGAAAATGAAGCGAGCACACAGCGCTAACATATGAAGACGGTGCAACTGCTAATGCTAACAAAACAATGACGGGGACGTCTTATCATCACACTTTTTAGCGTTATTTACAGCTTACCGAAGTGCTCTGTTCGTCGTCTCCAAAGATAGGAGGAATTGAACCCTCAATCAGACAAAGTCTTTCTGCAAATCTTTTTTTATACTGGCGGAGGTTGCTGAAGCAGTCATCCTTGAAGTGCTTCGCGCACACAAAAATGACCTTACCCACAGATGTGGGTACATTTCCGTGAAAAATAAAACTCAACCAGGCACTTTGAAAAGGTTCTGATGCTGGGAGACGGTGTAATGAAGCGTGTGGGTTACTACATCCAACAACCGAACATTTTGACTTATCCTCTCGTAACTTTAGCATCCTTGAGCTTGGACTACAAAATAAAAGCGAGAAATAAAAATGGCGGATTGCTCGAAGTGTTGGGCCTGGAGTGGATGTCCTAATTTGGCAGTTCCGCTGCAAATACTGTGACATTATTGTTCAAAAAACGTAATAGAGAATAGAAAAATCGAAACAGATTGAAAAATATGACCAAAACAGAATATAAAGATATCGGAAGCACCTGAAGAGACTAATTTGAACTTTTCTGTACTTCTAAACAATCTAAATATACAACAAAATGCATTTAAGGCCTAAAAAAGTGGATGTAGCATGATATGTCCCCTTTAAGGACGTATCCTTCCGCTGATGTGGGTTCGATTCCCACTTCTGACATATTTAACATGGCAAATTCCACCTTTAAAAATACATATACAAAAAAAAAGAAACATTTTAGGGTATTTCCTAGGTTAGTGGTAGGGATAGGGTTATCGTTCGGGTTCGGGCTAAAATAAAACTGACAAAACTATAGCTAGATGGACGCGGGTCCAGCAGTGACGGAACTATCGGCATTCGGCTTACTGCACATGTGGATGCATGCGTACAGGAAGTGCCGGAACTATAGTCAAGATCGTCTGAGGTTCGGGTCCGGACCAGTAGCAACAGCCTACAATATATCCTGATATTTAAGTGTAAGGTGATTATTGCAATTTTTTTAAATATATGACTTAAGAAACAACTAATCTGTAAATCTGTACACCTTCATGACAACATTATGTATGAAATATATTTTACTCAAAACATTGGCTTCAACAAGCCATGTGCCGACTTTTAAACCAACTTTGACTTTAGTGCAACATGACTTTAGTGCAACATGACTTTAGTGCAACATGACTTTAGTGCAACTTAACTGAGGTATTTATGCCTAGAACAACAAATAAATGCAGAAAGTTAGTACTTTTTTTTTAGATTTGATTGAAAAAACACAAGCTGGTCTACATTCCCAGATTTCAGCGCACTTCTTTGTGCAGTTACAATGTCTCCTGCATTGGAAAAAACTTTCTTGGTTAAATTAAGGTAAAAAAAAAATGAAAATAAATAAATAGATAAAATTAAAATTGATATGGATGCATTTTGAATCGATCCAAGAATTGTGCGATGTAAATATTGTGATATGTCGCCGAATCGATTTTTTTCAACGCCCCTTGTATTTACTATGTATTGTCCCAAGATATTTGGATCATATCTAAACCTAATTGTCTTCATGCTTGTGAATATTTTCTACCTGAATTTATTAGAAGGATTTCAGTCATGACTGACTCTACCATGGGGTTACTTGTTGGTCTGAGGCATCTATCCTTGTACTTGTCTGTAAATAGATATGTATATATCTGTATCTTTTATTCTTTGTGTGTTATTTTCTCTATTTATATATAGCTTCTATTATTGTATTGTTTATTTTAGCTTCATTGCACTATTTTTCAGGTGTCTTTTGGGTTTTATGTGTTGCCTTCTGTTGTCTTTTTTATTGAGCTGTCGAAAAATGTAATTTGACAGTTTGATAAACATACAGTACCACTTGTTTTTGTACTTGATTTACAGTTAGTTAGCATTTACTTGGTCTCGTAAGTTTAAAAAGAGTGAAATAATTTGTATTTCATGCCACTTTGTATTTGTAATTGGTAATATTGCGATATATCGTGGTTTACACTACCAGTCAAAAGTTTTAGAACACCCTCATTTTTCCAGTTATTTATTGCAATTCAAGTCGTGCAAGTCCAATGAATAGTTTAAAATGATACAAAGGTAAGTCCTGAACAGCCAGAGGTTAAAAAAAAGATTTGGTTTCTCAAAACTGAAAAATAATGTACATTTCAGAATTATACAAATAGGCTTTTTTCAGAGAACATGAAGTGGGTTAACAGTGTAAAGCTGTTCTTCAACAATGAAAGTTGAATCAGCCTTGAAAGCTGGTGCTACTAATTTCTACAGGTGTTTTAACTTTTCTATATTACTTCCAACCCCCTCTGTCTGTATAAAAGAAGTGTTGGAACACACTGTACTTTGATGAGTCAAAAGTTTAGAATACATTTTGGTCTATAAATTGATTCCATGATTTCTTTTTCAACTCAAATTGCTTATTTGTTCTATGCTTTCATTTCAGAGTGCAATGACAATAAACTGAATCATTTTCAATAAAAAAAACTGGAAAAAGTGTGTTTTTCTAAAATTTATGACCGGTTGTGTATGTTGTATTGTTCGTATCGAGATATATCGTATTGTGACATGCTAATCGTGTATTGCACCGTATCGTCAGATTCATGGCAATGCACACCTGCATGATGGAGGTAGTATGAGTATGTTCACTAGTGTTTGTTTATTTGCTTGTCTGTTACCAGGATTACATCAACAGTACTAATATATTGTAACAAAATTTTAACCAGAAATAAACCTTATGCCAGGAAAGATTCCTTTACATTTTGGAGGAGATCCAGATCAATAAATTGATTCTGGTGGATAGAGGTGAAAGTAACTGATTGCAAGTACTCACATTACTGTAATTCAGTTGCTTTTATTTGTACTTGTACTTTTTTGAGTATATTTCTATATCAGTAATTTTACTTGTACTTACATACATTTTAAAAGAAGTAATTAGTAAAATTTTTCCACCCAACCATTACTGAATAAATTATTGTTTTTGTGATATTTTTTTAAAATTTCTGATTCATGACACATTGAACATAATCCATATGTGCTTAGTTGTGCCATTTCTGATCAACATCCAGTCACTTTCCTGAGTTCAGGTTGTGGTTTTTTACCCATTATGTTGTTACCCACATGGAACATTTGGTAATTTAATTTATTGGTGTTAATTTATTTCAAAAAGAATTGTACATTTTGACCAAACGTTTTATTTTATACAGATGCCTTTGTGAAAAACAACTTAAGTTCGAATTGTGCAAGATTTGGTCTCTTCCTTTTTAAAGTTTATACATGAGATGTTTACTGTATGCAAAGGATCCATGGCAAGATTTTTTTTTACCATTTTACGAAAGGACATTTGGTGCTGTTGTTGTAACTTGTGTCTGTGTTGATGTTCAAGATAAATACAGACATCTCCGGTTAGACTGGGGCTTCCTGTTCCCTGATGAGTCCACAGTGTTCAGCACACAGTGCTCTTAGCTACATGTGAACTTTGACTTTTTAGCAGCAGCGTAGGCCTCTGATTGTTGCCCAAAGCTCTCCATGCCTCTGCAGGTCTGAGTGCAGTCACTCAACATTCCACTTATATCAATGACCTGCGCTTGTTGCTCTTCTATGGTGACGTCATCCCTGCCTGAAGTCATCCCTATGTTGACTCTTTGTGGCCTGATTCATTCAGACGTTGATGTATGCCGTGCAATAGGATAGGATTCTGAACATTTTTTATAGAGATATTTTTGGCTTGAAGCTTTTCTAATGTCTCCCTTTGAATTGTGTGTGTTGTTCTCTTTGTAACCTCTAGGTGTCAGCCCACTCAAAGTGCAAATGCCAGCCCTGTCCCCAACGATGGAGGAGGGAAACATAGTGAAATGGTTGAAGAGCGAAGGTAAAGAAACACAAAATGACATTAGACTTTCTAGATGCAGTACAGACTTTGTTCATTCTTGTCAATTTCTGTGTTAAAGTGTGTCAGTAGCAGGGTTTGGCTAAATGTAATTGCATAATTGATAATTGATTACAATTTTTGATGTAATTGTATAAAATATGTTGCAATAGTAATTGAATTGTAGTTGAGTTCATATAATTAATTTTGTAATTGGCATGGAAATGCTATAAATCTTTCATTTACAATTTAAATGTATGCAAACCTGGACAACCATGATGTTACAGTTCTACAGAGATGTCTAGAAAAAAAAAAGTAGTAGGCCTAAAAACACAAGTAGAAGGCAAAAACTTGTGGGGAGTTGCCGCCGCTGCGCGCCGATCACGCGCAACACCTAGGGGGGTCGGGGGGGCAAAACATTAATACCAATATTTTCATGGATAAGGAAGCGTAACAAGGTAACCAAGAGATGAAAAACAAATTGGATGGTGGATAATATTTTTTAGTGTATTTTACAGCTGATTTAAAGTTTTATGGAGTTATTTATTAAAGGTTTTGTAACTTTGATTAATTGTGATTGAAAACATAATTGTAATTAGCTTTTGGGGGGGGAAATAACTGTAATTGGGGAAAAAATGCTGGATACCGTAATCATAATTGAGTTGTAATTGAACATCGATAATTAAAGATGTAATTGTAATTGAAAAATGTAATTGACCCCAACCCTATAATATAGGCTCCTCGCTGTGTCAGTCCCATCATTAGGTTTATATGTGGTTTATTTATTTTATACGTTTACTGCCCAAACTTGTTCATTTACCATTGTAGAGCACTGGCCACGCCCTCTTTCACTCCCTGAACTCCCCCAGGTGTTTCATACCTGTGGGGGTCTCTGCTGGCTAATTGGCTCAAGGATCACGGCAGTCACCATTCCTCACTGCTTAGCAACTCTTTTATCAGGAGGCTGCATGCTGAATTCTCATTGGCTGCCGGGCGGTGTTGCCATGTGCTTGTGTGACTTGACACTGGCAGGGGAAAACAGTGCCTGTGCACCTGCACAACACGCAACAATCACAATGATCAAAGGCTCATCTGTTGAACTTAATTGTTTTGTGTGTGTGTGTGTAATTTCAGATTTTGTGTAAACACGCCCCGCCCCCTCCCTATCCCCCCAGTCTACTTTTATTGTTATACCGATTACATTTTGATTGAGTCCAAGCATAAAGGTGTGAGGTCATCTCTTTAATCTTTAATGTTGTATATCACACCTAACCCCTGAGGTCATGCAGTGTTAAAGCCTCATACAAATCCAATCTTTCAACCAATCTCGGGGGGTGTTGGGGGGGGGGGGGGGGGCTTCCAACATGTACACTTCCTCTTTTTCTCATCTCTCCCCCAAACCATTCCACACAGGCTTCACTTCCCCATTTAGATCAGACTCGTACCTACAGTAAATAAACCATAGAAACTCCATCTTTTTTATCTCTGTTATTTCAGATATTATGGAACGGCACTTGATTCGGCTCAAATCTTTGATCTTTTGGACGACAGAATAGATGCTAAGGGCACTGTTACTGAAAACACACCAGAGGTGAATGTAATGGATTACAAGTACTCACGTGACTGTAATTGAGTTGCTTTAATGGGTACCGGGACTTGTACCTTTTTTATTATATTTCTAAATCAGTAATTTTGCTTTTACCCAAGTACGTTTTAAAAGAAGTAAAGTCATTTCTACACCTACAACCGTTACTGAGTAAATTATTATTTTGTGTGATTATTTTTTTATTTCACATTGAACATAATCCATATGTTCTTAGCAACAGTACTTCTACTTGACTAGGATAAATCACTACTCTTTACACATCTGAAACACACTGACCTGAATAATAAGTAATTCAGCTTTCTTTTGTTTTCAAACAACAAATGATAAATTACTGATAGTTATTTAATAAATAACTAATATTGGACTAAGAGACCATGTTTATTTTTCACTTTTCAGCTCATTAAAGTTGTTTTACTCGCAGCTCTTTTTGCATGTGTGTTCATGACGGTGGGAGAGAAACAAACCAACAACCATTAGTGCCTAATTGCCATCGTCTTTTGTTTTAATTATATGATAATGTATGCGAGTGAGTGAACTGGTGGGAATTTGATGGGAGTCTTAAAAGGATGCAAAGATCAAACTGTCTGCCCTACATGCTGCATTTCATCCAGTGAAACATTAAGTAAGCCTTATTGTCTTTGTCCTTGACTTTGAATTCCTCTATAAACAGAATAAACAGCAGTTTATTCTGTTTATGACAAACCATCAGTTAGAAATTACACCAGTAATGTTTCTTTCTCGCAAAACAAGTTCTCAGAATAAAACGGTTGAATAGAAACTTATTTTTTTTATTTTCTGTGTGTTGCTTGTTGACCAGGTGAGGCAGTGGCAGCAGGTGATGCCCTTTGTGAGATTGAGACTGACAAGGCCGTGGTTACTTTGGAGTCAAACGATGACGGTATCTTGGCCAAAATAATGGTAAGTGAGCAAAAAACATGACAACAAAACACTATTTGTTTGCAAACAGAGATATTTATAAATCGTTTGCCTTAGTTACACAACAATGACTCCAAAATACCTAATATGACAGAAAGATACACAAATAACTGCAAACATACACAAAATGACACTAAAAATAATTCTATCTAAAAAATTACAGAAATATACACAAAATGTTGCCTGGTTCTGCTGGTTCCTGTTAAAAGGGAGTTTTTTCTCCCCACTGTAGCTGATGCATGTTCATGTGGATTTGTTGCATTTTTTTCTTAAGAATTCTATATTTTGATAGCGCTTCAAGATGACTATGGTTGTAATTTACGCTATATAAATAAAGTTGAATTGAAAATTACAAAAAATAACACAAAACTACTTCAAAAACACAAGGTGAACCCTAATAAATTACTGAAAAATATACAAAATAACAACAAAAATACACAATGTGAGATTGAGGCTGACAAGGCCGTGGTTACTTTGGAGTCAAACGATGATGGTTATCTTGGCAAAAAATAATGGTAAGTGAGCAAAAGAACACTATTTGTTTGCAAACAGACCTACTTTCTAGAGGTATATCTAATAGTTTCCCTTAGTTACTTATCCTTCGTGTGGATCATTAATCACGTTTATATTTAGGTGTGGATTTCTCGCTTTGCCTGGTTATTATGTGGAATCTTGATATATTTGCATTGGATGCAGTTCTGTCAACATGAGAGTCTTAGGTTATTTCATCGGCTGTGCTAATTGGCTACGCTTGTTTAATCTGCTTTCCCCCACACAATGACAGCAACACTTTGATGATGCGTCTTCGCTGACAAATACTTCTGTTTCTCCCCCCCACCCCCACCCTAGTGAGTCGTTTGTCATTTGAATTTTTAATAGGCTGCCAAAGACTGAATGATTTGTTTTCTTTCATTTCTGTTCTACTAAGTTTGTCTTTATTTTCTAGTGCTGTTCAGACATTTATAAATGTTAATTTTACATGAAATGACAAACACTGGATTTTTACTACTACTACGAAGCGATATTCATGAGATGATCCACAATATGGTTGGCTTTCTAAAGCCTACCATTATTAGGATTAAGGGTGTAATGCAACCTGATAACTGCAAACACAGCTTATGGTGTATGTCCTATACTCAGATGCATCATCACCCATGTTTTTCTGCACGTATTTTACTTTCAACATGTTTTTTTTTTGTCTTTTGCATTCCTTTACTCCGTTATTCACTTGGCTACTATGTGGGTAAGGTAGTTTCCATAGCAACCAGCCAGGAATTGGGGGGCAGGGGCTTTAGCTGGCAGAGAAAGATGGTCTACATTAGATAAGCCCCCCGTCTCTCCTTCCGTGGTGCATGTGTTGCAGAATGCATGCGCAATGTAATGAAAGAAACAGAAAAATACCAGACATTTGCAGTTTCCTGCACAACACACGTAACACGCTCTCCATCAGCGACATTAGCCCTCAGTGGTGTCATTGTAGCTCTCCAAGCGAGGTAGGTGCTTTAATTTAGTGACAGCGATGATCACCTGCCAGTGGAAAAATGTCTGCACGAAGATGCAGATGAGGAATTTATACACGGGGGGGGTTATTTATGGGTTCAAGCACCTCATGCACTCAAGCCATTTCCAACCATATTCATTGAGGATAAGAGACCTGAGAATAGACGCTGCTGCTGCTGCTGTTGGAAGAGGGTGCGGTTTTGTAACACCACAAACACAAATTACTTCATCCTGTCACAAGTGTACTGCCTACTCTAACCTGACCTAAGGACACAAATCTGATAACGTTTCACATTTGTAGGCAAGACAAATTCATTTAGATTGTGCAGACATGGGCAACTGGTGGCCCTTGGTCTCAATGTGTATGCTCCCCAAAGTAAACCTACAAAGTGACTCCAAAAAACCCCAAATGATTGAGAAACACACAAAAAATCTGTAAAAATACACAGTTGGGCTGTACTGAAATATACGCAGAAAGGGCAAAAAAAATCTCCTGAAATTACTCGAAAACACACAAGATCACTTCTCGTAAAATAACAGAAATATACAAAATGACTGCAAAAATACACAAAACGACTCCCAAAAAAATATTTACAAATACAGAACTATACACTATAAGGACAATAAAGTATCGCAAAATTACTCCAAAAGTATACAACATGAGTCAGGTGACTACTAATAAATTACTGAAAAATATACAAAAATACACAATGACTCCAAAAACACACAGAATGACAAAATACACCAAAAAAATGCAGAAATTACAGAAATATATTAATGTACACAGAAAGGAAAAATAAATCACTCAAAGTTAAGACACAGGATGACTGAAAAATATACAAAATGACAACAAAAATGGCTCCAACAACACACAAAATATAAAGAATGAAGGAAAAATATACAGTAACACAATACAATTACACAAAACAGACAAACGCACAAAACAACAACAAAAACTGTAATCGACAAGAATGTACACAAATGACAAACACACATACAAAACAACCAAAATACACAAAATGACAACAAAAACACACATAAACCCTTTTATTTGTTTTGTTGTGTAACAAAGCTCAGATTGGTCATGATTCTAAATTGAATATTTATAATGGGGCCCTCAGATCACATTTTGTAGTTCTGCTGTGATAACGGTTGCCAATTCAAGGGAAATTCAGTGCAACAGTAAGTCACTAATTATAGACTCAGAAGTAACATACATGTTTGCAGTTACACAGGTGCACACTGGTCCCATGTGTTCAGCTGCATGTGAACACAAGCGCTAATGAGCATGAAATGGTTGTTTTAAAATACATATGAACCATGAACAAATTGTGGTGATTGAGGTCATTCCTAAATGTCACAAATGGACAAAGTTCCGTACAAATTAACCTTCCATCCTCCATCAAATCAAGGATTTATCCACGCTGAGCTTTCCATTAGCTTTTTTGCTGTAAACCTAGCTAACACTAGGAGATCAGTTTTAAGGGAATAGAAATTAAAGCATGTCATGGCTAATCCTATTGTAGCACAGCTGTTGTTGTCTGGGTGTATAATACGATTTCATTACAGTTTGACAATAAGTGGGTTATTATTATAGCTCATATATGATAAATTATAATCATGTAATAGCATTAGCTTTACAGATATTCCCTACAGAAGTTACTACAAAGGCTTGGAAAAGGTCTTGTGGATTTGTTTTCAATCGTGTGTCTTTAATTGACTATTTGTGTAATGTAGGATTAATAAAACTACATTTAAAATACGTTTAAACGAAATCATAACACTATGAGCCACTATCATATTTTGTGTTTGTTTTAAACAACAAAATCCATTGTAGTCATCAGATCAGCTTGCCGGTGATGGATAATTCTTTGAACATATAAACATTTGCAACAGTTAGAGAAATATGCACAAAATGAAGAAAAATGCGACAAAATGACTCCAAAAGTGGTAATAAATGGCCTGAAAAATATATACAAAACAAACAACAAATAATAAAGAATGATGGACAAATATACAAGCAGACGATACAATTACACAAAATGACAAAAACAACAACAAAAAATCTAATTGACAACAAGAATGTACATAATTGACAAAAATAAACACAGAACAACAAAAAAACTAACAAAACACATAAAACAATAACCAAATTAGACAAAATGACAGCAAAAACACATCAAAACCCTTTGCTCTGTTCTGTAATTATGCACTGATCAGTTGTTTTTCTAAATGCTAACATAAATACTGACAATGTGTTATATTTGTTGTTTGTTTTAAACACAAAAAAATCCATTAATGTCATCCGATCAGCTAGCTGGTGACGGATCATTTTTTGAACAACAATTGCAGAAATATACATAAAATTTGACAAAATTACTCCAAAAACATACAATGTGACAGGTTATAAATTACCTGAAAAAATATACAAAACTACAAAAATACATAACATTGGCCCACACACAGAACAACAAAATCAAATTGACAACAATGTCCATAATAATAATTGACAAAAAAAACACACAACAGCAACAGAAAAAAAACACAAAATACATAAAACAACAATCAAAATACACAAAACGACAACAAAAACACACCCAAACCCTTTGTTCAGTTCTGTGTTAATGCTCTGATCGGTCATTTATTCTAAATGCTGACTTGTTTGTTTCAAACAAAAAAAATCCATTAATGTCATCAGATCAGCAGGCCAGTAATGGGTTTATAAAATGGTCTAACTAGTAGATTTTTACCTCTAACTGCTTCTCCATCTGCTCTCCTGTCACAGCCTTAATATCATGTTGAGCTGCAGCTAAGCAACAGCTCTTCAAATAATTCCCCTTTTGATAAGTGATGAAGTGGAAAAGTCTGACTCTGTGCTGCTGTGCTCGGCCTTTCACTTTAGACTGATCAATACACGAGAAGCAACAGAAGGACTGTATAGAGAATGTAATCCCTGTTCAATTGAATTCACTATACAAGTTATTTTTCCTCATTAAAGGAAGATTATTTGCCTTAGCATCCTCAAAGACAAAAAGCCAAAGGAAAAACGACTATTTGAAGTAGTAGTAAACAGGGATGTAACGATTCACTCAACTCCCGATACGATTCGATTCACGATACTGGGTTCACGAAACAATTTTCTCACGATTTATTTTACAAAATGGGACTGTAGAAAAATGTCAAAAGAATCCCTTGATAAACTATTCAAAACAATGGAATTTAACTAAAAATAAATCTTGAATGAAATAAATAAAGGAATAATACAAATGAAGAAGAAGCTATTAATTTAAATTCTGGTTCTATAGTAAGCAATGCAAAACTGCATAATAGTTCTTTTTAAAAGTGCAACTGAAAATGTATTTTGTGCATTAACAATTGGACTTAAAAAAAAAACAGTCATTTCACTTTCTTGAGGTCAGATATTTGTTTGGACCAGCAGAGAGCGCTGGTAACCCAGTGGTCGGTTGGCATGCAGATGTCTTGCAGTGAAGAAGAGATGCTATGCTAGCACACAGAGCTAATAGAAAAACGTGACTTTTACAGATATTCACGTAATATTACAGATATTTTTGGTGCTAAAGGGGTAAGGAATCATTTATGAACATGTTTAAAAGTAGAAAGCGGCCAGAAAGAAAGTATTAGCAGATTCCGCCCGCCCCCAACACTTCTGGATAGCGCCTGCTGGTTAAAAAAAGTACTGCGATTCAATTTTCACAGTATCAATGTGAATTGTGATACTTATATTTTTAACTGCCTTACGATTAATCGTTACATCCCTAGTAGTAAAGGATTTCACATGCATGGCAAATGCTGCTCCCTCACCAAAAAAAGTGCTTTTCCAACAATCTTAACAGATGGAGGAGGGCAGTCGCAATGTCCGCTTAGGCACCCTCATCGCCCTCATGGTGGAAGAAGGACAGGATTGGAAGCAAGTTGAGGTCCCAGCTCCTGAAGCCGTCCCTTCACCTGCACTCGCTGGACACACAGACCCAGCCCCTGCCCCTGCTGTGGCTTTCCCCCCACCCTCACCATCTAAAGCACTCCCATCAGGACCGTAAGTGTTATTTTTCCCACCGTTTTTCTACTTTACTGGAGCTTAGCTTAAAACAATATTTAAAATATTATCAATTTCCCTACTGCCAGATGCTTTACCTTGTGAGCGTCAAAATAAAATGCTTAAATGTATACATTTTTTAATTGCTATAAAACAGTTAACTCATTCACTGCCAGCCATTTTCAGAGCAGCCAGCCCTATTGCCAGGCATTTTAGATGATTTTCACTGATCTTTCACGACCTACAGAATATTTTTTACTATGACAATCTGACATCTGAAACCATTCTGAAAGATTAGACTCTCTACTTTCATTAGAATTTTTTTGTTTGTTTCTAGCTTGTTTTGTTCTTCCCTAATCAGCAATTGAATAGAGGCACAAATTGCCAGTTTGTGACAAAAAGCTGAGAAAAAGCCTTTTTCTGAAAAAAACCTGTCAGTGACATTGAAGCTATTATTATTTTTTTTTTGCTTTAGTGACACCTCAACATTGAATTCCTTGTATAAAACTACAAAAACAACACTGAGACCAGGCTTTTGATGGCAAAATTATTATTATTATTTTGCTATTTTATATTTTTTATGAGAGGAAAGGGGGGGTCACCGACATCAATTTGGTTCATTCTGCGAGAGTCATGAATGTTCACCCCAAATTAGAAAATATTTGGATGAAAGATTTTTTTGATGCAATAACTAAAATTGAAAGTTTGACCTGATGGTGACGCTGCATGAAAGGTCATATCATCACCACAACCAATATAATTCATGCTATTGTGGTCATTGATGTTGTCAGTAAGTTTAAGAAGATTTGGATCAAAACTATTCAAGATAAATTAAAATTCTAATTTAAAAGTTTGACCTGATGGTGGCGCTAGGGAACAGGTCAAGTTATTTATGTATTCAACAAGTGCCTTACACAAAAACTTGGTCAACAAATTATCTGAAAATAATTTTCTGGAGGCAAATATCCCTGGAGTCAGAGTGGTAAAATATGATATTTGAGGATAATAGGAGGGTTAAATAATTGGTTCAAGATTGTCTCTGTTTTTGTATTTTATATTGTATATTTATTCAATAAATAAACCAAGTCTTTTTTTTTTTTCCCTATGTAGATTACGCTTGAGTCCTGCCGCAAGACACATTTTGGACACTCATGGCATCAGCCCCAAACTGGCATCACCCACTGGCCCAAGAGGACTTATCACCAAGGAGTGAGTTGTCAATGCTAGAATTAGTGTTACTCTAAGCCAGGGGTTCTCAACCTTTTCAGCCCGTGACCTCCAAAATAAAGGTGTCAGAGACCAGGGATCCCCACTGTACCTGAAGGTGGCTGCCAACTTTGGTTCTTTAGTCGACTAATTGGTCGATGCCATCTTGGTCGACCAAGATTTTCATTGGTGGACCAAGATTTTCATAACAATATTACGTATTTAATGCCTAAACATGATTCTTTGTCCAGCAACAGCTGTGTGAGTGCGTGCTGCGCTGTAATAAAAAAAATAAAAAATTGTTGCGCTTCAGCTGTCACTGCGCTGTCCTCAGAGCAGATCAGAGCAGAGAGGAACAAATTAAGACAGGCTTGAAACACAAGCATCCACTGTTAAATCAATCCTTTTTCTGCACAAGAACATGGATTATCCTTATATTTGATACGTGGATTATGTAAATAGATCCACTGCTGTCTCTGGTGCAGCGGGGCACACTGCGCACTCTTGTTTGACGTGTTTTTGTTTCCCCGTGCGCTGATCGAATGTTGACATTGTTTATTAATAAAGCAGGCTCACCACTAAATCAAACGTAAATATGTCATTTGTATGAGGAAAAAATAGGTTTTAATTGTTGGTTTCAGGTCGGGCACGGATATAAATACTTAATGTCTGTCGGACCTGTAGGTTTCACTTTTACTTAGTTGGGTTCTGGTCAAAGCTTGAATAAGGTTCAGATCAAAAATGGTCTGTGTTTAAAAGCAAATCAGCACCACAAAACGCCAAAACTAAATCTTTCTCTCTCTCTTTTTCTTTCTCCTCGTCCTCCTCTGCACCTGCTCATTCATTCTCTGGCTCCACTGCACAAAAACTGAGACAATGTGCATGCGGGTCAGATGGGCGTGAATAATAATAAACTTCCTGGATAACAGTGGATATTATTCAGAAAAATAAATAAATGCGGTTACCACTAGGAGTGTGACAATATCTCGATACGGCGATATATCGCGATATTTTTCTGCACGATCGATTATCGATATGCTCCCACTAATTTTTTTTATTTTATTTATTTATTTATTATTTATTTATTTTTTTTCAAAACCTTTTCTGCTTTTTCACTAAAATGTGCAGGTATGTCTTCACAGAAATGTTGTCACTGTTTGTTGAACAATATATTGTTTACTGGAATATTGCACTATAATGGTGTCACTGGTAAGAAAGACCCTATTTTTTGTTTACAGAAAGCACTATAGGAGATACTTATTCATTTACATTGGTATGTTGACACTTATTTACAGAAATGTTGCACTAAAATAGTGTCACTGTTCATAGGACACTTTTTCAATTTATTGTCTTTCAGAGATATGAAATAAATAATGTATTTTTTCACTTAATCTTTTTTTCTTGTTATGTCATAGATTATTGTAGATTGATTTCTGACCAACATATCGAGAATCGCAGTATCGTCATATTGTGAGATAATTGTTATTGTGAGCTTTGTATCGTGTATCGTATCGTATCGTGAGGTACACAGAGGTTACCACTAGGGCTGTAGTCAACCCTGGTTTTTGGTCGACTAATCGCTATGTGCGCCATAATCTTGGTTGACCAACCATTTCCTTCGTGCATGAGACAGTGGATCTATTGACATAATCCACGTATCGAACATAAAGATAATCCATGTTTTTGTGCAGCAAAGTGATTGTATCAACAGTGGTTGCTTAAAGCATTAGATCCACCTTGGTCGTTAATAAATGTGACCTGGCCGTTCACATTGCAGTCGCATGTCATAAGATCGGATACGTCTCGGATTTAGGACTACATATCCAAGTGACCTGGGTCGCATTTGAAAAAATCTGATTTGGGTCATTCAGACTGCCAAAAAAAGATCGGATACAGGTTGCATAGGGGCAAAAAAATCGGAATTCAGCAGTAAGGCTTGCAGTGTGAACGTAGCCTTAGAATGATTTTAAACTGGCAAATAATGGGCATGAGAATTCTTGAATGTGGTTATATTGGCAAAAATAAGCATGAAATATGGTGAAAGGATGTTAAAAGTGGCAATAATTGGTCAGCGTATGTGACATTAGGTGGAAAAAGTATTTTAAATTGTTAAATAAGTGCCAAAAATGTCTTGAAAGTGGAAAAAATGTTCAGAAAAGGCATTGAAATTTGGTGGAGAAGTGGCAGAAATGGGACTAATGTAGCAAAAATGCATTAAAAGGAGCAATATTGCTAGAAAAGGTTATTACAATAGTTTAAAATATGGCAAATTTGGTGTAGTTGCAAAAAAGGGTAAAAATAAGCAAAACAAAAGTGGCTGAAAATGTTCTTAGTTTCTTGAAGGCATCTGGAAGCCCCATCCCAGTGTCTCGCGAAACCCACATGGGGTCCTGACCCCAAGGTTGAGAACTCCTTCTTTAAGCTACTGCACCAGCAATACTGTATTCATCTCATTAAATGCTCCTGGTGAAACTAAAGGTTATTATTACACATTTATGTGTTGCAGTACATTTCGAATAAAAGTTGGCAATACGCTGCTTTTTAGTCATGTTTTATTTTTGCTATTGCTGAAAACAAAACAAATATTCTCAAATTAAGGAAAAGCAGAAAACCATGCAGTTAATTAGATCGAGAAGTGTGAATTATTTCCAACATTAGATCCAAGCTAAAATGTAGAGATTGTAGCCACATTTGTTGATGAGGACCTGTAAATGAACAAATGTGTATACATTTCTGTTCTTACCACATAAACTGAACACAGCTACAAATACAGCAACAAACACTTTTAAACACTACCCACAGTCAGCAGGGAACTGATTGAATGCACTTGTTACCCATCTAACAACCTGCTGTGAAATCTCATTAGGATCCTGAGGTTGCCGTAGCAACCCAGTATCCTAATCAGAATGCTTTTAAGGCTGAGTGTCTAATACAATTTTTAAAACGTTTTATTTTAATGATCTACTTCAGGGGCATTAAGCATTAAGTCAAAATGTGCATATTAATGCATGTAAATATAAAAAGAGTTGTTACTTTTTGTGTTTACAATTATACCACATTGTCAGTATTTTTTATATTATTAGGGGAATCTTGCAGAATTGTTGGTGTGCAGTTGCAGGATTTTGGAAAACGGACCAGGAGAAAAACAACCATTTAAAGGAAGAGAACATTTTTTAGGAGCTTCACCTACTTTAGATAAGTCCCATTTTCCCTCCTTTTGTCCTTTGGCACATGTGATAAGCTTGTAATCAGCGGAAAGGAACCCCTCCCATCACCACTCTTTGTTTAGTAAGGCCCCTCTTTAGTGGGCATGAATACCAGCGGTCACGCAACTGAGCGATGAGATCATTACATGTTACATAATCAACAGAATGGTTTTTAATGATGGAATGTAAATAAGTTTTCTCAAAAAAAGAATAATACAGTAAAAAAAAGTTGAAATAGTCAATTAAATATTTAAATATTAACTAGAAATAAATGAAAACATTTTGATTTAAAAGATGGCTAAACTTAATCAAAGTATTGACTTCCAGAGAATTAGACCATGATAACTGGAAGCACCATGAGCTGATTTAATGCCATTTATTGGTATTCTGAGATAACATTTGAAGGTTTTAGTGATCGTTTTTGTTGAGTATTTGTGAGAATGTCAAAAATACAAAAAGAAAAACCTGTAACTCCTAAACTCTTACAGATATTAAAGTCTTTAAGAGACATTCCATTAGTACTGATAGAGAGTAACAACAGCACTGGGGCTTTTTACAGACATTATCACTCTGCCGTTCAGGAGTTCTAATGACCATCAACTCTCAGTTAGGAAATATTTATGTGTTGCCTGGCAACAGCTTTGTCTCCCTTCCAGATGTGGACCTATTTATTTTGGCGGTGAATAAATGATTAAATAAACAAATCATAAACTGAATTTAATAATGGTGAATCACATGTAAGACATAGATATTTAAAGGGCAAACATGTATTGTACTGTGTGTTAAAAATCACTAATCCAGTGGGAATGTTTGTGTCACTTTAAAGCTGCTGAAGATTATATTTTTTTAACAGATGAAAACATAGTGTCAGCCTCATAAATCAATAAATCTCAGATCATTTGCTTGAAAAAAAAAAAGATTTGAAAGGATGAAATTGTCGCTCGAAAGTTTGTTTTGAACTCCACTGTAAGTTATCAGAAAGATTTCACGCATTGCATTGTGGGATGTGGAGTCCCGAAGTTGGACGCAAGTGTTTTTACTAGGGCTGTCACTTTAACGTGTTAATTGTGATTAATTAATTACAGGAAAAAATAATGCACTTAAAAAATTTACGTCGTTAATTCGCACAGAACCTTTCTCCTTGCACGCGTTTCCAGTATACCCATAACACTGATGCACCGGCTATAACGGTAGAACCTGAGGAGAAGTCTTCTGTGCATTAATTTTAGTCAAAAAAAAAAACACACCAGATGAAAAACTAAAGCCCAGTTGTGTGCAAATTGTGCAAGAGTTTGTGGATCAGCGGAGCTCTCCCACCTCAATGCTAACTATGTAGCAGCTAGCTTAGACAACGGACGCTACATTAGGCTGAGTGGCCAATCCACACTGGACTAGATGTCAGGATTCAGAGCCAAAATGAATGAATTAGTCCATGACCGACAAAATGAACAAATTCAGTGGATAAATGATTGTAGTGGACAGTCGACCACTCTCAGTGGTAGAGGATGTGGGTGGGGCTACTACTACTAGAAGTGATTACTTGATGTTATTTCAGTACTTTATTTTATGATGAACAATGTTTTTTTTGATTTGCTAATTTGCAGCACTGTGATTGATGGGTTTGTTTTATGTATTTTATATTATCTGAAGGAGAGAAAAAGCAACAAGTTTGGTGTTTAATTCTTGTATTTATCATAAAAGTGTTCTTACTGTTTATGATGTGCTAACTTGTAGCACTTCATATGGACCTGATGTTTTATTTCATTTGTATTTTTTATTATTTGGAGACAAAAGTACACATCCATATTACCCTGATAGTCTGTTAAAAACAATACATTATTTTATAAAGGCACTTTGTTATATATTGATCTTTTGATCTGCTACAATAATATAATTTAAATAAAAATACCTCAAGTTTAGGGCGTTTCTCAGCCATTTCTAGGTGAGATTAAAAAACAGATGAATTAATCACAGAGCATATTTAATTAATCACACACTATTTTTAATCTATTGACAGCACTAGGTTTTACATAATTTTTGCCTTGATTTCTTGTGTTTTCTTCTGATATACTCTGCCATTGGCACTCTCAACACATTTCTGGTAGTTTCTCGGACTAAAACAATGATGGATGTTTATTTTTGGGGCTTACACGGAAAGGTTTTAATCCGGCAAAAATTGAATTAGATGAAATCATCAATAAAAGAGATTTTTTTTTTTTTTTTAACTTGTCTGCACATGCTGTCAAAGGTCAACACCACAGGAAGTGCAATCAATATGAGACAGCAATGCATATTTTATTATTGCAATAAAATACATTGATTTATTTTATTGCTTAATTGTGACCATCACCAGCCCTCCCTAAGGAAGGGTAAGAAATATTTTATTATAGGGAGGATATAAAAAGGGAGAGCAGTGTTACACCTAAGTGGAGGGGGAGGGGGAAGGGGAGGGGAAAGGGAGCAGGGAGGAGAGACTCAAGGCAGGAAATAGAAAAGGTGGGGAAGAATAGACTGTTTTGCAGTGAGGGTGAGATGTGAGGTTGTAGAATATATTGTGCTTATTATGTTGTGTAATCCAGCCAGTATGGTGACAAGTGTGAAGTTTAGCTATAATGGTGGTGGCTGTGAACAGGGGGAATGAGTGAATGGTAGTACCTAAAGCAGGTATTTGGGATTAACGTGTCTAAGGTTAAGCCCAGTATGAGTTTTATCCCACATCCCAAGGCGAGCCAGTGCATCGTATACCAGTATATGTGCAAAAAAAAATGCAGATGCAGCCAGGCCAGCAGAAAGAGCGGAGGCCAGGGAGCCCCAGGCAACCCCCCAAGCAGCCGAGCACCCAGTGCATACCCCCACCGACCCCAACCCCCAACCCCAAGGCCCCCCGCCAGCATCCAGCCCCCCCCACCCACCCACACCCAAGCACCCAACCCCCCGAGGGAAGGGCCCAGAGAGCCCCCCGCCCGAGACCCCAGCAGAGGAGCCAAGGCCCCCGCCCAGCAGACGGCCAGAGCCGCGCGGAACGGGCAGCTGGCGGGTGGGCCCAGAGCCAGCAGGGTCCGGACCCCAGGCCAGAAGGACCCGGAACGGAAGCAGCACCGAGAGCAGCCCCCCAGGGACGACAACCACGCCCATAGTCGCCGAGGGCACCAAGGGGATGCTGCAAGCTGCCCCGCCGGCCCCCAGGCGCACCGACCAGGCACCCCAGAACGCGCCAGATCGCCTTTCCTTGATGCCGCCCGCGCGATGCGCCCCGGGGCACCCCCGCCCAGACACGGCACCCACGGGGCCCGGCGCCCCCAGCCACAGACCAACCACCCCAACGCGGATCCTCCAGGACAGGAGCCACCGGCCGCGCCCCCACACACACCCACCTAGCACGGCCCAGGGGAGGCCCCAGCATGGGCGAGGCCCCACAACTCACCCTTCCCTCCCCCCGAAGCTACACAAGCCGGCCCCTGCGGTCCCCCAAGTGAGCCCCCGAGGAGGAGGGGGAGGGGGCGGCCCGGCCCACCGCGCCAGCGGCACACTCAGCGAAGGCGCGCCCCAGGGAACCAGGCCAAGGCTCCCAGACCGGCCGGCGGAGCAACCCACCGCACCACCCCGCCACCCAACAACCCAGGACGCAAGTGCCGCCCCCAAGAGCAGCCGCCCCCAGCGCCACCCCCATCCCGGACCCCCCCGTCCCGAAGCCACGAACCCCCCCACCCCAGGCCCCCAGACGAGCCATCCCCCGAGCCACCCACCCAGCGCAGCAATGCCCGCCCCCCAAGCGAAGGCCACAGCCCCCCCACCAGCACCCCGGGCCGACAGGAGCCCCCCACGCCAAACCCAACGGGAGAGCCGGCGCCGAGCGAAGGCGGAGGATGGGTGGAGGACGAGACAGGGGGACAGAGAGTAAGAGGAAAGAGTGGCAGAGAGACACGCAGGCCCCCGGCACCAAGGGCCACCCAGATGTGCACGAAGGGGTCAGGAGAGCAACACCAAACCGCCCATGGACCACAAGAGCACCCGAAAGGGACGCACGCCCCCACAGAGGCACCCAAAATACCCCAGCAACCCACTCAAGCCACCCAGGTCAAGGCCACCCCACAAACCCATGGAGGTCCAGGACTACAGTTAGATCAGTGTGTTAGTAAAGAGTGGTGCTGGCAGTTGCTTGTAGGCTAGATAATCAGGCTAAAAATGAAAAATCAAGATTCAATGCAATTAGAAAAGGAGTCCAACGCTCCTCAAAGCAGGTTATTTTATTTTTTCTGAGAGCAGACATCTTTTCCATGGAAATAAATTCTATGAGGAGATTTCGCCATTGGTTTATGTTTAAGGATTTTTTATCTTTCCAATTCACTAATATTGTTTTTTTTGCTATGGCAAGTGCCGCAAGGATGGATTGTGATTGGTTTGCTGGAATATCAAGCATAGTCAGGTCTCCTAACAGACATAGATTTGGAGATAGAGGAATTCTGTAGTCCAAAATGGAGGACAGTTTTTCATTGATTAGAAACCAAAACTGTTGAACTGGCGAACAAAGCCATATGGCATGTAAATATGAATCAGCTGTTCCCTGGGTGCACTGAGAGCAGATGTCTGTTGGGGAGAAGCCCAACTTATACATTTTCTGTTGGGTAATGTGGGATCTGTGGAGGACCTTGTATGGAATTAGCTGAAGATTTGTGTTTTTAGTCATCTTAAAGGTATTGCAAAAAATTTCTGTCCAGAAATCAGTGTTCGTGGTGATTGAGAGTTCAGCTTCCCATTTAGCGATTGGTAAGTGATTAGAGTTAGTGTTCAAGAGTGCTCTGTATATTTTTGAGAGTTTTTTTGTTTTTGTTGAGATATTTTTCATATATATGGCCAGTTCTGGAGGTTGCAAGGTGATTAAATCTATTGCCGTATTTTTCTTAATTGTCTCTGTTACTTGCAGGTATTGAAGAAAATTACTTTTATTTATATTAAACGTTTGGGTTTGATTGTTATATGTCCTGAGCTTATCATTTTCGAAGAGGTCTTGGAGATGAATAATTTCGCTATCTTCCCATGTTTTTAGATAGAGCGGTGTTTTTCTGTTTCTAAAGTCAGGGTTGTGCCAGATTGGAGACAGCATGTTAGTTTTTAATTGAACATTTGTAATGTCCAGGGCT